>NW_020448185.1:674684-838440 GCF_003343035.1 Apteryx rowi
ATTCCTGTATTTCAAATTAAAAAAAAAAAAAAGCAGCCAAACATTTTTAATTGTTCTTTGATAGAGGAGGGGGGAGGGGAGACCCTTTAAAAGTCTGAGCCCCGTTTGAAAAGTTTCAGCCCAGAGCGGAATTTTATAGCGAGTTATAAACTCCTGGTAAGAGGGGGATGTTATAAATGGAAGTGCTGACACAACCTTAACTATAGCGTGTAAACGGCTATGCTATAATATCCATTAAGCAGAAAGAAAAATAAGATGGCTGATCAATAATTTATACAAAGAGTACCAACTGCAGACATAATAACTGTAATGTTTGCAAAGCAATCTCTCGCTCTCCAGGCTTAACAGTAAACTAGCAGGGCTGTTAATTTCCAACTCCTACAGATAAGAATACAAACAAATTACTTAAACTTGTATTTTGCTCGATATTTTGCATGCCTCGGTAGGATAAAATAAAATTTAATTACGACGCAACTTCGCCTGGTCGGGGAGCCTCCCTCCCTCCCGCCCGCCTGTGCCTATGAAAGGAGCTTCGCTTGCAAAGCTCGAAAGGGAGAGAAACAGGTTGGCCGGATGGCATTGTAAACGGGTCGCCTTTGGGTCACTCCAGTTCTTCGCAGAGTTATTCATACATGGAAGCAAAATGAAGCCATTTAACTTCAAAGAAAGTTACAATGTTTTCTAGTGCCACGAGCTGAAACACAATACTCCCACCGGTCCGATAAGAATCAGCTGTCAGCGGACAATGCAGGCGCGGTTTGCATGGAGAAAGCTACTGGGCGAAAAAAATCTGCTTTAGGGGAAAATATTGCATCGTCCAGTATCCTAAGCGGAGAGTGGGCGAACAACTGTTATCTTCATTTGCATGGGAGCGTTATCTGCCATTTCCGTCTACTGTATTTAGATAACAAAGCATAGGAACAAAGTCTGAGAGTTGCTAAGTAGGCTCGGGTAATATGCCGAGTGTTTGTGCATGTCTCTTGTAGCAGTACCAAAGAGATCCTGTCTTTGTTAAATAGCAGGGGAGAAAAATGTCAGTGGAACAGATTAAAAAAGAGTTGGACACCCTCCCCCCTCACCCCCCCCCCCGCAACCCAACCTAGACAAAACAAAATTTTATTACCAACGGTGCTAAAAGAAACTCGAATTTAACCTGGCTTGTACAGCTCTTCCGACAGTTTTCATCTTGTGTTTGCAGTAGACTTTTTGAGTGTTTTGTGCTGTATAACGGGAGTTAATAAAACAATTTCTTTCTGAGACCCCCCCCCAACCAGTCTAAGTTGCATCGTAATTAAAATTTATTTCTTAAGCCCTGAGTTATAACGTGGGGTGTTGCTCTGCGAGGATCTGCGTTAAAAAATAAAAAAAATAAAAAAAAACAACTAAACCCAGTAATTTGCATAGTAAGAGTTGCCTGTTTTCCTGGTTCTGCTTTTCCAGTCACCTGTCCCAGTCCAGCTCAGGTCCAATGAAGCTAAGACACAGGAAGGGCAGCATGCACGCACAGACGGACTCTGTTCTCCTGAAGTAATCTCCGAAACAGTTTTTGCTCCCCTTCTTCCCGCAAATGACCGGTTTGATGCATTATGGAATAGTGTTGCTTAGGGAAATTTACTCAAAATTGCAGCGCCCACTAGCGCCCGTGGGTGCCGGGGAGCCGAGCTGCTCGGCCAGCGCTCCGCTGGGGCCGGCTCCACGAGAAACTTCTCCCAGGTGAAACGTGGGCAAATCTGGGGGTAAGCATAAAATAAAGTGATAGTTAGGTTGAAGACAACAATAGGCTTAAATTCGTCCTTAAATAAGTGGGGGTTTGTTTCTTCATTTTCTTAGTGTAAGCTCAGAAGCCAAAACAAAAAAAAATGGTTTTCCTCTTCTTCTTCCCATTTCACTAAACCTCTGGCTGAGGTGTGAGAAGGGAGCATGTGTTTGATAGGCAGCAACTTGTCATTGTGAAAGTAATTAGAGGGGCCGCCCAGCTGTAGAGACTTCAGGAGAAATCACAAAAATCACTAGATACAGTTTGGGACACCCACCTGACACACAAAACTACAGAAGCTCTGCAAGATAGTTCTATTAGGCCCCTTCTTTCTTTTATTGACTGTTAATTTAATTTTTCTACACATGATGTTCAGAGACTGTTAATATGCAGGATTTTGAACTTCTTGCTCCTGTCCTTATTAGATTTTCTTGGAAACTGTCTGCTATTCAGACTTTTGAGATTAGGATGGACTTTGCAAGGATGGTGACACACAACTGTCTTGTCTGGGTAGAAGATAAACAGTATAGATAAACTCAAGAACAGCTTTCATAGTGGCACTGTATGGCTTGAGTATTTGCTTATTGTTGAAGGAATATCTAGTGCATTGTCTTCTTGAATACAGGATTGTTCCCATTCACAGCCCAGCACTTACAGTGATGTCCAGCATAATGCGATCTTACACGTATGAATCCTCACAGCTGTAAAAGACAAATACTTGCAGCTCACACACTCTGGGTCACAATTAAATGGCAATGGGCTAATCCTGTCATTTCCTAACTCTGCCTTTAAGAGTTTTCAGTAAATGGTTGGTCTACATTGTATAAACTTCTTTAGTTATGGAAATCTTGTCTAGCCAAGAAGGAAAACTTCACACATGTTCTAGAACAATTTGGGCACAATATCCAAAAATCATCTAGTGGATGATGAAAAGCAGGCCAGGATTAACCTGTGTCTCTTTTCTATCTCTTTATTTTACAGCTGCATCTTTTTCTTCTCTTTTGTTGCTGCTCCACATTTCTATATTAATAATAAGCTCCAAAATATATGCCCAGGTAGTTCTTTATGCCAAAAATTTGTCACACAGAACCACACATAAGCCACAGAATACCAAAGAGTTGAAAATAATTTGCAGCAGGCCCCAATTTTCTCTATTTTCACATTTTAAGAGTAGTTTTGGGGGAGGGGGCAAAGGATACCTAATAAAACAGGATAAGTACTTGGCACAGACATTAAATCTGAAAAAAGTTTTTATATCTTTATGCTAAACTACATATAATATGACCAAAATAATTTCCATCAAAATATGCACGGCTGATTTTTTATGGATAATGGCACAATATTTTTATTATGACTATTTGTTCAAATTTATAAATAATATAACTTCACTGTTGCTTGTTCCTCTTCAGTGCTCAGTGATTTACATGCAATTGAATTTTTTTTAGAATGAATACTGGACTTTAAGCTTATGTATTTGAGTGCTCCTACAAAGGAAATTCTTGGAATATTTATCCAATAAAAATAGACTTATAAAGACAGCAATTCCTCAATACATTCTTAGCTTTGGGCATGAATATGGATTTGTAAGTAGAGACAGGAAAAGCAAGCTGGAAAAAGCAAGCAGGAAAGCAAGAAGTCGATCACAAAATACCAAAGGAACAGAAAGAGAGAAGAGAAGAGAAGAGAAGAGAAGAGAAGAGAAGAGAAGAGAAGAGAAGAGAAGAGAAGCATGCTTGAGTCATATTTTGAAAAGCAAAGGGAATTTTAGGGAAAAAGCAGTGATTACATTTGAATAAGAAATGAATTTAAGAAATTTAAAAAATATATGAGGAGAAAAAATCCAGTAATAAAATTTTATGCATTACAAAATATTTTTGATTTATAATTATTTACCAACAGGTCTGTTTTATTAAAGTTTTCCCCCTAAACATGTGAGCATAAACTTAAAATCTAAACTTCAAAATAAGAATGACGAGCTACCACTACTTAAGTTTCTTTAATGTAGTTGTTTGAAAAGAGTTTTAATTGTAATACCTTTGTTTAATTTTTCTCTTCAATCTGAGGCTCCCTCTCAGGCAGTTAAGGATTGTTCCTGTATCACACGTGAGGAGGGATGGGACAACTAAGTCTAGATCCACAGAAGAATTCAGGTATCGCACTCATACTATTAGTTGCTGCATGACTTAATAGGTGTCTAAATCCCTTAGTTCACAAGCCTATTTTGGAAAATTCACTGTGTGTGTAGATATCCTTTGCTGGGCATAGAGATGACAGCGTAAATCTTAGTGCTGTTGGTTTGTTGAAGGCAGAATCCATGCTTAGACACAAGCAGTCTTTGCTTGGGTCCACTACCTCCACTGAATGGGGCTTCAAATGAAGTAAAACTGAAGTGAGACTTTTTGCTTCTATGTTTATATTTGCATTCTGTTTTATAGCAAATAGCCAGTTAGGCAGGTCACTTTCTTACACAGTGGGAAAACCATTTTTGCAGACCAAACTTCTACCTTTCCCCCAGAACATGAGAATTGACCCCGGTTTCCCACATGGTAGTAGTGGGCATAAGCAATCAAATATTAGGAATATAATGGTGAAGACTTCTCTGTTTCTTCTTTGGAAAACGCAGCCCACTTGAACAATTTAATGCTAATGGCAGAAAGACCTTAAAGCAGACTCTCATATGTCTCAAGTAAGTAATTGAGTCACCTCTCTGAGAAAAGGCAGACCTCAAGGAATGAATTCAGCCACACTGTTGCTGTGGGGCTGTTCAGCCTCTTCCCTGTCAATATCATGTTATATCTCATGCTAATACTGAAGACCTTTTGTCCTCCCCTGGTAAATTCATGCCTGCTTTGAAACTGGGGCTCCTAAGTAGCTTAGACTCTTCTAAAATGTTATTCCCTGGCTTTTACTTTCTGTTTTAAACTGTTCCATCTAGAAGCATAAGGCTATAGTCAAAGCAAACATTTTCTTAACAGCTTTAAGTTTTATTTTTTACTACCAAGCTGAAATAATTACAAGGAAAATAATGTATACAACAGTATATATAATCAAGTGAAAGTATTTTCTTGAGTGTTTTGTTTCCTACTGATATAAACTTAGAACTCAGTACACAATTTGCAAGTAAGGGCCAATAGCTGAATACTTTAAATACAGTGACAGATAATGGCTGCAGTAAATATAGATTCAGAGGCTACGTTTATGCTAGCAAATTAAACTTGCCTGCAAATGTTCCTAAGCAATAAAGCCAACTGGCACATATGTATACTTGTATACTCTTTTCCCCTCCAAAAAATGATAGTAGCACCAAACTGCCAGCTGGGAAGGGTGCCTGCAGTCTGCAGCCTCCCTCTTCCTCAAACTGCACCAAGGAATTGTTTTTTAGGACTCTATTTGGCACTGGCCTAAGGTGTGGGAGGAGCCATTTGAATATTTTAAGAGAATAGACAATCATGTTTCAGTACCTGGGAACATTCCTGGCACTGATTAATTTACTAGCTTCAACCATTTTTTGAAATTTATGTTAATGTTGGACACTTTTATAAGTACAAGCTCTTGATCTTGCAATCTTTATATGGGCAACATTCCTACTGACTTCTAGAAATGATTTTTTTTTTTTTTTAAGTTTTGCCTTAGTTAGTGGGGAATTCAGCCTTGGCCTGTAACTTGAAAAGCAAAAGGAAGTAAAATGCAGAGTTTGCTGAAATACTCTCCTAAAACTCTTTTCCAATGGCATTAACATATCACAAATGCAGGGCCTTCTTAATTAATTTAGCAGCCTGGACTAGAGATTCAGGTTCTTGTGCGCTTGTGCTTTTGTGCTGGCTATTTGAAGCTGAAAATGTAAACATGAATGCATTTTCTATACGAGACTTCTATAGAAACGTTAGGGAAGGCAGGGCACATTCCTTGCTGGGCTTTGTATTAGACTTTTCACAGACAGTCAGTATCAGTCCCAGAAATCCACCCAGGGAAGTTAGGTTCTTTTTGCAACAGGTTGACTGCTGTTGAATTTATAAGGCTATTTGTAAGTTTTATCAATAGGAATGCCATAAAAAGCATTATGTAAAGGGACAGATGTTTCACATATTTTCCCCCGGTTAATATGAACTAACATAGTACTGACCTGCTTGGGAGTCACATAAAGGCAACGTCTTGCACTTCTTTTCATAGGTATAGCTGGTTTCAAACAGTCGGACAGATATAAAATGACAGAGAAAAGATTATTCTTTAGAATTTTCACTTTGCCATTTACAAATCAATGACATTTGCATCTGTGATGCATTAGTGAAACAGCCTGTAAAAGAAGACTGCTTTACAGGCTGAACTGAAAAACAATATTGAACAGAAAAGTATTGCTAGTTTTATTCTGAACCAGAAGATACTTTGAATGATATACCTGACACTTTATAAACTATAGCACACCAAACATCAGGAACAAAATTACTTTTCAGCTCAGTCTTGCAGAATTTTAGAATCAATTGTGATAGTTTAACCCTACAAAAGAAAACATCTTCCTTTCTTCCACTTGAACAGCTTTCAGATAATAATTCCTAATTGGAGCTCTGGTAGAAAGATTTATTTGGGAAATAGTTGACTTTCTTCTTATGGCTTGTTTTCCCATGAACAATGTTTTTAGTACACATCTCAGGTTTTTTTTTTTTTTTTAATGGCAAAGCCCATAATTACTGCTGGGAAAAAAAAAAGAAACTTATGCTTTTTCTTTCATCTCCATACTCATTGGCCTCTGATATAAATCCCAGCAATCTCCAGTTCATCTCTTCATTTCTTATGGAGACTATAATAATAATAGAATGTAACATTATCATTGCTTGCCGTTGAATTATAGTTCAAGATGTGATTAATTAAAAAGACTAGGCAAACAAGGTCCCTGTATCTGTGAAAAGTCTGATCTCTCTTTAAGGCTCGGTTATTTCTCTGATAACCACCCATTATCTCTTTTGCAGCAGCAATTCCAATAAGGCAAAGGTGCCCTCTGTAGGGGAGAGGCTGTAAATGGTGATGGGCTGCAGGAGTTGTTCACACTTGCAGAAAGCAACAGGAAAGAATAATTTCTTAGCAGTGCTGTTCTCAGAGAGACACTACAAACTAAATCTTCTGTATAAATGAGGGAGTGAAAAATAATGAAAAAACTGCATTAAAATAAAGCTGCAAATAATACTCTCAACCGCAAGTAACATTCAGGAACAGTTATGTAAAGAGCTGTCCCAATATTAAAATATGTAGTGCAGTGAAAACTGAACAGCAGGAACCTTCTGAATAAAATGAAACATGAATTTCAGTCAAAGGAACTTTATGTAAATAAGAGACTTCAGAAAGCGACTTAAAAGCAGTGCTTAAAAATGTCTTTGTAGCGTTTGGTCTTAGAAAGTTTACCACAAAGCAGATTCATTAACAGTCCCACGGGGTTAGTATATTGCTTGCTAAGAAATTGCTTTTGTTAGCATGCCCACAGACAATTCTTAGCTGGTGTGTAGGATCTCTAGTGGCTATTTGCAATTATTTGGGGAATTCTTTCCTCAATTTATACTGGCAGCTAATGCCAGCCTACAGAGAGGCAGAGAATCTGACACTAGTAGTAGTTCATTGCTAGTTATTAATTATTTTCTCGGCCCCCACTTTCGTAATCCATTAAGATAACCTGTAGCTCTTGCTGTCTTGATTCTGTGTCTGATACTGTTCTTCTCTCTCTTTCTTTTTACATATATATTTATGTATATACTTTTGGCATAACAATGAAGTTGATAACACATAGTGATGTCCATTACTATGCAATAAGTGATGTATTGAGTGGGCAAAACCCTTCAGAATTATGAGCTGGACTCCTTTTTTCTTTACCAGAAGGACAGAGGGGAAGCAGAAACTAATTCTAAGAGTTGATTCTAGGACTTGATACATGTAGGGATTACTACAAAAACCTAGATAAAACCCTAGTGTAGAAAGCGAAGATCAGCGTTAGTCTGGAGCTGTAAATTTACAGTCAAATCCATTACCAAGTCTGACTGTAAAGAGAAGGTTGGGTTTTGGTCATTTGGGGAACAGTTAACGATAACAAGTTTTAAAACCTGTGGATTGCTAAAGGTGTTTGAGAATTTTTCTGGTCTACATCATTAATAATGTTCCATTTTCCTAGGTCATAACGTCAAGACATACCGGCTCTTAAAAGCGGGATTGAAGGAAAGAGTGAAGGTAAACCTTACTCATTACTTTTCTTAATCACAGGTTTTGGTCAAAGATATTCTTTCCTTTATCCACTGTTGGAAATAATAGTATGAGGGAGATGTCCCGTGGTTTAGCCCATGAAAATGTCAGATTAATGTTATCTTTTATTTTAACTGATATCTCAAACAGTAAATTCTTTTGTTTCAGTCTGTAGAATAGGTTTTGAACCCCCGGTCTCATTTTAAGAGAAATAGTTTTATCACTCTAATTATTGATTTTCAGGGCATGCTTCCAAGTGCATCTACATAAACGAATGTCTGGAGGATGATGGAGATTATGGAGCTCAGTGAGCTTTGCTGTGCCCCTTCCACGTCCTGTGGCTTGCTCTGCGCATCAGATCTGACACTTAGCAGCATACTCACTCTACCTTCTTTCACAACCAAACTTAACGCAACTCAGAGGACAAAAGCTAGGATCCTAACTCCATGAGGAAGTGCTGGTAGGTGCTACCATAACAATGTGAATATTTCTCACAGGTGAAAGTCCTCATTTTTCCCTGACATCAGAGAAGTTACAATGTAAGATCCCTGGAGGAGATACTGTCTTACTGTGCTTAATTGTTGTATCTTTGATAAAATTCCAYGGTCATATCTAAATGTCTATCCTGAAATGTGTAAGTAACCCCAGGGTAGGTCTCTTTAAAATCATTCTTGGCTCTATCCAACCAATCAGTTTAACACAGGACAAACATCCAATGCTATTTTTTTCCTCTTGCTAGACATCTTGCYTGTGTCTAAACATGCAAGCTGGATCTTTCAGATTTACTGTATTGATCCTTCTTCTGGTTCCTTTTTTAGGGCTGTATTTGGAGTTGCAAATGTATTATTGTATTTTTTGGAGCTATATAATGGATTTAATTCTGGAAAAGCAACACCTTTTGAGTATTATTTTCTTATCTCTTTGTTGTTGTTGTTGTTGTTGTTGTTGTTGTTATTATTATTATTATTATTATTATTTTCATCTAGTGGCTGCCAGTTCCTCAGATTTACTCTATAGCAGCTGCTTTCAAACAGTATTCACACAGCCTATCTTTAGATGCTTTGTTTATGCGTCAGAGATAGGAGCCTTGGCTCCCTGTACAGCCAATGAGAAGTATGCATGTTCAGTGCAGAGATTCAGAAAACCTAAAATGTAGACCTGAATTTGATGTTGTGCACAAAATCCTAAGTGATCCAGGACTGATACCTCACTCACAAGTGAACTGCAAAACATCCTAAAATTTTATTTTAGTCTATCTAAGCAATTTCTTTGTTTCCGATTTAATCTGCCATTCTGAATCTTGTCAGTCACCATTTTCTCTGTACCATCCTCCATCCATTTTGCTCTTTACTTTGTTATCTTTTAGTTGTTGTAATACATTTTAATACTTTAAATTCATTCTTGTTGTCTGAAGTTTTTCCATGTATTTTTAAACAATCACGATCAACCTTGATTTGGAAAAAAAMCACTACATTAAATCTCAGTATATGATTTGCTCTTTTCCAATGTCTTTGCCTTCTTTTTTGCTTTAAGATTATTAGAGCATTCTGTAGTATACTAGTCAAATTTCATTTATTTCCTGTTACTGTAATTGGTTTGACCCTTTCTTTCCAGTCTAAGATGATACAAACTGTAAAAGCAAAGTGGCATTTTGCAAAGCCTAAAATACCTGGGTTTTTTAATCTTCCATTCGCAGAGTTGTATTAATTTTGCTCAGCTCTCTGCAGCTTTGATACCACTGCCCCCAGCACTTTTCCTGAATGACTGCCAACTGTCTTTGGGCTCTGGTGTCTAGCATTATATTCCTTGGCCCCAATCCTGAAAAATTTATACACTTGAATAATTTTACGCATGAGAGCAGGCCCATTGACTACTGATGCATAACGTTATTCAAAAGTGCAAGCATTTTCAGGGCTTGGATAATTGTTTTGATTTTACTGGTCAATCATTGCAAAGTATTTGTAATGGGATTCTTTACCCAATTTTAGAGCTGTTGTTTTCTTTTCAGTGTCTGTAAACCATCACAAGTTTTGTACAGTTGCATAGGTTTGGATATAGGTTAGATGCTTTTAATGGCTAAATCTGCTCTTCATTTTATATTTGTTGTGACGATTCCCACAAACATATTAGACAGTGTCTGGCTGGATTGGATGTATTATGGTTTCTTTAGTATGCATAGTTTTGGGGAAATTTTTTACGCTGCAGATGAATGAATCAGCTATTGCCCATTAGCTAGCATGTCAAACTTGGGACACTTTTATTACAATAGCCCTAACTCACTATATAAATACATATGTTCCTGTAATATATTTATTCTTTTAAAGTAATTCCATTTTTTTGCTATTTTACTACATACATTTAATGCCTTCCAATTGGATCATTACTGGAATAGTCTTCTTGCTGGACTCTGTAGCTGGAGAGGATCAAGAGTATTTAGTCCAACAAATAGGAAACAGCAATTACCATATAATTATTTCTTTATGCCTGTACTCCCATATTTTAATATTTTTCATCCCTTCATTTGGCTCCATTTACATCTGTAGCTAGTAGCCGAACCTCCTCATATGTATGCTTTATCTAATTTAAACAAACACATCAAAGCACACAAGGGTCTGAAACCTAGCTGCTACAAGTCTCCAGGCTTCTCCTGAGTCAACAAAGCAATGTCACTTTTTATTGGTTGAGAAACTGGACAAATAGATGTGAAAGCCAGATTACTACTCTCTGTCTGAGGTTCAATATTGGTTTCAACTTCTTTTCCTTTTGCACTCCTTAAATACCATTCATTTACTTCCTGTCCTTAATAGAGCTGTCCTACTTAAACTGTAATCTTCTTTAAAACTTAAATAGAATGAACTTCTTTTGGTCCACTCTGTTTTTACTCTTTGAAGGATGCCTTGTCAATCTTATCATTATGCAGATCTCAGTAATAAATAATAATTTCTTTGGAATTTTCCCCCAGTATTGTCTGTTTCCTGCCAAAGGCTCAACAGTTTGAGAATAAGCAGTCTACATATCTAGATAAAATAGGAACAAAGCTTTAGGTGATAAAGCCTACTCAGTGTAAGCTTTCTTCTGCAGCTTACACTACCTCTGAGATGTCTACCAACTTTATTTTGCTTAGATATTTAAGAAGTCTTGTACATATTACAAAACTCCACTGATTTCACAGATATATATATTTTCCCTTTGTGGAGCCTGAAAAAGGAAGAATTTTTTTTTCAAATTGATATTCAACTTCACTTGCAACGTCATGGTGTGACTAAATGCTTATGCTTAAAATCATAACCTTGATTTTAAGAGTGTGACTAGTTTTAATGATTTCCATACTGAATCTGTGCCTTCAAGCAACTTATATTATGTCAGAACCATTTCACATTCTCAAATGTATTGTTTCAGAGAATTCTAAATACTTTATTTTGAGTTGGAGTCACCAATCTTGTGTAGTGGTATTGAGAACACACAAAAATTAATGAAAACAAGTGTTGAGTATTGGATAATACAAAATAGAAATTCTATTTCAGCTTATATTGACAGAGTGTTTTGCCTTGTTGATTTATTAGTTACAAAGCATAATCTGAACAGGTCCCTATCTACCTTTTTGATATACTTATCAGAAGGCCATGGAGGTGATACGGTTATTAAACTTTTCCTTTTAAATGAAATTAAATATTTTTGTTATAACTTTTAAAATTAAATTCAGTACATTGTGGGGATGGTTTGAAAATGAAGGTATACAAATTAAATAGAAAGACATTTAAGGTAGCATTTTATGGAGATCAAGAAAACTCTTCTTGTTTCATAAACTGGTAAAGTTTTCTGTCAGGGTCTAGACTGTCCTACTTCTGGTCTTCCCACTCAGATTTTCTTCCTGTGAAAACCAAGGAGAGTGAGAACTGTGTTCATTCAGATCTCACCCCACTTTGGAGCTGAGACATGGCCAGCACACAGATTTGTCAACCCAAGGGTGTTTCTGGCTTCTACAGTTCTGGCATAAAACTAGCAGGATTAGATTTTGTCCCAAGGAAATTGATGACAGAGAAAAAAACTAAGAGGTCTCAACTCATGTTGTGATTAGTTCTCTTTCAGGTCAAGATAGTCCACTATCACAAGAGAAAACCTATTTGCATTCTGTAGTGCGAACAAATGGTGTTCTTGTGGATATGGCTCCTGTACAAATGGGGAGAGAGGGTAAATGAAAGAGTTAATGGGAAATATTTATTACAAACATTACATTATAAACTGTGGTCTTGGCAAGCACAAAAAAGAGTTAGAGTTTTAAGAAAGCTGGTTCATGGATGCTTCATAAAATATTCCTTTGTATATTTATTCATTTCTTAATTACAATTTTCCCTTACAGATCAGAATGCAACAGAGCAGGAGTTTAAGAATGTGAAAGTTGGAATGTGAACGTTCAGAATTAAGGTCTCAGATTAGGAAATTAAATAATTACTTGAATCAGAAATACCCAGCTGGCTGAATTTTTTTCTTTTCTCAATGAGGCACCATATTTCAATTCTTGCTGTGGGTATACTGATTTGTGTTGGGTATACTGATATCCAGTTGTGACAGCTGAACTGAATCACATTTTGTCTGTGCATTTCCCATTTCTTTCACTTTGGTTTTCTTTGCCTTATACGTTAGCTGAAATCTGTTCTTAGGGCCAGGTTGGAATTCCTTGCTCTACCCTTTTGTTTTCCATTTTGTACTCCTGACACTTTCTAATTAAAAGGGACCTTTCTTTGTTTTATTTTCAGTTTGGCAGAGCAACAGTTATAGTCATTGCTGACACCTGCTGCCTGGCATGCTGTTGCATCTTAGACTCATGACCTGTCTTCAGATGATGCAGTCATGGTCATTTTTTTTCCTGTTTGGAAAATTTGGCTTTTTTTCTGTGAATGGTTTTTATATGAATGGAGAAGAGCATATTGAACACCAAACATTATTCAGTGAATTATCATTTTGGTTGATGATTCCTGATCCCAGTCTTCCCTTTGCATTGTCTTTTCCATGTTTCTTATACCGTAATTCAACACTGAAGTCATCCATCACAAAGAAATGATCTGTGTTTTGGTATTCTGTCAGTAACAGCTTGGAGGCAGCTGCAGAATTATCTTTGTTTTCATGCACTCTTCTTTTGTTGGAACATAATACAGATTTAATTTTTTTAGGATTACGGTTTGGAATCTGATGTATGTGACACACTAGTCTACAGGTTTCCAAATACTTAGTTGCTTTTTTGCTGTCTGTTATAATAAGCACTTCTTGAATTCTCATTTTCTCTGTTTTCTTAGTTGGTGAAATGTTTATTCTTTTGTTTGATGCACTTGTCATGTCTACTGTAAAATGCATTTTCTGCAGTGCCTCCTGTCCCCCAAACAGAGTGGCTTGTGTCTACTCTGCTTAACTCCAGTACCATTTAGAGCAGACTGGCTACATCCACACTAAACAGTACCTGATCACGGGTGTCCTCTGAGTCCCATTAGTTTCCCCTGTAGCCCCAAGACCTAATCTTCATTTCTGGGGATGTACTTCTCTTAAAAATGCATGAAATAATGTGAGAGTTGTGTGGTAAATCCTGCCTTACCTGAAACTGAAGGTGTGCTGGGTGCCCTAAGGCATAGCCTGAGAGCGTATGAAAGTCTCAGAGACTGCAAAGCTTTTTAGGAGAGTGACAGAAAAAAACAAACTAGATGCCGACTCATCACTGATGGAGCAATGGCTGTAGCAATCCCCAGAACTGCATGGGGACTTTTGTTTTGGAAGAAACTGGTTAATATAGTCCAAAAGAAATCTTTGGGATAAACTAATATGTAGCATGGACAATGAACAAATGATGAGCCAGGAGTGAAGCAGGACTTAAGTTATTGACAGTGGAAAGGTACCCTCTGGTATTCAGATTCAAAAAACATAGTTAGCTAATTCTTTTCTGACCTGGAAATCTTTGATATTTGAAAGCTTGGGTGACATCCAGTCCACTTAATTTTGGCACCTGGTTTCAGATATCTAGTGAAGCAATTTTCTTATAGTAGGAGTTCAATTTGGTTGCCTAAGCATAGTTGCTAGTGCCACTTAAGATGCCCTAGGGTATTTCAAACTTCCACATATGTCTGACAAGATTGACATAGGACTCATGGGAGATCCATGCTCTTCTAGAATGGCAAATTAAATCCAGGGAGAATATTCTAGGGCATCTAAAATGGCACTAAACACCTATGCTTAGGCAACTGAATCTAGCTCAACTTCACTGCAAATACAGGGTCTTTGAGGGCCTCCAGAAATAAAACCTCTTCACTTTTCTTACCTTAATTTAAATGTGTGGGCATGATTAATTGTATATCATGTGGCTGTTTAGGGAGTAAAATATTTGTATAATTTACCTCTTTTCTGGAAGTGCATGCAATCACACTTCTGATGTACAGCAGTTTTAATCAGACAGAGAGCAATACATAATCACATTAGGACATTAGTTGAGTGCATGCTTGCCAACACAACCGTTAGATGTTGTTCAAGAAATTATCTATGTACTACTATCTCTCCTGGTTTCTTTTTATAGTAAATCAGATGATCAGTGATATCTGGCCTCTAAGGCAAAATGCAACTCTCAGCTTCAGCTTCCATTATCTTGATCCTGACAGAGGTATGGGAGCAGGACAGGAGATCCTCTTCAGACAGCTTCAGGAAGAAGCCTCTTCTGTATTGCTATATACATATACCAGTTGCAGCTTCTAACTCCAGCAAGTGCAACATCTATGCTTTCTAGAATCACAATAGAAAGCAGAGTTCAGCGTCCAGAATAAGATACCTAAATGTAGGTGTCAGTAAGTGAGACAGGTGTCTAGGCTCCCATTTTAGGCAAGGTAAATATAGCTGATACAACCAATGGCACCTAAAGAGTGATTCAGTTTTCCCGAAAGGGCTTGATTCAGTTGAGTGCATTTGAGTTGCCATATCCGTTTGGCCATTAGCTGCTAGTTCAGAAAGGACTTTACCTCTCTTATCTGCCATACGTGCCAACTTTGTGTGTATGTCTCAGCTATCCTAGGCTATCTCAGATGGCATTAAATGCCTATGTGCAGGCAACTGAATTCAAGCCTTCAATTTTGTTGATTCTTTTTAGGCTCCACTGTTCTACTGATCTATTGAGTCTTAAGGGCATTTACATAACCATAGGCACCTAATACCATCTGAGATGCTGTATGGCATCCAAGACATCTGCATGGCATGTATGATACAGGACTGCGTCCCTCTAGAGAGGCAGAAGGATGTCAGGTAGGATACCTTGTTGCAGCTAAAATAACTCTGGACACTTACGTTTCCACAGCTGAATCCCACTCTGTATCTCCACATAATGGAAGTTTAGACACCTAGGACATAATTCATTTGCTCTGCATACATATCTTCTACCAATTTACATGCCCTAGGGTATCTAAGGTATTTGCTTGTAGATATGACTGTAAGAACCTATAAGAAACACACAGCCTCTCACTGTAGAACCTGAAGATTAGGAGAGATGAACCACAGCATTTAAAATGACACTAGCAGTTAGCATTCAAGCTACTACGTGCACCTCTTTTGTTCATATAGTTACCTACAGTAGATGCTTACAGTTATGTAAGCATCTTAATCTCAGGCTGAATCCCACCATTGCAGACAGAGAAAATAGGTTAGAAAACCTTTCCAAATTGCTTTCAAGCACTATTTCTTTTCCATCTCTAAATTTTCAAGGCAGTGGGTCAGCCACAATGCCTAAGTGTCTCTGTTCATTCATTAATGGCAATATCAACACTAATTTCTACTCAGAAGAACTATGAATAGGCTTTTGCTGAAAAAAATTTATAGCTATTTCATCTTAATATGAAAGTTAACATGAAAAGTTAAGAATGCTTAGCTAAAACCTGCAATGACTTTTTACCTTTACCATTATTATTCTTACATAGCAGCATGTGTACTATACAATGCATGAAGAGTTTAAGTGTTTTCTCATAGAGCAACTTTTAGAGTATAATTAATTCTAAAGAAACAAACAATCTGGAAGTGTATATAATACAGCTTTTAAGTACTTGATTATATAAAAAAATCCATTTCACATTATATGACCTTATTTTGAAAGCCAATAGCTAAAGAAAGTATGTTATGAATTTCCAATACAAGATAAATTGTAGTTTATAATCCATAGAGTGTGAGATGTGTACTTGAATTTTAACTACTTTGTTATATATTTGTATAATTCTAAATGCAAAGGTCTTATCATTCATTTAGTCTTATATTTTGTCAGCGAGGATTGCATAACCTTTAAAGCTAAAGATTAGGTAGTCTTCTCTCTGATGAAAGGAGATATTTAACTATCTTGGGAAAATTGTTCTGAGAATTTTAATTTTGTTTTTGCACTTGAAGAAGCATTTTGTAGAAGTTTCTGATATATATTTTAAGTCTTCTTTAGGCAAAATAAATGTTAAATATGAAAATGACCCTATGTAGAAAGACTTTTTCTTCCATTAATATGTAAGAATTAGTTCTCTAATCTTACAGTTCTTCCAGACCTTCTTAGAGTCTTCTTTGCACTCCAGTTCTCCACTCTTCTTCTGTCTCTATTTTCTGTCACTTTGTTTTTCTTCTCTTGTCCAGATCATATTGGCAGTCCTCTAATATATCTCTTTTTTGGAGATGGAAACATCTATATTATTTCTTCTTATGCTTCTGTTCCATCTTAGATCTATATTTCTTTCCCTTTCACTAGATCAACTAGACTTTTCCTTTGCTGGCAACTAGCCAGATATTTCATGCAGGTCTACCAAGTCTCACTGTCTTAACTGTCTTCTGTTTGCAGTTTCTGTGTTTCTGGACTTGGATTCAGCCAACTCAGAATCAATTGCATATCTTTAAATCCCAGGGAAGCCTTAGTAAGGCAAAAGCAGAAGACGGCAAAGAAAAACTTTCACTCAGTAAAAATTTTCAAGCATACTGACAAAGTACAATGGCTAGATTTACAGTATATTTCTAATGTGCATCTGAGATACGCTGTTTGGGTGCAAGGATACTCTCAGGCTTAAGCAAATAAGATTTGGGACATGCTGTGGGGCAAAAGGTTGGACCCATACCACTCCTGGTGGTGGAAGACTCCCAGTAAGTACTTACCAGGAGCATGAAGGGGATGGATATGACTGACAATAAACTAATGCCAATGCCTGCCATCTCACCGTCCCTTGTGGGGACATGTGGCTGACATTAGGCGGGCAGTTTGGATCAGGCAGCACAAGAGCAGATGCAATCTGCAGGCAGCAAGAGCTTCACCACTGAGGACACACCGGCTTACAGACACCTTAAACCAGCCGTGGGGATGTGTGGGGCCAGGCTGCAGTGTGCACTAGGCTCAGCCTTCTCCCTTCCTGGGTAAGATATAGATAAACCCAAGAAATCTTGTGAAAAACAGGGTGGGGAAAGAAAGCTAATAGGGATAGAGAATATGGAGTTAATCGGAACAGGAAGTTATTTGTTCCATTCGAGCTAACTTGATCAAAGAGGAATTGATTTGGGTTTCGGGGTAAGGTTTATAGCAGTTCTTTTTTTCTTTTTTTTCAAAACTCCTTTGCTTATCTGTAGTATTAACTTTCCATTTCTGCTGCTGAAGCAGATGTTTTGCTTGTTGCAGACATTAAGGCACTCTTAATGTGCAGTTACTGAATTATTTTCTAAAAGAGCATTTTAAATTTGACAATGTTTTTTGCATTTTTAAAGAAGTGACCTCATTTTGAAAAGATTTTTTTCCAATACATATATCATTACTGGAAAAATATTAATCTGCAAAACTTAGTATAAAATGTCTCAATTTATTAAACATCTACTGTACAGATATCAGCTGTCACAAAATGTAGTCATGTATCTTTGTGAGTTCTGGCATTCCAAAATGGGTTTGTTTCAAGCAAGAAATATATATTTTTTTGTGGTTTTATTAAAATAAATATTTAAACAAATTCCAACAGTTAAAAACATCTTTGCAAATCATACCCTAAAGGGCTAGAAACTAAATATTAACATGCCAACAGAAAGATTAACTTTCTAGTAAGGTAAACTCAGTTAAGATTAATTCTCCTTATGCTCAGACCCATCAGCTACTGTATGCTATAGTGACCACTTCTAAAATTAAAGTTATCTAAAAATAGCAGAATGAAAGATGAATATTCTAAGCTAATTAAAAAGTGACCTGAGCGCTTGTTACTCTTTCATTATACTTCATTTTAATTTGTAAATGCATGCATTTGATTCATCTTTACATTTTTGTTTTTACAATTTTGAACTGCCACTGCAATGTGATCTTTCAAATACTCTTTTTGGGGCAGTTCAGGAAATACTTGCAGAAAAAAAGGAACTGTGCTTTCCAGAGGGATAACTGATACAATAGATTAAAAAATGGTTAGTAGTTAATCAACAGATTTTTCTAATGATGATATCCATTCCAAAATATAATGGAGATTAGAAAGTCAACACAGAGGAGAATTGAGTATTATAATGTGCCAATCACTGTATCTAAGCACTATATTTTTTCAGAAAAGCATATCAAGCACTAGCTTGTATTTTTTTTTATTGCTGTTGTCACCTTCAAGTCTGCTTGCTTYAGTCTTTTTATTTGTTTCCATCCTCTTTTCTTCCCATCACACAATCTGGGGTTTATTTGAATCTTTTTCTGTAAGATGTTTCAAAAATTCCATGCTACTCTAATTTAYCCTGTAATGAGGTTGCCCTGTCTCTGACCTTGGAGAGTTAGCTTGGAGTTCCTATATGATATATTTTTGGATGAGCTATCCACCCCCAATTAGGGCTAATGGGTGCTGAAAAGCTGTGCCTAAGAGTTGCTGGAAGTCAGCTCTTCGGGAAATCTAGCCTTCAGTCCCCAGCGACTGCAGCTGTTTTGAGGGAAAGATGAACAGAAAAAGAAGGAAAGAAAAAGTGTTTATAAACACTAAATAGCTAATACAAAGTCAAGTTGTTGCTTTAAACAGAGATTCTTCTTCTTGTCTTGTATAATGAATACGGCGCATATTCCCCATAATTATAGCACTTACTTTTTCCTGTCCAAAAATTTTGAAACAGATGAAGATTCAAGAAATATTCAGTCTGGAAACCCTGTAACAGAAGGTGAGTGTATGTCTTTAGTCAAAGGAGTTAATCCCTCCACGCAGTCCTCCAATTATTTTTCTTCACCAATAAGTATTGCTTCCTTCTTATGTCCAGAATGAACTCTATTCAGTGAGTGCTCATCAAGTCCCAATCTTAATTAGACTCTAACAAAGTCAAACAAACAAATCACTGTGCCTGGATAAAGGCATGTGGGATGGAGTGTGTGAAAAGAAGGGGTTATATATTTAAATTGTTTTACWTTCTTAACTGCTATAGGTGCTACAAAGCAACCGATATAATTTATTACAGCCTTTGATGGTCAAACACACTGAGCTAAATTAAGGCCACATGACTTCAAACAGTTCTGTAGGATTGCCCATCTAGGTGGGTATCTGAAGCAGTTTCCTCATTTTGCCTTTTTTTTTTTCCTCTCTCTCTCTTTTCTTGTACATAAACTTATATTTTATTTCATCTATCAGATGACAGATACTGTGTACAAGTACTTGAGTTCCCTTACATGGTTTGAATCATCACGAGAAATCCTTGATAAAAATTCAGCCTTATTACATGTGTGGTTTATTCTGTCCCTATATTTCAGAATGTATATCCTAATTTGATATTCCAATATATATAATCAGTCAACACTTTCCTTTTATGTTTTTTGACAGAAACACAGGCAGCATATCAGACAATTAGTCTGAAGAATGATTCCCAAAACAGCCTTGCTTCTACCCTCATCCCTTATATGCTTTGCTGATATGGGATGTTTGTATTTTTCAGTCTCCTTCTTTGTGACTTCCTCCTAATTTTTGAACAAAAAGATCACCCGCTTTTATACTTGTTGTTTACTCCTTGGCTTTTGTCTTGAAATAAACTCAGGTCTGAAAAAAAGTATACCATTTTTGAAGAGAAACCGTCTATTTTTTTATTCTTAAAAACATAATTAATTATTAGCCATGCATTTCAAAGTGCTTTAAAAATGTTAATAAATTAAACTTCATTATGGTTCTGAGGCACAAGCAAAATATACTGCTTATTATAACTTTACAATCCTTCTGCTGTCTGTCCAAGGGACAGAGGAATGAAATAACAAGTTCAGAGAAGAAATCTGTGGTAAAAGAGGGAACAGAATATATCTCCTCATTATCAATTCTAGGCACATGTAACACCTTTAACTTCAAGAGATACACTTTCTTTTCCACATTTGTGTGCCAGATGACAACCTTTAAGAACTTTCAAATCCAASTTTTATCATGGTCCTTTCATTTTCCTCCCCACCCTTCATTACAAAGGTATTTTAATATTCCAACTGTTTTGCATGGAACAACATGTATACAACAATAACTAAAAAAGGGCTTCTTAAAACATGGTCCAGATTTGTGAAGAGCTTCATGGTTCACTGAACATTTTATTTAATATGGAGATTGTATTCCGAGTTGTTTGATTTGCAGAAATAACAAACCCAAATGCTTCAGTTTCTAATGGTAATTAGTTTTCAGCCTAGACAGTCTGTTTAGTTATATATTTACTACCTTGTAAAGAACTATCACAACAAGCCCTAAAGCATTATTTGAAAATTAATAAGCTAAAGAAAGAGGAAATTCTTCACTTTTGCATAGCAACACTCTCTGTATTCTACTTTTTGATTGCAAAATCCAGCTTTTCAATTATAGGTGTACTAAATTGTGATGCTTGAAAAACTATAAAAGGCAATTATCAGTGTTTCTTAATGCCATAAATGACTAATGCAAGTACGTTTTACTGTAAGGGAAACAAAGACTCATATTGTGAACAGAATTCCTTTGCTTCCTGAGTCAGACTAGAATAAACTTTGATTCACATACTTTCAATGTTATTTGCAATTAATATTAGTTTCTGTGGCGGTTAAAATAATGTGCTACAGATTCCATTGCAGTTTACATATTAGAAAATAAAGGCACATTATTTCTCCATGTTTTAAGGTTCACTTGGCTTCTGTGACACCAGACAAGGAAGAAGGCAAAGGGTTACAGCAAAACATGTCGCAGTGGTTGATATTTTCCTGCCTTATTCTTATAACAAGAAAACACATGAAAGACTTGCTTCTTCACCCAGGTACATCTTCTTTTGTTTTATCTCTTGCTGTTTGACAAAGTTAACAGAAAAAAAGTCTCCCTTGCCAAACACTGTGGGGTTTTTTTTGACTGGTCTCTTCTTCAATGGCTCAAYGAAGGGTGAGCTCTCAGCAGCTCTGCAGGCTAAGAATGCCTCCTTTATACTCCCTCAGCATGCTTTACCATTGATTTCTGGCTCTGAACATGGATAGAGGACACGCTTGAGCTGGCAGAAGGAATCACGTCATGACATAGACACCTCAGAAGAAGTATGCATTATGGAAATCTTTTTGACAAAGAGAGTTCCTCAGTGATCATTAGCATTAGAGGTTCTCTCAATTCTCTCTCACAAATGGCAATGGAAATGAAAGAAGGGAACATTTTCAGACCTAGGAGAGACTGACCCTCTCCCTTTGTCCTGCTGTGTCAAAGAGCTTTAAATGCCTTTTCATTCCAACACAGTATAATTGCTTTTGTTCAAAACCAGGTCCAGGCTTCTCAGCCGTAGAGGCAAATGTGTACTGTTTCAAGGACAAGGAACAAAGTCATTTACTTAGCTGCTCCTCATCATTATCAGTGGTAAAATTCAGATTTTTGGGGGTGGCAAAACACTGTCCAAGGTGGAAAATACATGAGGCAGAATGGAAGGGGTTCATGGAAAGCCAAACTTCAGGGCAATGTGCAGCCTCTCTGGTTGGATTTCATTGAGGGAGGGGAGCTCTGAGGGGGTGAACCCTCTCAGCGCCAGGCGGGGCCGGACACAGCATGGAGCCATGTGGTAGGCAGTGAAACTGTGGCCACCTCCACCTTCTGGACACATGCAATGGTGGCCTCAACTAGTTGTTCCATAAGGCCATGGTCACACATCACAGCTAAGCCATTGTAATGGCTATGGCTCCAAAAAGGCTCCCACTAACAGTCTTCCATTGTGCCTGCATCAATTGCCTAGTTAACTGAAAACTGGATTAAATCAGTTCAGAAAGTGAATCAAGTCTTCCTCTCCTTCCCCTTCCCCTTCTCCTTCCCCTTCCCCTTCTCTTTCTCCTGTCCCTTCCCCTTCCTGTTTTCTTTTTCTTTCCTCTTTCCTCTTTCTTTCCATCCTTCCTTCCTTCCTGCCCTCCTCCCTTCCTTCTTTCTTTCCTTCTTTCCTTCCACAGAATCACAGAATATTTGGGGTCGGCAGGACCTCTGGAGATTGTCTAGTCCAATGCCCCATGTTCCTCTCCGCCCATCTCTCCAGCCTGTTGAGGTTCTTCTGAATGGCAGCACAACCATCTGGTATATCAGCCACTCCTCCCAGTTTTGTATCATCTGTGAACTCATGAAAATATTAAACAGTGCTGGCTGCAGTATTGGCCCCTGGGGGACACCACTAGTGACTGCTCTCCAGCTGGACTTCATGCCACTGATCATAACCCTCTGAGCCCAGCAGTTCAGCCAGTTTCCAACCCACCTCACTGATCACTTATCTAGCCTGTACTTCATCACACTGCACACTAAAATGGCTCTCTTTTTCTTTTCTTCACAAAAAGTTTAAGCCAGAAATATCAGTCCAGAACAACAATAACAACAACAACAACAACAACAACAACATCAAAACATTAAAAATCTACTGAATCTGAAACCTCAGGCGTGCTGTTGTGCAGAAAAATGAGATGCAGCTAGCCATATTACATTTGTGTAATTGTTTGCCCAGGGCACTCTTAGTTTGAAGTCATTCCCACATAATTTTGAAAGTTACTGCTTCCTACTAGCAGAAAATGGTCTAAGCCAAATTCCCAAAGAAATGACAGAACCACCCAAAATTTTCTGAGAAGCTTTTTTTTTCTTTTTCCCCCAGTGGTATTTGGCCTGGGCATTTCCCTGACAGAATTTACCATGATGACAAAAGTGGTTATTCATTTCTCCAAGCCTCTTCCAGTAAAAATGTTTATTCACTGTAGACAATGTTTATTGTGTCAGAGAAACAGGAAATACAAAGACTTCATATCTCAAGATTGCATACTTTTAACTTAAGTGTGCTTTCTGAAAGTCTGGAATTACTGCTAAACATAGGAACATCTACTCTATATAAAAATATGTGGAAATCTTATCACTTGGGTTCCAGGAAAATATACTAAACCCTAAAGAATTTAATTATATCCTTTTGTTACATATGTTATGGTATTTGCTGTTTATTTGATACTTTTAGCAACAATGACCATGAAAATACACAAACAAAAAGCAATTAGTCTTTTAAGAAGCCTAAAGTTTTGCTAGTTTCTATGACATATTCATGGACATGCATGTATAATGACTTATTTGCAATCTAAGGAAAAAGATGTGGTTCTGTAAAAGCATTAATAAGGGCAAATAATCTTATAGTATGTTAATGTATATTTAAAATATAAAATATTCATAAACAAGATAATAAGTACGTTTAAACATCTAGCTTTCTTATAAGACTTAGTGAAGTCAGGCTGGATTTTTAATATACTTGAGAAGTTAATGTGTGCTTGATGATGTTGTAATAAGAATAAATAAGAGCAACATAACCATATAATAAGGTATATTAGGTATTGTTTAAGACACATAACCAAAGAGTATTGTTTAGAAAATTGTATGTAGAATAGATAGTTCAGGGATTAAAAACAGCACATTTAAGAGCTATTTCCAGAGGAAAAAAACTCTGATATCTGTTATTCATCTTGAGTCTACTCTGCCAAGGGGATTATGAGTCTGATAAAAAACTGTTGAGGTTTGCTTGTTAGACTCATATGAAGTAAGTAATAAAAACATTAAACTAATATCTCGTTGTTTTTACCATGTAAGCACACAATATTTTCTGTAATAGCTTTAATAACTTACATCTGACTAGCTGGAAGGACGAACTTAATTAAATAACACATTATTGGTTTATCTTTTTCTAACAGTCAACACTTTGTTTAAAACTTTAAAACTGCTTGAAAGAATTATGCAGAAGGTTACATCCTTGTCATAAAATATCATTAGGCGACTTAAAAATTGAAGAATATCTATCAGTTTCTATTATATACTATTGCGCTTTTCCTTTTCTTTTAAATAAAACCTTTGGTCTCCCCATTTACACAATATAAGCTGAACAGCAGTTTTAACCCCATATATTCTTTTGTCTGAAAGGAAATGATATCAGCCTTTCCGTCATAAAAATAAGGCTAGTGAGTCAAATATGGTGTCAGGCTGCTCTGCAGTATCTTTCATTACAAAAATGTTYATTAAAGGAAGTAAGCGTCTGCTTGTGCAGAAATGTGTTGTTATAGCTAAGATGACAAGATGAACACCTTTTTAAAAATTCTGTTTGTTTTAAGATTCAGAAATCTTAAGATACTGCTATCCAAAATCATTAACATTTATYATTTTTTCATTTTGTTTATATATATATGTATATTCATATTCACATATCTATATATTCACACATTCACACATTACAAATGCACTCATACAYGTATTTGTATTTTCAATGGTTAAAATGACCAAATTTTGTAGAATCACATCAGTACGGAAAACTGAATTAGTTACAAATAAATTAGGAGTGGAACTCTCACAAATTCCTTGAAAGAAGCCAAAGAAAAGAAATGCTTTCTAAAACCTTATTTCCTTTTTCTTAGTACTTCAAAAAGTACTGGCAATAACTGTGAGTAAGCCAATGATATTCTTGCTTTTCTTTCTAATTGTCTCTCTAGACTATAATTTCTCTTAATCCTTCAGCCACTTCTCAGGTATGTCAAAAACAAGAGGAAGTTATCCAGAAATTACAAAAACAATGGAACAATGGAGTTACTTCCATTTGTGGGATAATTTATAGATGAGAAGTAAAAAACAACAACAACAACAACAACAAAAAAAACCTCTTCAAAATTTAAGACTCCAATCATTTACCAGTAATAAAAGAAAGCAGAACACAGTATATCCAGTCCTGCCATGAAGACAGTCTTTACCTTCATTTTCCCCGGAGCAACAGGAATTAGGGAACAGACAAGCTAAACAGGGCTGCCACCTCCCTATCAAAACCTGTCAAGCCAAAATACTATTACTTTTGGGATGTCAGTGTCTTACTAAACTACTTAGCATTAATTGACAACTTCTCTTGCAGCATAAGAGACTTAATTGCAAAGTTAGCACAACCCATAGTTTGAAGCAGCAGAGCCCAAGTGTCAAAGCTGGCAGTTTTAAAAATTAGTTAGCCTTGGATAAGACAAAATTCAGAGGGTGAAAAGTTCTTCTTATCAGAGAAGACTGTACGCAGGCTTGATTGAAAGCCCGTTCTGGTCTCTGCTGTCCCAACAAACATGACCCATGTTTTCCCTGTGCTGTGTTGGGAAATATATCGAGGAGACTGCAGAGAAGAGGTTTGTGTTTATGGTTGACAGTTCCTAAGGACCATCCAAGCAGTGCCTTAAGTCTCACATGATAAAATAGTTCCTATTTCAAAGTATAGGACTGCATTTGTTGCTGGAGCAGAGAACAAATAAGGCAGCCTATTGACATATCTTTCTGATAAGCTGTTTGTCAGAGAGATTCTTTTCTGAGATACTCATATATGGATTGAGACCTTGCTTTTTTCTCCATATTCTGATGCTGCCACTGTAGTGATGCTATTTTTATTATTAAGATGTTTTACAGTTCAGTGTTTATGAGAATCAAATGTACCCCAGTGGAGGAGCACGAGAGTCTGAAAAAGACTGGGTCAATTGTTTCAAAGTTACGATTTTTCCAATTCAGCAAATTGAAACTTTTTAATTTTTTTTTTTGCTCAACTCTTCAACAACTTTGAGTAACCTCAAATTCTGGAACTGTTTCAATCTTTAAATCATCTCATAATAGGCCAAATGAAAGCTGAGATGGATATTCAACTTTAAACAATCATACATAACAGTTAAATTCATTTTTCTTAAGCCTTGCATAATTTATTCTTTTGAGACTTCAGAGAAAAACTGTATCCTGACACATTTAGAGGCTTGGCAGTATAATTTACTGAAACCAAAGTTGTATATGAAAGTACAATGATTTTATTACAAATAATTTATTAAGAAAAGACTAGACAGTAAATAAAGTAAGCACATGCCTGTGAACTCAAATTATATGAGACATTAATAAATAGATTTCCAAGAGCTATTTGTAAACCAATATTTATTAGCTGGTCAGAATTATAATTAGGTGTAAAGCAGCCCTGATAGAGGGATGTATGACTGGTTTAGAGGGAGCCTTTTCTGTTAGGCATGGCTATGGAAAGCAACTTGTTCTTGGGCCTGTGTCACGCTATGCCTGCCACTGTCATTAATAGTATGTCATGTACGGTCTTTATACGAAGTTAGTAATGTCCCAGAGATAATGAGGTTAACAGAAATATTTATAACAGATGTCTTGCATAATGTCTAATGTGAAGTACAAGTAGCTTTTTTTAAATTCATAGTCACCTAAAAAAGGTCCATTGAAAATATGGGACCCTTAGCTAGCAAATTAAAGCCAGTACATGAAATGATAGGCTTGTTTTCTGTAATTACTTTTCACAGACTTTTTGGAAATAGTTTGTGGAGAAACCCCAGGGTTCTGTGCACCACAGATTGCAAACTGCTGAATTAAACAGCCCAGATTGGTGGAAGAAGGTTAGCCAGTGGGCTAAATAGGAACAAAGGAGTAATAGTCTCTAAATACACAGAGAACCCAGACCCAGGGATTTATATGGCTCACAGTTGGTTAGGCCAGTGATGTCAGTAATGAGCACCGGCTTCATATAGAATGATTAAGGCCATTTGTATTTGTTTCTGAAGTTTGCAGTGGGGATGTAAGTAATGAAGGAAAAATTTGCCTTGAATTATAGCCTAGAAGCTAAGTTTGGGGTAAAAGAAAAGGACACGAATGGAGTGTATAGCTGGAGSTGATGAGGTACCGAGGTTATCCTGTGAAAAAGAGGTCATTGGCACTCACAGCTAAAAGAAAAAAAGTAATGGAAATTGTGTCTGAAACTAACATTTGAGAACTCAAGCACTAAGGGCTTTAGGAGCCACGGCTCTAAAGGCTGAGGGACTTTTTAGGAATTCTAGATAAGACGGGTTAAGTAACTGGAAAGGTCTGGTATCAACTAGGATTGCATTTTACATGTTTTGGCAGTTGGGTTGTTTTACATGTTCAGTTACCATTTACTGTAACCAAAAGCCTGACCTAAATCTCACTAAATAAACTTTTATGTGTTTAGTTTCAACTTTCCTGTTCCAGGAGACAAGATGCATGAGAGGGGAAATACACAGTCTTCAAGGAGACAGCAAACACAAACAACGCTATACCTGAGCTATGCAAAAGGACTCCAGATTCTCACATGTTTCTTGCCAAATTTCAAGGATCAGGTGGGTGTCAATACTATTAACAATGATTTTGAGGAGGAACTCCATGTGGTGGCACCATGCACAGCAGTGCAGACAGTAGAGATACCATGTAGTGCCAATCATACTCCAGACCATACTCCAGACTATTTACAGTTTAGGTCTGCTAATAGCAGAGTCTGTCTGCCAACAGTCTCAGACCTCCCTCGCAGCAACTAACTCTTTACATACTTAGTGTTCATGAGGTTTCATCTCTCTGCTCCATTTCATGCAAACAGGTCTCTTCTGTCCTTGGTCATTGCTTAGCTACAGGAGAGTGTCTACCCCTTCTCCAGCTGTGTGCAAGGAAAAACTAACCTGACACAAACAGTCCCAAAATCAGAAGTCTCTCTTCTGCAGTGAGTAGAGCACAAAGCTACACTTTGAAAAGTGGCRCTTAAACTTCAGTCTCTCTTCATGGTGACAAATTTTGCTCTCACTTTTAGCTTCTCAGGGTATCAAGTATTCAATTTTCCCTGTGCCTGTTGTGTGCAATTTCGAGGTTGATGATTCTAACGGCCATCAAAGATGCCTAAAAGTTAAGCCCTAACTTTACAGTTTTTGAGCAAGTTTAACAGGTTTTTTAGTTTAAAAAGCATGATTCAGAAACAGTCTGCCTGGTAATAGCATAATTCATACCTATAAAGATGAGAACATATTAAATGAAGATTCTATAGCAAAGCTAATACCCCAAAATATTGCTAAAATGAGGTACTCCATAGTATGTAATATAAATGATAGTTGTACAATAATGGTAGAACAATGAGAAGCACCACAAAGAGACTGAGCAGTTAAATCTTGAGGGAATGTTTAATAACTAAAAATCTGATAAAACACTATTCATCATAATTACACATATAGTTAAACTTTATGTATATGTTTCAGTTACATTACTTCAAACTAGTGAAAGAGAATCTGCTGCCAGACCATAACAGATTATTCCCACAGGACATCTACTTCACATTTAATTTCTTTTAAAAAGTAGGCAATACTTTGTATCTATAAAAGTATGAAAGCATAACATTTTATTTGATATTATGTCAAAACTAAATAGTTGTAACACATTTTTTCTTTTATCATCAATAATACTTAATACTGACACAGCTCTGATATATCATATCTAAATTAACATATACAGCCTTCTAAAACAATTGTAGCATTCAGAGCAGGAAAAACACTAAAACATTTCTGGGCTAGATACAGAGCACCTTCTTTGGGACTAAATACGTCACTGAGATGGGATTTATGCAGTTACTCAAAGAAAAGAATCTAGGAAACCCACATGTCAGTGGCTGCCCAGCATTCACAGGGCACACAGCTCTAYGTGCCTTGACTGTTAAATGATTCAGAGGACCAAGGTAAATTACTGAGCAAGGCCACCTGAGTGACCCAGCAGGAGATGTTGATAGAAGGATTGACACTGAATTTTTCTATGTTTACATGAAGGTGGTTTAGATGCCGAAGGCAAGCATGGGTACCTTCCAGGGACGACACAAGTGCTGAATTTCTTCTGGCCAGATGAAGCACTAACAGTACAGACATTTACATTTGAGCTGGTCACCCTGCATTGTCTTTGTGGACAAGGAATACAAGCATGCCTTTTTAGGGTTTGGTTTATCTCATTCTGACATAAACATTTCAAATARGTCAGATTAATCCCTTCCTAAAAATACCTGTTTTTCTTCTTTGACTATAGTATAGACACCTAGATCAGGTCTTTTTGCTAGCCTAGCAAATACCTAGCTATACCTAGATCAGATGTTTGCTTTATAAGTACATAAAGTTAAATGGACTTAATTCCAGATTCATTTGTAAGCYCTAATTCAGACTCTGTTATACAAAGGCAAAAATTAGACCCAAGGGGCCCAAGACATAAGTGTAATTAAARCAGGCACAGTAAACAACAGGAGAATTATATTCTTATAACTCAGTACAGACAAAATTGGTGGTGATCTCCTCTGTTTGCCTAATAGTCCAAAGTATTTGCAAGGCAGGGAGATAGCTGGGATCCAGTGCCTTCCTCAGCATGAAAAAGTTGAGCGTGTCTCTCTCACTCCCAGGAACAATTAATCAGGCTTTAAAGTAGCTTGGAGAAGGCTCCCTTTGTATCCATGGAGAAGCTAGGTCCCAGAAGGCAAAAGTACAAGAGGCTTGATGTCACAGAAGGACAAACAAGGGGACGGATGATCTTTAAGTTAGTACAATCTGCTGGGAAGAGTAGTATTATCTTCTGGTGCTTCACAGGTGGATAAAAATCAGTAAAAAATTTAGGAAGTGGGACTTGGCACCAGGATTTCCATCTATAGATCTGAGGGACCCAATTTCTAGGCTGCTGGTCAGACTCCCTTTTGCTTCCTGAATATGTCCACGCTTCTCACTTCTGTCTCATAGCTAGCATTTTTGAAGGCTTCTGTACTGTGGTGGATGACAGAGCAGACTGAGAGCAGAAGTGATGAGGGAAGCAATATGATTCCCATTCTTATAAACATGAAAGAGACATAAATTATCATGGCTGATGGCATATGGAGCAAGAGAACCAACCTGGGAAGAAGAGGGCAAGATACATAACAGATCCCTTGCTGGAGAGGGAGGTAATTTATTTGTTTTTCTTTAAATGAGAAAAACATGGAGAAATTCAAGCAAAAAAGGTAGTCAAATCGAAGCATTCAGAAGGAAAAAAATTATCACAGTTTGCAAATCATGTATTTCAGGCTATTGACATTCCTGGTGGGTGCTGGAGGAGTAAGAACATGTCATCACTACTATTTCCTCCCACAGGTGCAGGATTGGCTAACAAGGCAGTAGYGATCTACAAAGCTGTCAAGGACATCTTCAGCTCCTAATCAAGTAAGAATTCAATTTTTTCCTCCACTCAGGTCCATATTTCATTTTTTATAATCCTTTTCCACTTCTATACAGAATGCTTAACCAGCCTCCCATCTGAGCCCTTCAAGAGCTGTGACTAAGCTGGATAAAGTGCCCATTCTCAGTGACTGGGGTGCTACTTCCTAACTAGATTGCAGAACTTAACGGAAATGAGAACAGGAAGTTAGGTCAACGCCATGGCCACTGCGCTATGGTCAAGTCTTTCATACACTTTTGCTTTGTGCACCAAACTGAACACAAGAATTTCCCGAATCAATAGGTTTTCTTTATAGAGGTTAAAAATGTAATCCTGAGTGACTCAGTCAATAAGAATTCTCATAAAAATCCTAGAGTTTATGGCCAAAAGTTGATCTCCTAAGCATTAATCAGTTTATTATTTCTACTATTTAGTTTGATTAAAGAAATGCAGTGTTTGAATAAATCATGAAGTCAAGCTGTCTTCACTTCTGGATGCCAAGAAATGAAAAATCAACCAGTTCTCTTGCTAGAGAGCTTGCTTGTTCTCTTGCTTGTTCTCCTGGTTGATCAATCTCAGTGGTGAACATAAGAGTTGAAATCTCAGTTTGATATTGTCTGGTTTGTGATTCAAGACACTGTTTTTTGGTGATCTTTACTTTCTACTTTATTCCTACTTTAACAATCCCATTAATTCTTGGTATATTTTTCCAGGTTCTACTTATATATCCTGATTAACTCACCTTTCAATCTTCCAGACAGACGGTAAGGCATTTTACTCAGCTCTTCATTTAGTATCTGTGGCTCTTTTTTTTACCAAACACTTTCAAAAATGTAAACACCAAATCCAGACATGATATTCTAGCAGTAGAGAACTCATTCTGGACCTAAACATCACCTTCCCTGTTTGTACCTCCAAGAGCTGAAATAGTTCTTTTTGCCACAATATCTTACAGGGAACTGTGACATTATGACACCTCATATTGTTTCCTGAGCTACTGATTTCCAGGATATGGGTTTCTACTGTTTAGATGTGATCTAGATGCATAACTTTGAATTTAACTTGAATGGATTCAGGTTACCAAGCAATTCAAATTTTTTCTTTATAACTTCCCGGTCTTCTTAATTAAGTACCACTCTGCCAATCTCTATGTCAGCAACATAATGTATCAGCAATGTTTTGATATTTACTAAGGCATATGAAAATGTTAAATAATATCATTTCTAATTCCTATTCTTACAACCCACATTTGAAACCATTATTTGATAAAGAGGTCTGACTGAAAAAAACATGTTTTTGAGAATTCTGTGTTAGTCAGTTCTTAATGCACTTAGAGTCTGCTTATTAATCTTGCAGTACATGGGGAGTTTAGGATGCTTCAACCAAGCATTTTTTGACGTAAGAATAACCACAGAGCTYCTTGAGGTCAAAGAAGATGCTTGATATTTCCACACAGGGAAACAAGATGAAACAATTAAACATCCTCTTGCTTATAATTATTGAAACAGTAGAAGCTATCACCGCATGATTACACTGAATACAAATTCAGGGGAATGTAGCTGGTTTGCTTGTAGCTCTGCATCTATAAGAATGAAAGAGCCAGAAAACAAGCAAACAAGTACCAAAAGATATGAAAACAAGGAAAAGCACTATAGTCATGAGAGAAAACAAACAGAGAGAGCTTTTTGAGTGATATGCTGTCTGGAAAGCTGGCATAGAACTGTGAGAAAGGAAACGCTCTCCTGTTGTTTAATTGTACTATGTTTGGAGTAATGAAACTTCTGTGTACATTCTTTGTAAATCAGAATGATTTCAGTAAGTAAAATATTTAATTCCGATAGCATCAGGGAGGCCACAGTTTTTCGAATGAGAGCTGGGATCACCTCAGCCTGTTGTTACATGGAAGTACGCTGTCAGAGGATCTCATCCCAGGCTGGAATTTTGACAAAATTCTCAGAAAGGGTAAAGTCAGAGTGATGGACGATAGCTCTTCAGAGAATGTTTTCTTCCAGGACTTCTAACTCCAGACTCTTTTGAGAAAAAAGTCACTGTGATTAAGAAATTCTTTTGCCTAAGCTTGTGTTTCTGCTTTTCTGGCATGTCATCCCCAAAGGTGTGAAACTGGAAGTACAGGTTTTGTAGGTTTTTTGTCATGATTTTAAACAATTTTATGACCTTCATGTAGTGATAAACCAGCATTTCTGATATATTAAATTTTACAGTGTTTTCACCCCTACCTAAAGTTTCCTATATCAATTTTTGCATTTCACAATCAATCTTTTGTATTATTTATCATCTATACCCTCTTTTTTCCCAGCTGACCCAAATTAGCCAAAGTTATTCTGTTTCTTCACTGTAGAATCAAAAGATTTTAGTCTTTGAATATATTAGACTCTTAAATTAATTACAATAGTTAAATAACTCTTAATTTTAATTTATTTTTTTCTCCTTTCATGTTGTGTTCCAAATCAACTGTGTTCATGCTTAACATTGTGAAAATAATGCTTTTAAAAGCTAAACATAAATATTAGAAATTGGGCTTGTCCTTGTCTACCCACATTTAAGTCAAAAAGCGTACCCGCATCAAGTCAAAATAAGAAGTTCCTATATTAGTCCAGTGATTAAGACATTTTTACCCTTCATTCTTATATGCAAAGTAAAATTATCTTGTGCTGGATGTAACGGATTTTGTGTTGTAGCCATTTAGATGTTCCCTCTATATTTAGCTACTGAAAGGAGTTCTTGGTGTGTTGAGTCCAGCCCCATGCCATTACCAACAAACACCATCTATAATCCATAAACTCAGAAAGTACCACTTTAAAACAGTTGGATTTTTGTTCCTGTTACTTTACTGGAAAGTTGCTCAGGACTTCTTTAGAATACAGTAGTTACAAGTCTGCTTGTTATTTCCAACCTGAATTTATGCCTGTTTTCCTTAGCTTAGTTTTTTTCCCATGGTGGGGCTTATTCTGTTGGTGGTTTTACAGAAAACTTAGCCAGTCTTAGCAAAGTTAACCTTGTTTAAAGAGTCCTTCTCTGCACCATGGTTAATCCATCTTTCTTAAATATGTCTTTCTTCAATATGTCTTTCTTAAATATGGCTATTTATGTAAAATGATATTAATACGTTCCTACATCTACCAGAAATGCAACCATTGATACACTTTAATGTAATGTTTCCCAGTTTTGATTTGTACCACACTGGTGTTTCACAGTTATCCTGTAATAAGGTAGTCTATCCAGGTCCTTTGATCATATCCACATCTTCTATCATATTCAATTGATTAGCTCCTATTAGTAGGAGCTTTTAAATGTGTGACCTGTAACTTTGAACTATTGGATTCCACTGAACTTCACAGAATCACAGAACAGTTGGGGCTAGAAGGGACCTCAGGAGATCGTAGTCTAATGCTCCTGCTCAAAGCAGGGTCAATTACRGCAGGTTGCTCAGGACTTTGTCTCAGTTTTAAATATCTCCAAGGATGGAAATATTTATGTTTTTAAATATCTCCACAACCTCTCTGGGCAACCTGTTCCAGTGTTTGGATTTTTTTTATACAAGTCTCCCAAATCAAAATTCTCCATGATGACACTTTTTTTTTCTCACACATTACAGAAAAGTCCAGAAGATAGATTCTTCTGTGCCTCTCAGGCACAGATTTCAAAGAATACAGATATTCCTCTTGAGTTCAATATCTTTTGATTCTGGGCAGCCAACAACTCCATCATAGCACCTTTCTCTTTTATCCATTTGACCTTGCTAAACAGGTTTTAACTGGTGATTTTAGTGTTCAATGATATGAACCATTCCACCAGCTTTCACTTGTTCCAGTTGTAGAATATTTCTTGTCAATGAGAATTTCCAATTCCTCTTGCTTGCCTAACATTGATATGCAAGCAACTGGAAAATTCTTTTCTTCATGCTTTTGCTTGTTGTTTTGATTTGTTCATGACATGCTGAATTTTAATACATTTGCCTCATTGAGACTTTCTTAGTCTGATGCCTTTCTTGTCACCAAAGCAGAAGATGAGAAGCCTTCCTCCTTCCTTTGAAGAACTGCGTGGCATCTTAAATGCATGGTCCTTTTTGTGGCCAAGCCGTAATCCAACATTTCTCAAGAAACTCCTTCAATTGCTCACTATTTAGGCTCCAGGATCCTCTGCTTCCTTTTTTTTCCCACAAGACCAGAAGATTCACTGCAAAGATCACTAAGACTTTCTCCTTTATCTCTGTTCTGGACCCCAATATAGTTTGCATACTCTTCCATCCCTGGGACAATTGACTTCAGCATACATCATGATCAGTGGAGACTTGCCAGACAACCTCATAATCCAGCCCAGTCTTGCAGTTACAATGGATCTTGTGACTACACTGTGTAAATATGTAAACAGTACTGCTATTTACATAAAAAGAGTGTGAGGTAGATAAAATATTTTCTCTTCCAGAGAATGTTACAATGCCAGGAAAAAAGGCATAGTTTAGAGCATCTGCTTTATCAATGCTAATATACAATAAACAAAAGCTCACTAGTATACAAAAATCTAATGGAAAACCTTACTTGGTTCATTTATAGGGTTAGGATAGAGCAAAGATTATTTTCACCTAAGTTTGCCATGTGAAAATAGACTGAAAAATGACAAATACAAATTTTTTATGTTAAAACAGTTGCAGTTTCTCTACTTTGGTTTTAAATTCTAATGTTGAATTTGTTTACTGTGCTTCATGGGGTATTTGTTACCCTAGTCTATTTTATCTCAAAGTTTGCTACTACTCTACCACTAGATTGAGCTCCATTGACTCACTCTGCACAAAGCTGTTAAAATTTGCTCAAAGTGGATGTTAAATGAAATACTGTTACTATTATTTCATTTACTGTAGTGTTCCCAATGTTCAAAAGGCCAAAGCAGTGAAAAATCCTGTTAAGTTACACTTCATATGAAGTTGAGAAAAGATCTACTGGTAGCATAACTACTATCGGAAGGCAGGTATGTGATCATTCAGTTTTTGAAAAGGACAAAATTAAAGAATAAATAAAATATGAAAACTTCTTTCAATAAAAAGAGAGGAAATGAACAAATAAAGACAAACCAAAGCCAAACAGACTTGTTTTAGGATAGGTATAATGTAGGAAAGAATATTTAAACCAGTGAAAAATTAGTATTTATTCTAGAGGACACATTCCTGTTTAATATTACCATTAAAAGTACTAAATTTCTGTGAATGACAGCAAAAGAAATTTTTCTTAATAAATTCCTAAGTACTATGCCAGAGGAAATAAAGTGGTTCTTCATGTTATTTCTGAAGTCTGTACACTGCTCTAGAAATGAATTTATACTAGAATGAGTTCCCTGTATGCAGTAAGAGAGCTAACATAGCACATAGAGATCTACTAGCATGCCAAAGATTTCTGTAAGATTAAGACTAATTCACTAATAATAATAATAATTATAATATCCTATTGTAATTTCAGAAAGTGTAATCCTCTTCTATGTTCAGTCTTATAGCACGCTTGAACCTGTTTGTCCAGCCTAAACACTACTGTAAAACTTGGAACAGAGTTCCCAGGAAGGAACTCAGCACTCAGCTACAAACTTTTCATTGATTTCAGATGGAAGTTAAGCACCTAGAGGGGAGTTTTCAGTCTAATTTTTTGTTGAGTGAAGAAATTTCCGGATAAAAGAGGAAAGTAGAGTTTTAATGTAAAATACTAAGTATTCCTGGAGTCAGAGCCCAGAACTTAGTTTTCCTCTAATATGAGGTCCTAACTACTAAGCTAGATTGTGTGTCATTATGTGGTAGGCAGGTAACAGGATTAAAAATGTTTTTTGGCACACAGGACTGCAACCTGGGCTGTATTTTATAATAAAGAAATTGCCTTTTCTTTTACTTTGCTTTTTGTTCTGTGYTTTAAGGGAAGAATATTTTCTGGAAGTTACAGTAATGCCTTTGAATCTCTCTATAACATATCAGAAAGAACTCTGGGCATTTTAGGAATGAACCAGAAATTCACTCATATATTCTCTAAGATTTTGTCCATATAAAGAATCTGGAACTCAGTAATATAAGGCTAGATCTGAAAGTAGACTAATGACCATGTACTGACCTCCTTTGTGGATATGCAATGCTTACAGAACACTTTGGTATTGTACTACTTTACAAGCATAAATTGCAACACTCTGTGGATGTGTGTTTATACTTTTCATGAAGAATGTTTTCATAGGCAGTTTTACACTGTAGTAAGGTGGAAAAAAATGATAAGAGTTTCTTTCCCTTTCAAAAAGGCAGGACAGTTCTGATCCCAGTCACCTGATTTCAGTGAGAACAGTCACCCCAGGATCACTTGTACTTACAGTGAAAAATAGGCACATCGAGAGCAGGATTCATCTGACCTACTTTAAACAGTTACATTTAGTCAGTGAAATCCTGCTGTCAATGACCCAATAAAATGAGTTCATGGAATTGTTCATACCAGGGCCTGGAAACAGCAAAAAAGCCATCCTAATAATCATCAAAGCAATTCTCATCATAACCAGGAGGGAAGGAGCAATCGATGCTGAGAAAACCGAGCTACTTAGCTACATTTTCCATTCATAACATTGTTCTCAAAATGAAAAATGACAGATTTTCATGCCTGTATGTGTAAGTGGTAGAATGACTCAAAGGAAAAACAAAGAAATGCTCTTGAGTTCTTCTCACTCACTCAAAGTTATAGTTTAGAAGTAATTATTAGTCAGAAAATAYATAGAAAGTACATTTTTATTTTAGGGTAAAACCAACTGTATGATAGTTGGTCACAGAACACTAATTCCAAAACATGTTTTCTTTTCTGCCAATAATCAGACTTTTCTGTCATTTATCTGAGTGGAGCAAAGTAGAAAATTAAACTCWGGTTAACTCCTTGTTCCTTCTGGGTTAGGAAATGCAGAATGTTTTGCCATTCCATGAACCAAAATCTGAGTCTTTCAATGGAGACTATGGATAGTTATTATTATATACTTGAATTTTCACAGTTTTCTCATCACCATTTCTGCACCTGCTCACATCTTTTAATATTACTGTAACTATGTAAAGATTGAAGTCTACTCAGTGTAGAAAAACTTTGCAAATTCATAGTGAGTGGTCTCTGTATATCTGCATCAAAAGTAGGACTTTGTTTATTATTTTTAAGCCATTACTCAAGTGCTCTAAATCCAGACTAAATTATTACAGTGCTAGACAGTATACAAACATACCCTGCCCAGAGGAACTTACATGACAGGAACACAAATACAGGCAAAATACTGATAAGGATTAGATAAGAATTCCTTTTTTCCTTTTGGCCATTCAACTATGTGGCTGAAGAACTCAAAAACTATGAGTTTTCAATTAAATTTATGCTCATCCAAATTGCTTACACTATCCTTTTTTCCCTCCTCTATTACTCATTTTTTGTAAATGCTATGATCACATTCCCAGACGTGTCAAAGAATTATCTTTGAAGCAATATTTTATGACCCCCTTCTTCAGTCCTCAAAAACATACGCAAGAGAGATATAATCAGACTCATAAAAATACCTTAATTGTGCATTCATTTAAATGACCTTTGAGATCTTCAAAATGAGGTTCAGGTGTCTGCATGCTATTGGATCTGCTTACAGCATACACCATGAAAAGCTTGTCAGGTGTATATTGTGGGCTTTGTTTATTTTAAAGTACTTCTTACAAAAGTAGGTTTGTGCTTTAAAGAAGACAAATGACTCAGTGTTAGAAGGAAAAGACACAAGCAATCAGGAGTTGTAGAAAAGTATTTTTTTTTTTAAGACACCCAATTGTAAGTAAAACATTTATTTTCTGAAAGAAAGTGCAAACAAAGAAGTATTTTTAAAGGGCAAAATTTCCTAGAATCACAAGGAAAGAACTAATGAAAATGCTATATTAAGCACAATGAGCTTTTTGAGTCAATGACTGATTCCATTGTTACTTTGACCCTTTTTTCCTCTTTACAGAAGCACTTGGGCTGAATACATTGGCTGGATTTCTCTTGGAACAACCCCCCCCCCCCCCCAAAAAAAAAAAAAAAAAGCTTAAGAACTTCCATAACATTTTGTAAATTAAAAGAAATACTTTCCTGCAACATATGTCCTAGTGTCAGTTTCCTAGGAGCTGTGTAGGGGAATGTAGGCCTAAGACAGTCTTGTAGTTGRTATATATGTCAGACTTTTATGCACTTTTGCCAATATCCCTCTTTATTTTCCTGAGTCATGTGTGAGATAAAAGTGTCTTTCCCTCCACATTAATGGTATGACCTTTTCTGTGACCTGAACTCTACATGTCTGCATTGCTTATCCAAGTATCTGTAACTCAGATGTGGCAAGGTCACGTTGTTCTGACACTGCCCATAGGCATCCTGTGTGCCCCATCAGCTGCTGATGCCAGGCGTCTTAAGAAGGACCTGCCCAACATTAATGATGCAAGGGTTGATAGGAGAGAGTGGAGGACTCTGCTTAATCATGCACAGTGTTACTGACCTCATTCCCAAAACAGAAACAGCTGGGTGCATGCTGGGGGGCGGGGGGGGKGTGCAAAACGAGACCCGTCCTTCCTCTCAGCCAGGTTTCAGAGTTCACATGCAGGCCTTCACTCCTAACCCTACACTTAAGACATTTAGAGGTTATGAGGTATCTTTATCTTGCTAAAGGAAAGAGTCTAGGACAAAAACTTGAAAAATGGATCTCTTCACTCTCTGCCTTCACTGATAAGTGTTAGCTCACAACCTGGCTCTCTTTTGGACTGCTCCAACTCCCTTCAAAATAATACCCAAGCAGAGGTCAGGTGATATTTAATCTCAGGAACATCTCCCAAAAGACAGTCCAGGATGAGACTGTCTCATTTGCAGCTCTCTCCAGCCACAGCTGTTCTTCAGCTTTATCCCAGAAAACTTTATGACTTCAGCAACCTCCAGATCCCATGAGAGGATCATGCTATATCCTGCAGCATGCAACAAATAGCTCTGTTTCTTGGTATGGGAAATGCTGGCCTCTTTGGTGAGATGCAACAAAGCCCTTGCATGGTTTCAAACAGTTTAAATTGACAAGACACACCAAAATATGGATTAGTGCCAGACCAACAGAAACACCACATAGAACCCAGAAGAATCCCAAGACAAATTGCTATGTGGGGTGAACACAAGAATTTTGCTCGTCCTAAGCAAAACGAACAGCTGCAAGACTCCTCATTCTGTTTGGCTTCAGGGATAGCTATTGGTACCTAGCCTTCTTTTATTCAACAGTATTGACCTAACCAGACTGTCCTGTAGACTAAGCACTTAAGTTTTGAACATTGTTCATAAAGAATGCCCTGAACTGCCAAGTAAATGAAGGAAAAAGGCTCAATCTCGTATGACTTGTTATACATAGGAAGCAGACTAAGGCAAAATCTTCAAAGACCAGAAAAGAGTAAGACTGGCATTGCCTTAGTCAATATGCACATAATTGGAGATGGTCTGTATTAGTATGCAGAAAAAGGACTCCAAAGAAGATGTACTCCATTACTTCACTCCTGTTTTCCTTGTGGGTTCTGCATATTTATTTTTTCCTTTCCTTGTAATTTGAAAGAAAAAAAGAGGGCAAACTACAGAGTAGCTAGTACTACAACAAAGAGGGCAAACTATGGAGTAGTACTGTAGCATCATATTCTTATTCTTTTCTAGTAAAGAAAAGACAATGCATAGTAACTTTATCCTGTTATAACATGTGCCATCTGTGAGAACTATTAAATTACTACTCCAACAAAATGCAATGCCACTATCATGAAAAGTTTGTAAGCATGGTTCAGTGCTCTGAAATTAATGTAAATGGCTTTTGTGTTCATTATGGTAGTCTCTCTCTMTATATATATCTTAATTCATATATCAAACTCTGAGAGCTGATATACCTATCAGGCATTCCTCAGTGCTTTTCAAATCTTCAGAGAAGTAGTTTAGCTATGTTCCTGAATTAAGAATTCTAAGTTCCCCAAAGGGTGGGAGCAGGTAAGGGGAAATCACTTTTATAACTATAATGAGAGTAGAGGAGTCTACATACTCAGCTTTCTTTTTGTAAAATTTCTTAGAATCATAATGCATACCCATCTGTATTATTATATTTTTTTAGAAATTTGGTGAGGGAAATTTAAAGATGTGCCTTTACTAGTAAATTAAACAGTGCCTGGAAACATACCTAGACATGATTAGAGCAGTTTCTGACAAGATTTTGGCTAAGCCAGCTAGCACCATACAAACAATTCCTGGATATAGGCTGGGGGTTAGAGCATTCCAGGGACCATTCCCAAAAGACAGTTTGCAAACAGCCACCCTGCTTGGGAGGAAAAAACAACTTATCGACATAGACACAGGCCGTTCCATGCCAGAGGGCCTCAGTCTCCAGGAACATGCCTGGCCACATTTCATTTACTAGATGGTCATAACCTAGATGATTTGTGCAAAGGATCCCCCAGGAAGTTGGTGGTAGAGCCTGCAATTTCACCATATCGTATAGTGCCTAATTTGAAGTCTAAATTATATAATGAAAGCACAGTAAATCTTGTTTTCAAAAGTACAGTAAATTTTTACACTATAAAATATTGTACTATCATTAGGGTAAGAAAGAAAATGGAGGCCAGTACAAGTACTGCAGAAGACCTACAGAGAAAGAGCTTGTGATTAACGAGAAACATTGCTTAAAGAAGTTTCAAAATAACCTTTCTACTTATCACAGACAAGGATGGTAGAATGAAACTAGACAATGTTGGAATCCATTTATTTAAGTGCCTGCAGTTATCATTTCAAGGCAAATGAAGCAATAATAAATACAGAGCATTTGAAAGAAAGATAATCTGTATCCACTGCATTTTAATAAACAGTAATCACAAAAATCAATGCAGGCACATTGGATCTGTTTTTCTATTAGTTTTCCTATTACTGTGCTCCCTTTCTCGTCTTTTTTCACCTTCTTTTTCTGTCTAATATTTCATGGAATGATCTGTACTTCCCATTGTTTTGTTCACTGAACTTTTCTTTTTATTTTTCTTTTAAAAGCTGAGTCTTAAACTTAAAATGTATTTTCCTCACTTGTAGCATCAGTACTACCAGTCCTCACACCTAATGGACAGTACATACCTTCATTTGTCTTCTTTTTGCAACCTATAGATCAGAAATGCTTCTTATTAATTTTAATCAGCATTAGAGTGACTGAAAAGGATGACACAAATCCCAACATGAAGTCTGTGAAGGAGAAAGAAGATCTGTAATAAAAAGTGAGATAAGTTTATTTTAAGAGTATTTATATACTCTGTGTCCACCCATTTTAAAAAAAAACACTGCTAGGTAAGTATAAGATCAAATTTTGCAGATATTTGCAAGCATAGTTATTTCTTAAGGCAGTAAAAAGATTTCAGCCAAGTCAACATTTACTGGAAATTACAAGTACATTTTGTACTGATAGTGCATCAGATTAATGCCTGGAATTTAAGCATAATAAAAATATTTAGAGAAATGAAATGCTTATGGTAAAAAAAAAGGCTCTAATGTAAAGCATGTTTTTATACCTATGTAAGAATGAGAAAGCAAAATTTCGCTGCTACCTAGAGCATAAAAGTAGAGGACAATTATTTACAGTGATTTTCAATCAAATAATCACTAGGTACTCAGGTCTTAAAGAAAGAGTCAGGCATTTCCAGAAGCAATTTGGTGCATCCTAAGGTAGCTGTCTAAGCTAGCTGGATTGAATCATCTTCTGGACTTGCCTGCTGGACATGTTTACTGCATGTATGGAGAATTCTTGACATTTAACAGCTGCAGCTAAAGTTATGTAGGGTGAATCCCATTCTACAGAACAGAGGTAGGAAATTAAAATGATTAACAAATAGACTTATGCTAAAAAAAAAAAAAAAAAAGATGAACTCTAAATAAGATTGTATTCTTGATTGGGCTTAGCGACATACCGTTAGAGACAGTGGCCACGTAGGTAATACTGATGGTGCCTATCCATAATAATGACTGTGTCTATCCTGTACCAGGATTATGAGCCGCAGGAGTTTGCTGCATTCTATGGTATTACCAAGACCTCACAGTTGCATCCGTATTGTYCCTTGTAAGAATCTTGAATTCAGACTGATTTCAGAGCACTTACAACTCTCATTTGCCTTTGTAAAGCCTATACAGGAAGGATGCCAGATCACCCTCTCAGCCATTATCCTGCCAGAGGGGACTGCTGGAAATTGAGCAGGTAAGTACACCATGCAGGGCATCTAAGCTCAGTGCAAACTTGTACTTTCCTCCAGGAAATACAGCTGGGTCCGCCCAGAGCTGGCACTGGGCCATACCTAAAAAGAAGTTATTCAGACAGGAAGTAATGTAGGTTTGGCCTTGGCTSCATCCAACACAACAGCGCAGATGAAGCCATTTTTCACAGTASCATAACATATTCATTTTGATATTATTTCTATGGTGGCAACTAAGGTAAAATGAGAACACTATGTGCTARGTACTGTACAAAGTAGTAAGCTGATTCTCCCCAAAGCACTTTCAGTCTTAGTAGTAGACAGATAAAATAGGGAAAAGTGGTATGACTCACAAATAGAGGCAATGATCCTGTTAATTCCTGAGCTGATTTGATGGATTTTGTTTGAAGATCACTTTAACTGAAAGAAAAGAGCAGGAAAGTGGAATGAGTAGACTAGAAAGAGGAAAAAAAAGTTTGATGGGCAGCTGTGGGATGCTGAAGCAGTGAAAAGACTAAGGAAGGACACGTAGAAAAGGTGATGGTGTACAAAAGCAACTTGCACAGGGCATGAAATGCTATRAGCAGCCAGCTTTAGCTGGCTTCTGTTTTGTTTTACTTTGTTTCTTCTTCCAAGTCATGTGAAGGTAGAAAAAAGGAAGCACAACATGGATTTGAGTGCACCAGTGAGATGGCTTCCTTACAAACTCTTAGTTTTGGAAGGAGATTTAGAGAAGGATGACACAAGTAGGCTCTGCTGTACATCATTCCTCAGTGCAAAAGTTTGAGCTTCAGATGCTTTTTGTAGCTTCAGCTTCCATGTTACTTTGCACTCCTTGTTGGTATTTCAACAAACAACCTGTATTGTGACTGTGGTAGGTAGATTCTTACATATAAATTAACACTGCTAATGTCAAGTAGTCAAGGTTCAGTGCTGACCATCATTTCATATTATGTCATGTAAAGACTTCAAGTATCATGTCCCTATGTTTCCTGTTTTTACTGACAACCAACTGTCCTAAGCATTGTAGCATTTTGTCAGTTCAGCAGATCCAAAGCCATCCATCACTGCTGCTATTTCTGTCATATGCGTTTAACTTCAGCATCAGCCAACAGCCTGCAGTCTTGGTTACTGATCAGTATCATCACAACTGTCAGATGGGAGTCAGCTTTTTTTTCCCCAAAAGTTGGGTAATGTAACAGTTGATACAGATACTTTCCTTAAGTTTTCTATCCTGTGTTCAATATTTGAGCATAGGAATGTTTCTAGGATAGCTTTGCATAATTCATTTAGGTTTTTAACATCTTTCTTAAAACTCTAGGCATAAATACTAGATGTTTCAAGCATGTTTGTTTTCTTCTTTCCGAGAGTAACAGTCCAAAATACACAAGCTGCCTGAAATCCAGGGAAGGAGTTAAGGGATCCTATAGTGTTCAACATAACTGATTTCAAAGACATTAAAAAAAAATCAAATTTCACTGAAATTTATACTGATTTCAAAGTTAAGATTCTCTTTCATTTTTCTGTGATGATGAATGAAAACACTGTAGGAAAGTACCTAAACAGGGTGTAAATCCCACTGATCTCAGATTGTGATCTAGCAATATTTTGGAATAGGGTAGAAACGGTTTTATTAACAAAAAGCAGACTGAGCTACTGCTTGTCATATTTTTTCAGTGGTATCTTTTTACAAAAGCCTGTTCATCAAACTCTTTTGAGAGCAATCAAATGAAATTTTTATGAGAAGGACTGAGTCAGACCATAAATGAACTAGATATATTTAAAAAAGTGGTGGCTCAGAATTAAAGTTCTAAAGCTTAAAATTCAAGGATTTGAAGGCTACTGTAACCTGTAGAAGGTTACTGGTAGTGGTAAATAAATACCTGCACACTGATATGCAGCTCTGCACTAAGTCAAGAATTGCCAGGGACTAGGGCAGTATTCTGAGTGGCTGGTGTTGGTATTTGTGAGCTCATGAGCTGTAGACGTGAAGCCTAAACGTCATAGCTCAGCATCCTAACTTATTCAGAAAGAAAAATACTGTTTAAATAAGTCTAGTGATTTAAGTAAGCCTAATGATTTCTTAAATTATTTTATCACTGACAACAGCGTATATTTTTTTCTAACTTCATATTTGCAATAGTTGTGCTGTTGTAAATGAAAATTACTTGTAAAACCCACACACTTAAAAAGTATCAAMGTTGTACATAGCTGAAATTCTAATTGGAATTATTGTCAATTTCTCAAATTAAGCAGTGCTACTCCCTATATCTGAAGGACCTGTGTGCATGTATGTGTGTGCATGTATGTATGTATACATACATGTATTGAATATTGAATATGCATATAACTTTGAAAATTCAAAGCAAAAAGAAAACAAGTACTCATCCTGAGTACTGAAGATCTGGTTTCTTAACCAAGGCTGAGGGAAAAAAAACATAATACAAATGATTTTTTTATTAGATGGTTTTATTTACTTATTACCTCTGTGGATCTCAGAAATTGTTTGTCTTTTTTAATACAATGATAGAATTTTGAATTTTCTTATGCTCTTCATAACAACATCAGAGAAGTTGAGAACTATTCATTTTCTTGATAGGCAGCCATTACTTCTTAGTAACAGAAAAGATTGGACTATGATATTTGCCATTTTTTTAAATTATTAATACCAGTCTAAAATGGAAGTAAGTAGGGAAATAGAATGAAATAGCTTCAGATCCAAGTTTTTCTTCTCTCCCTRGACTCACTTTTCTAATGTGATAATATAAAAAAATATTTTTAAAGAAAAATAATAGGAAAAATTCTCTGAATCCACCCTCCATATTTATTTCTAATGCTACAATTATTAATTTTAAAATAACTGTACATTAGTTAATTGGCATATTGCAATGGAATTTCTGTGGATGCACATATTATGGGGATATTAATAATATGTTAGTTCATCATGATTAATCTTTTAACAATTAATATGAAGTGAATGAATGATTAGTCATCTATTAGCAAAGGAAGATACRCAATTATGTTCTTTCTGTATTAAACACTTTTTGTCAAAAGATTTTTTTCTACAATAACAAAAAGATGATGGATAAAGGTTAAGATTGTGAATATTCTTTCAATTTCAAATCATGTAGATCTAAGATATATTGGCACATATGAAAACACTGTCACTTGTTTTAATTAGAAAGCATGGCTATTCATATAAAATAAGATGAAATCAACAGAGGGTGAAAAACACTTAAGCATTAAACTGAATAATTCTATATGTATATACACAMATATATGCACGCATATATTCCATATATACATACACATACCTATACATGCACATACATATACACACCCCCACATATATTTTTTTTCTACAGAAAAATAGCTGTAAAATGGTTGGATTCTAGAAACCTAAGAAACAGTCCATAGTAAGCACTGCGTACTTTGGTGATTCTGAAATTAGTCACCTGAAAACTGGATTATTTTACAGTAGCTGGAAAACGCAAGTTACCTAATTAATTGTTCTAGTTATCTAATGTGTGCAGGGCCATAACCACAGGTGACTAAAGTGTGATTTTGTTTGAATTAAGCCTTTCACATCCTGAATTGTGAAAAACTGAAAACCATGCTCATCTGCTGCTTAGCCTAGCAGCTCCACCAAGACAAGTCTGTGGCACCTGATTACGGGCAACATAAACAGTTGTGAGTGAGGGACAGATCCCAAGTTTCACATCAGTCCATCAGTGCTAGTCTATTTTTTGCAAGTAGTTGAAGGCTATTATAACTGACCTCTGGGAATTATCTTAATTGTGAGAACGGTCTGGTAGGAAGAAAGCGTCGCTGAACCAGTGCCTTTGGTGCATCTCTGCTCTGGGAGTACCTATCCAGCTTGTCACTATAGTTTGGCTCCAGTGCTCCGCTCTTCACTTCTTCCAGTGCCAATTGTGTGCCACTGAGAATTGAGATGTTAAATTTAAATTACTCATTCTTTTCATTTTTTTTAAATTAGATATAGGTAGAATAATTAAAAAAAAAACAGAATTTGTTGCCTTACTTTTAATGATTGATAGTTCACCAGAAAAATCTTCTGGGAACTGGCTACAAGAAGAGAAATTTCAAGTTCAAAAAAAAAAAAAAAAAAAAAAAGTCCAGACAATTATGAACATTTGGAGACGAGCTTTTATAAATCAGCTTTGCATGCTTTGATACTAATAACAAAGGCAGTGTCCCTACGTAGGAGACAATAATATACATTATAGATCACATTTGTTTCCATCAGCTTGTATAGGAAAGAATCTTCAGATTATTTATGAATGGGTTATTAATACTTATATTAATATAATTTTGTCCTATTAAAGTAAATCAAGTGCTACTCTTCAGTTTGTAGCTGTAACACTAGTCACCAGTGATCACAAGAACACATTAACAGACTATCTCAATACTCAGAATGCCACCATACAGTCCATGACAAGGAGAAAAAAAAATCAACAAATCTATCATTTTTTTTTCTTTCTAATTTATTGTTGCTTTAGGTTATGTCCCATCTGGTCCATATTTAGATGGATGATTATTTATATCACCTTATAGTATTGGAAAAAAATAGTAATTTCATCAGGTGTTTACTTCAAAGATGAATCATAGTACTGAGAAGTGACTAGGGAATAGCACTGTGGTAGAATAAATGTACATGGCAGTTTATTTTCTAAAGTATTTAATAAGCTTAGTTTCGCCTCAGCAAAAGCTAGAAAAATAGCAACCATGCAAGAAGAAAAAAGACCAAAGAAGCAAATGAAGCCTAATGTATCTGGTATGTATATTAGGGTAGTATTGAATTTGCTTCAACAGCATTAGTCCACTTCTGACAGATGAAGTATCATGCTATCAATAAAAGTGCAATTACTATTAATAATACCTTATATTTCTATAGCAACTTCCATCCAAAGGTCTCACATGAGCACCATTATCACCAATTTACAAAATGACTAACTAAACCATACTTAGAAGCCAAATTTTCAAAAGAATTCCCTGCTTACCTGCTGATCATTTTTATGACTCTGGCAGCACAACCCCAGTATACGTTGTGTGGTAAACAGTGCAAAACGAATTGCAAGAAAAGCCTAGTTGCATATTAGGTTCTACCCAAAATTTCAGCATGCCAGTTTTCAGCTGAAGTTTCTGTGGGGCATTCAGTTATCATGATAATACACACCTCCAGAGCAAACCCAGCCTCTTCTTCACCACTGGGAGGACCCAGTACATGGTCAGGGCAGCCAGAATAACTGAGGAACACTGAGCAAGTGGATGAGTGGTAGAGTCAAAACAATGTATTCACAGTCTGAGCACATAAGTGATTTTCCTCACAAAAGTGACTGAACATCTTGTACATATTAACACTAATTTTCTTCTAGTGTCTCTGTGAAGTTGCAGAGTACTGTCCCCCTTCCACCAAAAAGGACCAGTACAGTTAAATTAACTATATGTCTATGTGGAAGGTCTTTTACACAATGCATGGAGCTGGCTATATATAATCCAGCATTGATCTAGAAGTAGCACAGCAGAGCCCAGAACTGTTTTCATTTACCTACATAGGCATACCGTACACGATTTGCCCAGTTGCAGTCACTGAGGCAGTAATTTAAGTCAAGTCTCTAGTGCAGACTCTAGTGCAGTGTCCAGCAGACTATGTGTCCTAGTCAAAGCAGCTTTTTCAAATTTCCCATGGAAACTGGTACTCAGCTCTTGGAGATGAAAAATGTGAGCTGACAAACTCATTGGCATTTGGGAGAAATAGGCATTCAGGATAGACAGCAGTCTTACACAGACTGTTATGATTTCAGTCAAACTTTCAGAGCCCTGGCTGAAGGGAAAGAGCAGTGAGACAGCTCTGTCTTGAATGTGATATCCTCCTCTGTCAATGTTCCTATCTTATGGTGCGCAGATGCTCAAACAAGCTTGCCTTAGGAATTTTTAAATTTTCTGTCTGTTCATACCTGGATTCTGTAGAGACCCTAGATGAATTTTAACTCTAATCTCAGCAAAACTGAGAATTCAGGATTTTTAAAGACAAGGAAAAGGACTATATTAGGAACACTTAACCAAAATATAAGATACTTGATGTGAGTGGGATGTCCTAGTTCTATCCATGTTACTATAGCAACTGGCTAATTATTCCATCTCCTCCTCCCCTGCCCTAGTGTACATGGAAACTTTCCTTTTTTTGCATATAAGATCTATTCACCATCCAAGAGCTACGGAGAGTTGGCATAATTGCTTGGTGGTGCCAGCTTCTTGCTCTGAACTATTTTGCAAACTAAAATTTCACTTAAATCTTCAGCATAAAGCAAAGCAAAAGGGTTGCAGATAAAATAGTCAAGTCAGCTTCATTTTGGAGCAAATGCCCAGAATGCTTTTTAAAACATGGCCTGAATTGGTAATGGTAATGACAGTGATAAGCAACATGCTAATTTAAATGTTTCTAAAGCATATGTAGCTCCTGATTTTATGTAGAACTTCGTTTCACATTGCGATTTCAAAATCACTGATTGATTTGAAACTGGTGGCTAAGTACTGGTGGCTAAGTACTGTTTTTAAAAATATCTGTATGCTTTTACTGCCACCAGTATTTTAAGGGTCKGTATAATCAGAAGAATCATGACTAATTTCCAGCGTTCTTTTTCAAGCTTGTGACATTGCTCATTTATTTCCTCACTTTCTGGGAATAAGCCACATGTCAGCCCTCTTTTACTTTCCGGTGTGGATTTAGTGGTGGAAAGAGAAGACATTCGTGGACTGTTGTTCTTTCGCCAACATTTAGCTCCCTTTTCGTTATCCACCCAGAAGCGCTTCYTGGTGCAGTGTAGCAAGCTACCTGTTATGGGAGCAGAATCTGTGTGGCATAGCATTTGGCCCTGCTGCTTTGCACTCTTCCAGACTCTCTTGAGAAAAGAGTGCAGATGTTCTTAATGAGATATATTTGGCATCCTATGTATGCACAAGGAAACGGAGAACTATGCAGTTTCCTGCTATCAGTCAACAAACAGCCTTGATAAAGCTGCTGCAGAGAGATTGGCTTGCTCAGGCCTGCTTAATGTCATTGAAGTGCAAATCATTTTATCACTGACCCATTGTAAGCCTCCCTTCAGAAGTCTTTTGGGACAAGATTTTTTTTTTAATTTGATTTTTATTAGTAATCAAACTCTATGAACATGATCAGATTTCTTCTTGACCAACTTCTTTGTGGCCAGTTCTTTTTTTTTGTTTTTTGTTTTTTGTTCTTTGTTTTTTTTTTTTGTTAAATATTAGACACTCCAAAATGTAATGAATAGAGATAAGAATTACACCTACTTAGGCCAGATTAGAATTTAGCTTCAAATGTGATAGCATTCATGAAGAATTTCAAAATTATCTGTCAGAAGGACGGGATTGTTGCTCTAGTTCTTTAATTGGAAGTCCTTATGCTTAACTGAGGGGTAGATGAGGAAAAAGAAAGGGACTCTTGACTGAGAAATTCCCCATTCTTTCCCCTTCCACTGGAAGGAAAGAGGAGGAGGAAAGGGAATAGATATCCTACGTCTTATTTACATGAGACTAGTGTTTGTTGGAAAACATCTCTTCTCCTGGGATATCATTGTGGCAGTGAGAAACAAATGTTCAATTGACTGTTTAACAGCCCTGTCTCTACTCAGATGCCACTACCAAAACCTAAACTAATAGCATAAATAGGCCTGAAAAGATTAAGCCATCTTTTGCTTGTTGACAATGCCTAATATTCATATATACCTTTTGTCAAATTAAAATATTCAATCTTTCTATCTCTATTGGATGCCACAGAGTAATAAGATGCTCTCATTTACCAGGATGACCTATCTGTTCCATGCAGGGCTCTAATTGTTTGTCAGGAAGGGAGAGGAAAATGCCCTCCTTAGAAATTAACCTCAGATTTTTTAATTTTACTTCACAGATCTCTCTTATAATGTGTTCCTGTGGTTTTGCTGGGTGAGATGATACTTAGTTTAAGAATATCATGCTAAGTTAGTGACATTTCCTTGAAGTTGTCTGCCTCCCTGCACAGATAATGGAACATTTCATCAGCTTCCCCACAGGAAACTGATCTTAACTTTTAACCTCTTTTCTTTTTCTTTTTTTTTTTTCTGCTAGGACAAAGCGAAAAAGAAAACATCTTTAAAGTGTTTATTCAATCTAAACATGAGCTTGCTTTTCTGAAAAGTTTCACAGCTTTCAGCTTCACAGAACCCAGATATGAAAGGGAAAAGGCTCTGACAACATTCAGAAAAGGAAAAGGGAATAACTGCCTCATGCTGCATTTACACATGGGTAAAAATTGATTCCAGCTCTGTTATATCACTAACTYTTTAGATAGTTTCAAGTATTGCTTTTGACTATTTCTTAAAAGAAATATTTACAAAGTTATAACAGAGATATTACTGTATCAYATGCAACTTTCTGATATAAAGCTCCAGAAACAAGTGAAACAATTTGACGGGCAAGAAGCTAGTACAGTTCAGCAGATTATGGATCTGTAATATAGACATATCTCTGGTGCATGATGACATATTTGGTGCCATATAGTTTGTATTAGCATGAGTCCTCAGATCAAGGGAATCCATTAAAAAATTTATGCCCTAGGTCAAACAGAAGTCATTAGTCCAGTGAAGAATTTCTGGTGAGATTCTATAGGTATTGGTCCAACCAGATGACCATAGTCGTTTCTTATGACCTTAAAATCTATTGATCCAAGGATTTATGCAGTCATAGGTGATTTAGACAATTTTAAGAAATTACATCAACTCAGATGAGATACGTACTCATTCCTAGATCATTCCAAGTATAAGTAAAGTTTTATATATATATATAAAAGAAAAATACATATATAAAATTATAAATATATATATAAATTATAGATACCTTTAGTTGGTTTATTTTATATCTGCCCAGGACTAAGTTTGTTATTCCATAACAGTGAAGKAAGGTAACTATTAACAGGCTTAACACTGTCTTGGCAGCTTTTCCCTCTTCCTCCCTTAATACATCATATTTGTTTTTCTCCAACCTTCACTGCAATATTATTTTCACTGCTGAATTGATAAAAAATCTGCTACTGGACCTATAATTTTTCATGCTAGCTCTTTTAGCTTTCTAGGATAGAGATAAGAGGGTCATCCACTTTGAGAGCATTAAGACTTAAGGGTTTTGTTCCCACCTTGGTTATAATAATTCCATGTTTATAATGGCATTCCTATTATTCATCTGGCTTTTGCCACTACAGTTAGCTACATCATCCTTATTAAAACCCAAGTATTCATTTAATTAATGACACATAGACACTAACCATATAGGATGAATCGTCTTTCCATGTTCTCTTCTGATTTCCATATTTTAAGGCTTTCTTTGCTACCTATTTCAGTAAATTTGCAGGACCTCATTCAGTCAGATTTTTTATTTTTTGTTTTTTAATTCTTGACCTCTTAGGACACCTTTTCATAATTTTTTCTACACTTTCTTCCATGTTTTGCTTTCTGCATTTTCCTGATATCCTTCTTAACATAGATATTCATGCCAGTAGGTCAAGATCATCTTTCTCCAAACTCATCCCCCTTCCCAAAGTAATACCAAGTCTCCTCTCCATTTTAAGCTCTTACCTCGCCAGATCTCTTAGTCTTATGAAAAATTTACTGACCTTTATTCAACAAATTTTCCCTTTTTGAAACCCATAATTTGTTTTAAAGGTTTGTTTTTGTTTATCTTTCCACTTAATTTAGATAGAATGAATTTATGATTATTCCACACAAGTTATAGACCAGCCATTCTATCAAGTACTAATTACTTTCAAATTTACATGCAAAACAGAATGACCTCTTGCTGATTCTGTTGCTATTTGGTGAATAAATTTACTGGCTATCGCACTGAGGAGTATCTGGTATTCACTGATATCAACAGCATTCATTCTCCAGCTCATGTATAGGAAAGAAAAATTTTCCTGTAATACAATTACTGGAATTATTTATCTTTCTAATAGAATTATGAAGGCTGTATATACAAACTTGATCGTACAAGTCGTACAAGCAAAACCCCAACAATACCTAGTAGAAAACCTTTGCAACTTTTGCCTAAGTAGACTTTGAGTAAAATGTGTATCTTATTCATACATCAAAATACTGATATTGAAAATTAACTCAAATATTTAACAAGTGTTAAGTCATCTAGGAAGCTAGAGCACATAATCCTGTCCATTTCAGGATTTATCCATAGATGTTAGATGTTAATATGCATATTTTAGAATTGTGGGTCCTGGAAAACAGAAATTTGTCCTAAACTAGGGTTTTCAAAATATTTCCCAGCATGGATAACATTTTAAGACAAACACTGCCTCTTCACCTRTTAATAAATGTGTAACTTCTTTGTGACAAAACCAGCAATTTATTTAGCATGTGATCCAATATCAATTGGAAATCACCTGAAGGATCCCAATGGACCTCAGTGCAGACTCATCAAAATGTGATGGGAACATATTTAGTGGTCTTGTCAGCATTTATAAATGCCTTTTAAGTTTTCATGTGACCCGCTCTTAGAAAGCCACCAAGTCACAGAATGGAGTTTAATAACCATTAATAACCATTACCTTGTGTTTTATGTTTTAAGCTATAGTGCAACTTTATACAAAATACTTAAAACTAGTGTGGATACATAAAAAGGCTTATTCTTTTTTTATTTATTTAATAAAATGCACTTCTTTTTTCCAAATTAATATATGTTAATTAGTATACATACTAATGCTGTTACAGGAGTTATCTCAGTTTCATGGAATTTTTAATAATGCTTCACAGCTATTTAAATTAATTTAAGCCAGTTGTTTACAGAAAAACTACAATCATGCAAGAGGTCCTGCAACTTTTTTTCCTTTTTCTTCCCATCCACAAAAAATAAACCTTATGCTTAACAATTGAGTTTATTTTTTATTGCTGTGCCCAAGGCAAAATCTCAGATTGGGGTTCGCAATCTCAGAAGACAGACAGATTTAATATATTTGTCACTACCTTGACAGGGTGAAAATATTACTTAAATTCAGGTGTAAGAGATGAGCCTTTGTGAAACAGATGTAATCCTCACAACAAAATGTTTTTCAGGGGCTCAGTCGTCCATGTTCTGACTAGAAGAGATAAGTGTTTGGTCTAATTGGTCTAACTGTGATCACTACTTTTGCTCAGATGCTTCCATTTTCTTTATATTACTCAACCCAAAGTTATGTAGGTTTTGTAGCATATTTACTGACTTCACTATTTCCTAAATAATTACATTATGTTTCTCAAACATAAAAATGCACTTAAAAAGACTGGAAATGGAAAGCATAAAATTCTTAACTACACTAAATAKCAGGAATAAAAAAAATGCAGTCTTTTTGAAGATCAAACATAGTGTCATGTTAGTGAACATCAGGTGAGGTGTCCAGGGCTTGTATCTAAAAATACATCTGTAATTGTCTTTTGTCTTTATTTTCTAATTCATATTTAGGGGCTTTAAAGATCTATTGTAACAGGACTCTTGTTACATTTAATAAGTGCCATGTTGATTGGCGTACTCTAAGTAGGCTTTTCAGTTTGCCTGTGGGGAAATTTAATATAAAAACATTCAACATTCTTTTATTAGTGTTTTTTACTATTCCCAGTCCCATCAGACCTTTGGTGCAAGCAGTGTATTATTGAAAAGCTTATCTGTAAGAAGTGAGCCAAGGGGAAATTCAGCCTTTATTAATATTGACATCATGTTCCTGTACAATGGCTGTCTAAAGAAACTTTTCAATTGGATTTCAACTGCTTTGATGCAGTATAAATGGAAACAACTGAATGCATGATTTAACACAGAACAGTGAAAAATGTTGCAACCTATAAGCTCTAACATAAAGCATGTGTTCAAAGATACTACTTGGCTACATCCTGCAATGTTTCTAGCAAACATTCAGTTAGGAAATTATTTGTTATTTGCTTTAAGAGAAACTAGATTTAAAATGAATTTGCATTTTTGCATTGTAACAGCAAGATCATGTGGAGAGGTAGTTTAGTGTTTCAAGATTAGGTCTGGGAACTTGGTGAAAGGGTTCTAGTGCTGTCTCACTTAAAAAGCACTGTGTACCTTTGGGCTAATTGTTTAATGGACCAAATGCCCAAATGAGGCAAAAATTGCATWGAATTTGGAGGTAGGAAGCCAGATTTTCTAGACTGAGTTGTGCTAATGGACCTTTAAATAGCTTCAAGCAAAAATCACTTAAAAGGACAAATTCCATGATGGTATAACATCGTTAAGAAAGCTAGGGATAGATATTCTTTTTAACATTTTCATAAAACTAAAATATAAATACCATTAAAAATTACCGGTAGAACACATAATACAAGGACTTGGTTTTAGCACCATTTTCTTCTGAAAAGAACAAAAGAGAGGGAGAAGATGTTCTGCATCTTTTGGGGCTTTGGTGGTGAGAGCACCTGACCTGGCAAAAGGGAGACCTGATCCAGCTGCTTCCTCAGACTAGTGAAGAAGTCAGGATTGAAGAGTTAAAGCCAGATTTCCCACACTGTGACCTTATGATGTAAAACTTTCCTGCTGGAGGTATGTCACCACATAACACCGAATTTCAGATTTACTGGGCCAAAGACAGAGGACATAATGAAGTCTGACTCTATAGACAGTTCACTGAAGCACTCATTCAGAAGTTCTTCACTTCTCTAAAGTTACAAGTACTTCTCCATTTTATCTAATAAGTAATGATGCCCTTAGTAGTTACTTTTCTTCATTCCAGGTTTGGGCCATTTTCATTTCCGAGGTTTTTGTTTGYTTGTTTTCTGTCCATTTTGCAAGAGTCTAGTGGTGGTTGAAAAACTATATCCCAAACAAGAGCTTTGCATTGTGCCCTATATGTGGTYTTTCCATGGATTAGCCTGTTACCTCCTGACAACCTGCTTTACTCTGTAACCTAGGTAATCACAGGTGCTTTATCTCAAACGTTCCCGAAGTTTTTCCTGTATTGAATGTGTTATGTAGTCACTGAGGACTTCAGCTATGTATGAAAGATGGAGATCAAGTAGATGGTGTTGCTGGGTGTTGCAGGTCCACAAATAGGTTTTGATGGTGGAACCACATTATAAAATGTTTCCATTTCAGTGCAAACAGGTCCTTGAGGAGTGGCTGTTATTAGCTACTGAATATATTGAAAGGAAAGATTATTATGTGTAATTCACAGAGCTGAGGTTAAATGCTATTCCCTGCTCTCCTACTTTATTTTTGCTACTTTTTCATTGCAATAGCTTTTTCAGTGTTCTAATAAGATGGCCTCTGAGGTGTGGTTTTCTCAGAATAGTCACATGCTATGTGAGAAAATGAAGGCTTATTTTCTGAATTTCAAAATATTCAAGAGATGATGTCATTGAGTCTAGGGGAAGAGGAGAAGACCCAACACAACAGGCAAACTTTTTCTTTTTTTAAACTTTTTTCCAGTTTAGTAGGCTCACAAGTCTCTCAGACAGTGTAATTTAAGCTAATGGAGAGTCTAAGAGAAGCAACAACAAAATGAACAGAGCAGAAAGCAATAACAATAAAAGAATTAGATTGGTTTGGTCTTGAGAAGTCACAGAGCCATGATGACAGCTACCATTCATGCTAGCTCTGTCAGGTACAGCAAATGCAAAGAAAGAACATGAAGGAGGTAGATTAGTTCTGATGTCAGTTCTACTTTCAGAAGTATTGTAGTATTCTATATGTAGCACATAAATTCATATCAGTTGAGAATGGTATTTGAGATTGCTCTTAGCCTATGAGACAGGAAAAGAACAAAAAAAAAGAAAGAAAAAAATCAAAAGAAGACTGATCAGCTTTTTTTTTTTTTAATCTTGATTTGTTTTTTGCCTAAGTAATAAGAATTAAAGAGAAACAGTCATCTTCAGCCCAGGACATCAGACAAAAGGTCAGGAAATTCTGAATATTACTCCAGCTCTGAGCTCTGTTGAGCTTGGGCCATACACGTGGACTATGTTTAAACAACAGTATCTTAGTGCCTAAACAATTAAACTTTTCATGGCTTTGGTTTCTTGATCCAAAAAAATTAGATGCCGCCCGTGAAAGGAGGTGTAGGCGTTCATCTCTTTTTGGATCTTATTTCACACTTCCTAAGGTAACCATCTAAAATAATTTGAATGAATCATTTTTGCAACTATTTCTCTCCATTGTTTATAGAGGGAGCCTAGGTAACCAGCTTAGACTATGTGACTACATTTAGACAGTTAAAGAGATATGTAACCCATGATAGATGCCTAATTTTTAGATGGCTATAGGCATATAGCAAGAATCCCATCCTAAATGTTTACCTAGTCAGCATGCTGGTGAGGAGAGGAATCTGTTTTGCTGGAAAATAAAGATGTGTTCTTTTCAAATGCAGAAGCTTATTGACACAAAAGTACAAGCAGAGGAAGATATTGTCAACAGTAACTATGGAAACCTGCGTTTGAAACAATACCCTCTGTAATGTCTAGCGACTGTACAAATACATTGGATTGTTGGACAGCAAAAATATAAATGGAATCAGGGAGAGAAAAAAGTAGAACTGTCTTCTATCAACAGCGACTGTATGTAAGCATGCAGTTTGGCAGGTCTGATCACACTATCCCATGGATTTTGCTTAAAGCCAAAGAACACTCAGAAATTAGGTAGTCCTTGTTTACGTCTTCTGAGGGGTTTCTGCCTTCCCCAGAACTCATTTAATTTGCAAACTCAAACTGCGATATACAATATAGCAGCGTCTCTTTTTCAAAATAGGGTCTCAAATCCACCCTGCTGAGAGGGTCCCCACAGTGAGGCTACTTACTCTTATTGCCTCTCTCCTATTGTCTCAGTGAACTATTTTAGACGCGACGACGCTTTAACAGGAGCGATAAAGGGACATTGTTCTGGAGGATGAGGCTCGAACCCCTTTTCCCGGAGCCAGCTCCAGTTGTCACAGCTGTGCCAAACTGGAGCCAGCAGGAGTAATGAAGCAGCCTCTACTGGTAAGTAAAAGTCAGCCCCGGGGRTGGCTGTGCGCACGTTGCCTAGGGCCGTCCCCCTACAGAGCACGTTTCTTTTGGAAAGAGCCAAGCCGAAGCCCTCCGAAACAAAGCCAGGAAGTAAACGAGCAATTTAAGCATGGACGAACAGGGAGCAGCCTTTTGGCACCCACCCTAGCCCTCTTCTAATTTAGCGGTGTGGAAACACCGAATACCTCCTCTCTGACCTGAGCAAGCTGTTGTGCCTTGCTCTCTTCTCTGCCTCCGACTGTGGGAACGTGGTGCTGAGACACCCATACTGGCCAGTGCAGAACCAGCTTAAATCGCCAAGAGCTGGTTAACTCGCACTCTGTGCCAAATGAGAGCTGCTCTACTTGTTTCGGACCGAAGCTGGCTTTGGTAGCGGCATATCCACGCCTGTATTTGTGCCTGAGCTAATCAACCCAGGCAGATCAATKCTGTCTCTGAGCAGAGGCAGCCCACAGCCCAGCTAGTCCATAAAGCAGGTAACCGAAAACGGCACATAGCTCTGTGAATAAATGTTTGCAGCTGCTGGCCTTTCCCTGCATTATTACTTTACAAGCTGCATTTTTGGCTGGAAAGAAACAAAACAAAAGAGCCCCACCCTAACTGCGAACACTTGTTTTCTGAGAATAGACAAATTACTAGTGTGTATCTTTGACAAAAATAAATTATAAGCAGAACGTTAATATCTCACAGGAGAATTCTGTGTTTTACAGTGGCTGCTTTGATTACGTACCACTCCAAACATTAAGAAATGCGATTTATGTGGAAGAAAAAATGTTTCTGTATTTCATAGATTTGGCTGTACAGTACATTAAGGATCTCAGTGATTTTACTCCTGAGTTTTTGATAATCTCCAGATAAATTTATTTGATAGCAGGGTTCTCTAAAAACTTTACAGTACAGTTATTATATAAGTAGTAGCTATGAGAAATCAGTCAAGTTTCCAGAGTGACACATGAGATTCTGTAGGCTCATGGTCCACAGAGTTTAAATTAAGGCAATTCAGAAACCGGCCTTTGCGCGAGTTCCACAAAACGATGACAGGGGTTTTTATTTGTCTTGGGGCTTTCCCCAGCTTTGCCTTGCGTCTGGTCAAAAATAACTTCTTCAGGTAAAATCTACCTTCCTCAGATCAAAATTGAAATCAGAGTGTTGGCATATGGGGGAACAAACAAGAAAAAGAAAACCAAGGGCAGCTGAAAGGCAGTTTATGTTTGGTGCTGGCTGCAACGAGCTGATAGGGACGAGAAAGAAAAATGTCTGAACTTGCCTGCAAAACGCAGTGTGAACAGTTTTCACCTCAAAAATATTCAAGTAAATCTTCTTCCACAGTGGTCTGACTTTGGCTATAGAGTTAAGAGGCTAATAGATGCCAGTATGGTCTTGCACAGAAACGAGGGACACCTTTGAATGAAAGGGCTGTATCCTGCGTCGGCATTTTATCATCACGTGGTGCTTCTTTCGGAAAGGCACTGCAGGACCTACTGTTTTGGCTATGGCTTTAAAAATGTCAGCTGGTCTCTGAAACTCTTTCTTTTCCATTGTCTTCTCTGACTTCAGGGAAAAATATGGTTCTGCTGGAGACTTAATAGTGCAAATTACTCCAAAGGAAAATATGTGCACTTACCCAAAACCTCACATAAGGTGTGAGACAAATCTTAGAAAAGAAGGGGCAAATTAAAGAAGGTACTAAAGAAAAAAATTAAGAATAAGGGCAAGTAGAGTTTTGCTATTTATTTAGCAAAACATTTTTTTTGCTTTCAGTTTCCCTTTCTGTGAAGTGGGAATGGCAAGTTTAATTAATATGGGGGAAAAATGAAACTGGAGAGCATTTCAAAGCTAGTATTCAAACTGGAGATCCCTGTACTGCAAAAAAGAAAATGGAAGCTTCTTTCCAGAAGCAGATTTCTCTGCTTTGACAGGCTTTTGCAAGACAAAATAAATAGCAAACAATCTAAAAAGGTTATCATTGCAAACTTACAGGATCACTTATGATTAATTAATAGCAAAGTATAAAAAGTAGCCAGTTCTGTCATGGAATACAGCATGTGTCTCACAACAGACCATAAAATTTTAATGAAAATCTGAAAATCTTACATTTTTTACAGTGCTGCTTTCCCCAAAAGTTTAAACCATCATGTTTGCTCAACTCTAAACTCCAGCAAAATCTCTTAAATCAAATGTTAGGATTTGTGAACAACAAATACGTAAGATTGTCAAGCCACACACAGCAAGTTACTAATGAGGGTGTTAAAGTTCCCAGAAAATAACCCTRGAGGTATTTTATTACATATGAAAGCATTCCACTAACATATAATGATATCTTGGAAGAATGCTTTAAAATCCCTGAAAACTAAACAGCAGCTGAAAAACTAGAAAGCCTCTACAACCATTACCGATTATAGTAAAGCAGACTTGGATAAAATAGGTTAGCTCGTAAATCAGAGCTATAGAATCGACTCCAGGATAACTAAAACAGCGGAAGCAGTACTGTTTGCAAAGGAACTCTAACTCCAAACAATGCATCTAACCAATAGAAAACAAACACATTAAAAGAAAGGAAATTAGTGAAGTCATTACACAAACCCAGCTGGGAACCCAGCTGTTTAAAGATGAAGCAAGATCTCTAATTCTTGATCTTTGGGAGTGTCTAATTAGAATGCAAGCTAAAAAGTTGCTCTCAAAGACAGTATTGAAATGAAAAGGAAAAGAAAAAGGAAGCTTCATCTCAGAATCAGATTCCTCTGCTGTGATAAAACAGATTTTTGCAAGGCTGAATAACCAGGCAGAAGAGAAATGTTATTGCTGCAGAGTTATGGCATCAATTATGCTTAAGTAAGGGCTGCAATGTACACAAGCATAGTACTGTAAAGCATATATGAAGACCTTTTTTTTGCAAGTTATCTGTTATGCTTTTATCCCACTATTCAAAATGTTAAATAAATACATTGCAAGCTTACAGCATTAATCACTTACCTTGAACAAACCAATAAGGAAAGTACTGCACTGTTAGAAATATAATGGCAAATTGTACCTGCAACTACAGACCATGAACATTCTGCTTGAGGCTACCTTACCTGCAGGAGATGCAGTGGAAAATGTTTATTTAATCATAAACTACATCCTTAACTTTGCAATTCTTTATTTTCATGACACTACTGCTTTGATATTGCTAACATTAATGCACAAAGGAATAGAAAAGGTAATGCAAGCATGGGGATCAGACTGAGAGGGACAGACAGATGAGAGGATAAAGGATACTCAATTTGAAATAGTACAGGTAAGGATATATTGATTGGTGATAAGTGTAACATTACTTTTGGCCATATGCATCTAACAGTTTTACCTTTGGGAAGATAAAAAGCTTTTTTGAGACAGAGGACCTATTTAATCACTTTTCTATTTTARGTTATTTGTCATTAGACTCTAAGTGGGAAAGCTGAAGGAGTTTGGAAACCCTTTTCCAAACCGACTTCAAAAAGAGCTTCAAATACATATTGTCCCCACAATGTTCTGAAAAGAAATGTTTGTATTTTTATTTTTTAGCTTACACTATATGTTCTTCACCTCTTCAAAATCTCTTCATTGTTGTTATTACTTTCTTTTATCCCTCACCTACTACAAAAACATAATTCAATTCAACATAAGGACCATATTTAGACTGCAGTTGTAAAATAATTTCCCAATATGATTTGGTTCTAGAGACTTATAAGTTAAAATGGCAATATAATCACCAACAATCCAGTAGCTGGGAAGGTGAGATTTAAATTTGCAGATGATTTAGTGCAAGGGAAGGATCCTGAGGCATYAAGTGTGGTTTTAAAAAAAAATTCATGAAGCATGAATGTTCAGTGAAATTTTTTAAATGTGCGCTGATTTTTTAAGGATACTGTGTGTATACCAAATGTTGGGCCAGTGCTTGAAGATACTGGAGTTAACCTTTGAAAGAGTGTATCTTCTTACATTATATGCAGAAAACTTTAAAATAATTTGGTATAATTCAGGAAGCATGTGGGTTCATGCGTACAAATACACAAATTACCACCTATACAAGGACACAAAGTCCAGGGAGAGAGACTTCTTATCCAGCTGGTCTGCAAGTTACATTAATTCAAGGTATTTTATTAAAAAATGCCTCCCCAGTATTTAACGGTTTCACCTGTCTTCCACTCCGATGGTTCAGCCATTCATTAAATTAAAATCTGTCTTCCTTCTGAACTTTCAGCCTACCCCTTGGCCTGGATTAAATCCACATTATAAAGCTTTAAGTTCAGAGAAAGTTGTATAGCATCCAAAGACTTGGCAGCTTTCGAGTTTCCTTCTTCTCCATGTATGTAATTTTCAAGCTGTTCAACTTGCTCTGTCGGTCCCCTCCCTCTGACGCCTGATTGCCTTCCAGGTTGGGAAGAGAGATACTAAGCAATTTTAGTGGGAATTAGACAGATGCCTGTGACATGAATTGTGTGGTGGCCATTTTCCAAATTTCAGGATCACGCTGTAGCTGTCATTATGAGCAAGGAACAGTTTTTGGAACAACCAGGCAAAACTTCTCCTGAAACGACCAGTTGCCATACAGCCTAACTTTAAGTCCTCCAGAATCGGTTCAGCCAACAAAGCCCTCAGGAGGCCTATCTTTCCAAATTCTCCTGAATAATTCTGTAGAATGCACAGATTTAAAAATACTTAGAGAGTACAATGTAGAGAACAGCTACTTTGGGATTTAAAAAAATGTTGATCGTGAATCTGTATGGACATTACTTACAGAAGTCATCAAACTTCCAGGTTAACCAGTTTAGGACTCTGTTTATCTTTGGTGGGCAGCAGACAGGAGATGTATCTGCTTGCCTTTGTATTAGCAAAGAGGTATGTTTATATTTTTTAAATCTTTCCATTGATCTATTTTTTTAAAAGAATTCAATGCTCAACAGAAGAAAAACATTTGAGAATTTAAAAACACATACAAATATTTGGTACCTACAAAGAAAACTGCTGCTCAGGATGGAATACTTATTGTGTTTGGATGAGGATCAGCTCTTGTTGTAAGCTTTGAAGAAAGCTTACAAGCTGCCAAGAGGGAAATAAAAGAGGTCATCTTGAAATATTTTGTAATCTTAGATGAGCTGGGAAAAAATTAAATTTCTTGATAATGAGGTAGTTCAAGTGACAGACATGTACGTGAAATTTGTGTAAAGTGCATTTTTTTTCTGTACAATGATTAGAAGTGATTTTGCCTGTAACGTAACATGGTTGCTAAATTATACCATCAGCTTGTTATTTTGTGCTTTCTGCCACCTACACTTTTTTCATTTTTAAATATCTTGCTTTTTCTATTTCTCTGCCTTCTACCTGTTTTAACTTGCCTTGCATGTGTTTGTCATACCTTATTAAGAATGAAATCTCTCCAGGGCAGGGAACTTGTCTTATTTATTTTTATAGAATTCTGCCTAAATATATGGTATTAGGTAAATGATTTTAATTTAAAAATAATAATACTTTCCTATCAAGACTTATTTTGAGGTTTGTACTGAACTTTTATTTATTATGCTCCTTATGTTGTTGCCAAGTTCTATATTTTTTCATGAGTATTCAAATACCTACCTTTCCTTATTGAATGCCTAAATTCATTTAGCTTATTTCAGGCAGCTGGTTTTCCTACGAGAATTCTTGATTTCGTAGCGCAAAATCATAGGTCCACTGAAGGTAATAATAATTTTACCTTTGACTTCAGCAAGGACAAGATTTAACCCACAGCCGCAGCAGACAGTGAGTAGTCTCTGTGCCATGAAACATGATTAAACTAATTGCAAGGCAATTTCTGATTCCAGTTGCCGTCAAATGTGGAATAGTTCATAAACTACTGTCCTCCTTCTTTTCATCCATTTTGTTGTGTGGAGCCCATTCCATTCTGCTCTGTATCACTTTCTCCAACTTCTTTCATTTTTCTTTATGGCTTCCTCTTTGCTCTTCAGTTCTGCTCGTTTCTTTAGCAAGCAGAATGTTTTTGCCTGACAGGCTTCCTCTGGCACATGCACCCCCTCTGTTGCTGGGGGCCCTGCTTTTCTTGTGCCTTCTTCACCCTCTGTTCTCTGCTTGCTTTGGGTTTCTCCCTCCCCTCCCCACTTTACTGATCTCTCTTTCCTTGTTCCCAAACTTTTTACTTTTTTTCGTCATTTTTCSAAGTCTCTTCTCCTCAACTCCCACATTGTCTAATAATAGCATTCTATTGCTTTACATCCATTAGTGAAAAAAACAGCTCCTGAAGAACCTAAATAATTTTATTATTATTATCCCTACTTTACAAACAGGATGGCAAGGCAGAAAGGCAAAAATTATTAGGCAAAGCAGGAGTAGGAATCAGTGTTTAGATCTAGGGCTAGAAGACAATCTGCAACTTGTCCGACGGCTGAGATTTTCTTGAACTGTTGGGCTGCCCCTCCTGTGGCCTTGCGATTATATTGCCTGCTAGGCTGAAGCAGACAACAGTCACATTGTCATCTGGCAGCAGCTTGGGCTGCTTCTACTACTCATGGCTCACAAAAGGGCCCCTATGAAATCAGAGATCGAGTATAAATTACACCAAAAAGGCTGAGATTAGTTTGGGGAGTCGTAGCATCCAGAAACTCAAGAGGGCCTAAGCTTCCCAGACTTCTGAATAAGTCTCTGACCTACAGGCCCAACATGTAATATGCACTGGCACTCTCCATGCAGACTATATTGTATCGCTTTCTCTATTTATGAAAAAGAAGAAAAAAAAAACAATAAAAATTAAAGCTGTCCTCCTAAGTGATTATTTAAGAAGCGTAACTGGTTGCATATTTGTCAAGAATATTTTCACCTTGTTTTGTTAATAATTGAAGGAAAGAAAACCTAGGAATTAGTTTATGATTTCTGATGCATTTTTCCTGTCAATGGCTTCATTTTATGCTAGCACAAATTTAGGATGCTACTGTGGGAGACAAAAAAAAAAAAGATCAATTTCAATAAAACTGAAGAATAACCATGGACGGCATTTGTTTCCTTTAAACATTATACACAGCTGTTGTAAAGTTGGCAAAGATGTGTGCCAAAAAGCTACATATTTGATACTACAAACTGTTTGTTTCACCCTTTATTCAGTAACAGCTGGTAAAATGGTATTTAAGAACAGTTTTGATTTAATCTAATGAGAAACTATGTTGCAATGTACTGTACTGCCTGCAGAAAATAATTGGACAAACATTGATTTTTATGTTGCTATAATAGTTTCATTTTCGATAAATAGGAATTTATATGCATAGTTWTTTGCTACCATTCCTCTCTCCATGTGGAAGCTAGAGAATTGCTTGCAAAAAACCCAAACAAACAAAACAAACCAGTCTTGAAATGAAGTTTAGCTATTCTAGAGCTGCCAGAACTGGAAAGATCTCCCTTAAGAATTCAGCTTTATATTCAGCTGACATTAGACCAAGCCGGTGTCAAAGGGAACCAGACAGCAAGATTTGCAGGGAGATGGAAGGAAATTAGAGAACTCCAACACCAAAAATAAAAAAAAAAAGAAGATAAACAGAAGAGAGAGCATGGAGGGTAGCATAAACTGGACTTTTAATGTTAAGTTTTTTACCTACTGCCAATGTCATTTGGATGCTTAAATATCTAATTTATGTATTTTATGGATCAAATAGTTCTTAAATACGCTGAGACATGACAGCAGACAAAATATAGTATCCCCAAAGGTTCTGGGTCTGATTCATAACAGCTGTTTCCCACCAGTGATATGCATRTAACTAGAATTTGCTTAATTTACATCATTATAAATCAAAGTCAGAATCAGGGCTAGAGGCCTGATTGTTTTCTTTATCTCTTGATTACCGATTACAAAACTACCTGTTTTGTTTGTTTACTGGTGAACAAAAGAGGCAAGGAACAAGCTGGACACCCAAACAGTCACACTAGTTAACTCTTGCCTACCTTACCCATTTGCACTGCTCCAGCTGGCTCTGTCAAAGACAAAGCCTGGGCACAYGTCTAAGGCTAATTCACTCAAGGCTGAAGGTCCAAACCACACAAGGTTTGATGCCTTCTCCCTCCACAGTCCTCCATCACTGTCCCAACAGGCCTTAAGCACCCTCGCTACCCTCAGGACTACAGCACTTCCCCTCGGTTTTAAGTTATAAAGCCACTAATCTGGTAGATGGCAACGCAAGTCCTTACATCATTTCAGATCCTTTGAACTGAAAATACGCACGCGCACACACACAAAATGATGTTTAAGAGCCACAGGGACCCCTTCTGGGAAGAAATACATCTGAGCTGTAGAGGACGGTTAGAGAAGCTAGTCCAAAGCAATGCGATGGTGAATCAGTTCATGCCATTTGGGCTGGTACTCAGGGATCAGTCCCAAGATACCTTATGTAGCGGTGTAGACATAAACCATGAGTGCCAACATGAAATTTTCTTTGTTGTCTGATTGAAAGTGTGACTGCACAATGAAGTGATCATAAGAAGACCTTGGTTTTGGATATAACCCTCTGCTTCCTCGCCTTTAACCAAAAAAGTGATCCAAACCAAACAGGTTTTGGGTCAAAAATGTTTTTAATTTTCCCTGAATCTCCTTATTTCTCCATCTCTTGCAATCTGTGTTGCAGGTCCAGGCTGCCTTCCAGTACAGTGGTGTATGTAGAAGAACAAGAATCCTCATTAGCTGCCAATGAGAACCTAAAAATTACCCTGTTGGTAGTACTTCTGCATATATAATCTTCAAATGTGCTCTCATTAATTTTTCTATGTAATGCCTCTCCAAATATGAACTACTTCTAACTTTAAATCTCAACATTAATATTAAAGTCCAGCTCAGCCTAACTTTGCGCTTTAACAGCAACATCTGAATCTCAAAGCCCAGTAAGACAACTGTTGTAGATATCATTCAATTGTCTCATTACACCTTGTTYATCCATATTTATTCTTAATGTTACTTAACGCTTGAGATTTACTTTTCTCCTAATTTTCATCATGACTTTTCACTTCCACTTGCCTCTTCTTTGAATTGGACCTTTATCTTCCCTCCTATTCCCTTTGAAGAAAGTTCTTTTCTTTGATATTATTTCTTCTGTTTTCTGTGAACACTATTTTACTTAAAGTTTTCTGCAGCAATAATGAATGAAACTTCTCTTTCCTTACTTTCCTTTTTAGACTCAGTTTTATTCTGAATATCTACAGTGCTACATCTTGTCCATACTTTTTCCTGCCTCCATTTCACAGAGCAAACTGACTTTCTGGCGCGGGAGCATGTCATTTCATAACCTGTTGAGGTGGTGCATTTGAACTTATTTTGGAATTACACCTTATTCCTTTTAGCACAGCCTAAGGAAACTGTAAACTGAATTTGAATTCCTTCAGGCTTTTCTCTGTTCAACTTAGTCAAGTTTCCCATGGTTTTGCTCACCCAGCCCAACAGATATAGCTYGGGTGCCTGCACTAGTTCAACATCTAAGTATCTGGACCCAACAGGAAAATACAAAACCCCACATTTTGTTCCTAGATGATTCCTTTATGGGTGATTTAAAGCTGTCCATATTTTAGGGTTTTCTGGAAGTTACTTTGCAGAGACTAGCCTAGTAACGCACATCATCAGCTATTTCTGAACTGTTTTACATATTTCCAAACAGGTATTTTTTCACATATTAAGAATGGGCCCTGTCATGCCAAAGGATGACTACAACTCCGACTTAAGTTTATTGGGACTTTTGGGTGTGACTCTAATGCAGGATGAAAAGTATTCATGACATCTGATACCTATTAATTGGGAATTCACAGTTTAAGACCTTCAGCATTATGAGTGTCTTACTTATTTGCAAATACATTTCAAAGTGTGTTTACTTGTGCTTATAATGACATTATGTTCAGAATATTTTCCCCTCAAAGGAATTTATCATATTTTGTTTGCTATTACCAACATGTTTTTTGAGCTGTTAGTCTAAAACAAATATTTAGACAAGTGAAGGAAGTAGTATTATTATTTCTCCCATTGCACATTAGTAAAATGTAAAGTACTGTGCACCTAGATTGTTATCTGTTTCTGATGAAGCTTGTGATTATATTTTCTGGGTTTAGTTTGAAAGCTAAGACATCTGTTTATCTGGTGCATACAGAGTAACTCTCATGTCTCTTCATCTCTAAAATTTTCAAAGGCTTTCATTCTGTTTTAAATCCTTTGAAGAAGCAGTAATCAAAGACAAAAATTATCAGAGGTACATTTTTGTTTTCCAAACAATGAAAATAACAACGCTCATCCTACTCCGATTTCAGGCACTTGCAATGAAACTTCAAACCTGGAGATTGCCACACAAATCAAAAGTAACATGGGTAGCTGCAAACTCCAAAGTGCTGGCTGGATTACAGTTAATATGGGTACRCCCCCAGACTTCAGTTCATCATATAAATTTAAACCAGGCATTTAAATAATAAAGACCAATAAGGCAATGCAAAGWCTTCAAAAAACATACCCCATCACAGCATGACAATGACTCAAAGTTTTTTTCTTCTTTTTTATTCAGATAAAGAAATCAGGGAAAATAATGGTGAAATGCCTTTGTGGCACAAAAACATTCTGAAAACATTTACAAACAACATTTTGCCATTCAAAACCCATTTTCAGTTTCCAAACTTAGGGTGAAGTAATATTTTGTAAAAATGAATCAAAATATTCTTGAAAAGAATTTGGCATTGCCGTTCAATTAATTGCTTTAAGTAAAAGAATTTTCTTTTGCCAAATCTACTCAAACACTTGAGAGGAAATTTAGCAGAGATATTTTTCATTCATTTATTACTTTTGCATATCTCTGTCCCTAGTATAACTGTGTCTTTTGGATTGCTCTTTGGGCAGAAGAGTGACAATATTTAGTCAAACTGATAATTAGAGACAATATGTGAAAAGTTCCTGTGAAAATTCTAATTGGTAGATTCTAAATGGTAGATTTATATACCATGAGCAAAATCCCATGCAAATATGAAGTTCAAACTTGAACATTAAAGATTTGTCTATCACCTTTTGTTTTGTTAGAGATTACCATGATGAAGATGATGAAGATGATAGTTAAGATCAAATTCTGAAGTCAGTGATGGGATTTCTGTCACCTAACTTTAGGTCTCTGTGGTGTAGTCATCTACTGCCTAGCTAATCATTCTTTACAGCCAATGCAGAGAAACGTGTATTTCTAGTTTACCATTCACCTGACCTATTGTAGACTTCTGTTTTAATATGAGATGAATTGCAGCCTAAAAACTCACAGGTAGCTCCCATCCACATGATAGGCATCTGTATTTGCTCAAAAGAATTCTGTTCTAGGTGAGTGCAGTTCCTCCTGCTTTCAGTTTGTGATATGACCTTGGTGGTTTCAAATATGAACTAGATAGTGATAAAACAGGGGAAAAAAAGAAAAAAAAGAACTATTAACTTCAAAACTTCAGAGTTTTGAAGGTACAGSCTTCTCCCTAAGGACACATTCTTCATAGCACTCATCGGTATTCCTATAGCAGCTCAGTCACTGGAATTGTGCCGAAGACATGCTGGAAGAAAACAAGGGAAGTAATGTAGTATGGGTTCAGTCCTCAGGGTTCACTCTAGAAAGCACAAGAGACATCACAAAAGATTGTAGTACTACAGGTTCAAAATTCTTCCTGAACCTGTTCAATTCAAAATGTACTTGTTGCCACAATGATAAGTTATGGGACTCTGTGGGTTACTGTGCCAAGATTATACAACTCTGTTATGCCTCACATCACTTTGGGTGCCAGTTGTACAAATAGTACGCAGATTATATCTTCATAGTGACATTGATCAGGAGGAACTAGCGCAAATTAATGTATGCTGTGCTGGAAGGCAGAAGGGAACATTTCAAAATTGCCAAATTTTTTGATCTGGGAGCTCTTCTACATTTATTACCAACATGAAGTCCATACATAGCATGGAGATGAAAAAAACAGGCACGTACCCCCTATTGCTAGTTAGGAAACTGTACTTCATCAGTTTTTATGACTACATGATTTTGATTAGAAATATCTCCCTTATTTTTAGATTGTCTTATTAAACAAGCATCAATTAATTAGATCAGTAATGATCAAAATAATCTTGGGCAGAAGCAACTTTCAGCTCATTTAATAACTATGAAGCCTGAAAAAATAAGGAGAAAAAGAAAGCCATGGGATTTTTCCAGATTTAATCATTTAGAATAGGGTTATTGTTCTCTCTTGTTCAAAATGCTCAGTACTATCACAACATATCTTTGATATTGCAGTGCAGTTTGTGCAGCAGTTTGATCAGTCTTAGAACTGCAGCAAGTGCTGAAACTGGCAACTTTCCTCCATATTATCATAGGGCCACACCTTTGCTGTGCGTGAAATATAGCTCTAGCTCTCAGTCCTGTGAGAGAGGGCTGCGTTCACAGCCCCATGGGTGACTAAGATTGTGGTTTCTCAGTGGCTTTGAGGCGATCTAAGTCCAGGCTCCTACTGAAAGAGGTGTTCCCTTAACCTTCCTCTGCCTGCATATTCCATCACCACCCCTTTTTCTGGCATTAACATTTATGCAAACAGAACTGACCGGACTAAAAAAGTGTTAATATTTGGCTGGTTATTGGATCAGTTCCCTGATCTAGCTTACAAGGTAGCCGTATGATCTCAAGTGTTGGCACAAGGGAAAAGGTGGGAACAGACAGCCGGGGTGGGAGGGATGGAGGGATCATCTCCTTTAACGGCATTTCATACTTAAGTTAGATTAAAGTGTTCGTGAAAGCACAGCCTAATTTAATTCATATTTTCAAGGTCCTCTGTTTCCAAGATAGATGAACAACTGTCACACTCTCTGACTTTCACTTCTACCTCCCTCCCCTCCATCTGGGAACAACCTCAAGATGCTATCATCACAGCAGCAAAAGAACCCTCAAAAGCATATTTGCCTGTCAGCTGGGTAGTTGCCTTCAATTAGAAGTGTGAGGAGTTTTGTCCTCTAGGTCACAGGTAGATTTTATAGCCAGATTGGGTTGGGTAACAAATCTATTTGTATCCTGTGCCTTTACTTGCATGATTTGCTCTTTGGGGAAGGAACATAACAGTGGGGTTAGCTATGCATATTTTATGACCTCATTCTAGGCAGAATATATAGAATTAAAGTAAAACCAAAGCAGTTATTATGAGTAAACTTAAGGTCTGCAGGCTTCAGTTACAAAAAAACGAGAAACAAGAAAGTGAGGAAAATCAAAAGTGAAGAAGGAAAGAAAGTGAAGAAAACCAAATACATATTTTCAATATGCCAACGTAGTAAAAATGAGGTAATGCAACACTGAAAAGAGATCATCCTTCTACCTCAAATGAAGAGATATTATTTCTAAACCCATGAAAAACTGTGTCTTAATACAATTTAGTTCAGTGCTAACTTCTCTAAATTATTACAAGAGAAGCTTTTGTATGTATTCGAATATTGAAAAAGATAAAACCTCTCTGCTAGCAAGTGTTTCAGTGAGAGGGAGAAACAGCTGACGTCTTTGTCAAATGTAAGTCTGAAAATGGTAGCTGGCTTAATGATTATTATTTCCACAGAGAAAAATCTTTTTGCTTTTTTGTTTTCAGGAAGGTCCTGTTCTCCTCCCTCTGCCCTTGGCCATTTGCTCCCTTTCTCCACCTGCAAGAAGATTCCACTGCTCTGTTACTATGTACCTATGCAATTCATTGACCCAAATACCAAATCGAATATATTCAGCCACTCTTTAAGTAAGACCATGTATGGGAAGGTGAGTTCAGGAAAGATAGTTATTTTTAAATCATATAAAAGCAATTAGCAGTTGTGTTTAGAAAACAAAATTCACAGTAATACCTAAAATACATTTTGGACCCTAAACTTGAAAGTATTTTTAAGTGTGGTCTATTCCCTTTCCTTTTCCTTTTGCCACTTCTAGATGAACCCTCTTGGTAGGGACAGTCTGACTCGTTTAACTGATCCCACAATGTTGATTATTCTGTATTAGTAAAATGCCCCATTGCTAACAGCAGGCTTTCTTCAAATATTGCTGAAGAACATAGAACTGTGCATAAAGATGAGAAAAGGCCATTTTCAGCAATGGATTTTGACATATATAGGGCTAAATCATATCCTGAAACACGCACATGAAAATAGAAGAAGGAATTCAGGTGACTAAACATGGCAACTTCTCTGCCTGGTGTCTGGTGTCATTTTGAATGCCTTAGGCTATGTCTATCTACATTAGGAGGTATTGGAAACCAAAAGGAGTGCTCTGTTAAGAGAAATAGTGCTTAGGACCTGATGTTCACACCACACATCTCACGTTTTTTTCACTTTGGACTAATTCTAGTCTGGTCCTGTAGAATGAATGCCCATTCGGGGTGCTCCTGGAGTGCAACTTCCAGTTCAGTTTCATCCCCAAATAGTCCAATTCACATGCTCTGGACCTGCACCATGGTGGGAACCAGAGCACAGTGACAGGGACCACTGTGAGATTTGCTTCAGAAGTGCACTCCTGATCTGAACTAAAACACTGATATAGACATCCCCAGGGTATCTGAGACATTTAGGCAGGCAGATATGTCAGAGAACTGTGCCTTTCTGGAGTAGAAGCTGGAGGGCAGGCAAGACCCCCTACCATGATTAAAATAGCAGTAGATACCTTTCACTCCTTAAAAGCAAAGGCAACTGGATAAATATATCTGATAGCAAAATTAAAGGAAATCTGAGCCCTCGGAGTATGCTGCCCAAACCAAACAATCCCCTTAATCTTGCTGTCTGTGAAAGCAGAACTCTGACAGTACATGAGATATTTATATATATTTACACAGATTCCTTTTCTTTTATCTTCTCTGTTTGCATAGGCCTATGAACCTCTGAGAATTATCTGTATTTATCTGCCTGTGTCCTCCCATTTGGTTTTGTATCTCTTCAGTTCTATCTTTTCTTTATTTCCAGAAGTCCACATGGCAGCTTTCCAATTGTATTTATCCACTCCAACTAATTGAGTCACATAAATGCAAGTAATTTGAAGCATTATTGTGAGAGATTTCTGTTTGCCTCCTTAATTAAGCAGTTGTTCACAGGTGCATACAGTTACAACAAAATTAATTGATAGCTTTATATTGCAGTTCTTGAGTCTGCTGCTATTTGGTGTTTGCAAACAGTGCCATTAGATACAGTATGTCTTATCTTGTTCATAGGGAACGTTTCTCATTTTCCTCCAAAAAAGGTTAGGACAGATTGACCTATATATTGGAAAATCTATCTAAGCAGTAAAGTTAATTTTGTTAAGAAGAAAACAGAGCAAATGTTTATTTATGGAATAGTTTATTACCAATGGGAAGAAATRCAACCCTGCTTTATTTTTCTGCATCCATAGCAAGTATTTTGAAYGTCAAAAATCATTGCTAGTGGAAGCTAATAGCTTCTTGTGGAAATTGTGGGCACTTCATTTATTGCTGTCAGGGACTGCATAACCTTAACCATACAGGATTGTTCCAGGATTATTAATAAAGTTTCTTTTAAATTACTTTGTTGTTGTTGTTGTTATTAAACTAAAGCACTTAAAAACACACACACAAAAATGTTTTAGTAACAATTTAGGAAAACTTTAGAAGTGTAAGCATGTTTCATCGGGTAAGACTTAAGGTACCTAACTGGAGGCTACTGGTAGCCTAAATACAAAATGATAGGCATAATTCAGAGGGCCATTCAGCCCATCTAGATTATGCTGATCTGAGCCCATCTAGATTATTATTGAAATTGCCACCTGGAAGTGCCTACTTCTTTCTMTTTATCTACATGTTAGGTATCCATGGTTAACTGAAATGAATTTAGGCTAGAGTCATGTTTTTATAACATATCCTTTTCCTGAAATATCTTTATTTTCTCTTCTCTTCATTTAGGACCAGAAGAAGTGTTTAAATTGCTAGGCAAATACTCTTGTTTAGTAAGAATAAATAAATTGATCAGGCTCTCCGGTTGTTTAAACTCTTCATGAGAGCATTCTTTTTTTGTCTTCCTTTCAACATCTAATAAGTAAGAGGAAGTAATAAAATAGTGATAAATCAATAAGTAATAATTAATCATTTACTGAGACAGGAGCAATAAAAAGGTATATGTTTTCTACTACACTTGTACAGCCCCAAATTTCTGCCATATGCTTTTCTTATAGACTGCACTAGTCTATAGGAAATTTAGAGCAAAAAACTAAGCACCACCCTAAAATTATTTAGTGTATGAATCATTTTCTACAGAGCAAAATCTATCTAATAGAGTTAAATGCAAACTTATGCTATCTAGAAACAGGGAAGAAAGGTCATGCTTAAATGAAAACAAATTGTGCTCTGTTACTGAAAAAAGATTTAGGGATTAAAGGATAACCAACCAATCATTGCCTTCCAGTGCGATGGTTTATTTAAGAGCTAATCCAGAGGGCGCTTACRGGACTGTCTGCAGCCTTGTTGGAACAGCTGAAGTGGTTGTTGTACCTGGGTCAGAAGACAATAACTCACTGCCCAAATGAACTTATTTTGCTCTACATTGCAACAAAACCGGATGACGTGCATGATGAGCAGCCATGCTTCAGGAAGAGGAGACRGTAGCTTGCAGCTGAGGGATAGAGGGTGCTATGTGCAATCATATGAGCATACGCCCAATCCCTCAATGTTTCAGCAGGAGGATGCGTAGAAGGAAGTGTCAGTCTTCTTCCTGCATTAGAAAAAACGTAATTAGGGGATACTGTGTCCAGTTTTGCTGTCGCACTTTATAGCAGAATTAACAAAGTGGAAGAAGATCTGAAGGGAGCTACAAAAATGATAAGTTAAACAGTGGTAAACTTAAAGAGCTCAAGCTGTTTTATTTCTCTAGAAGATTAATACTAAGCATGATCATAATGGGCAAGTACTTCATACAGTGAGAAGACTTTAGTGAGTAGAGAGGATTCTTATTATAACAGGAAAAGAAAAAGAAAAAAGATCCAACAGCTGGAACTTCAAAGTAGACAAATTCAGTTTTAAAACAAAACATACCTTTCAAGAGCACTGGGAGAACTTACTAGGGGTCTTTTAGATTTCCCATTATCCCTTTAGTTCTCTGTATTAGTTTTGGTTACCTTTCTAGAATCAGTTTTCCAGCTCACTGAGGAGTTATGAAAGTAGTCCTTGCCTGATGGAAAGTCTGTGTTTGTAGTGTTCTGGGTACAGTTACAACAGTCCAGGCCTGAATGTATTAGCAGTGAATATATGGGTAAGGCTGGCTGAATATAAACCAGGAGACAGCAAGATTTTTTTCCTCACAGACTAGTTCAAATATGATGGCAAAACTGCCCTTCTTTCTCCATAAGAAGAACCTGAGCACTGGTGCTCTCTGTTTAACTGGTGCATCCTTTAGACTGCAGGTATTCAACTTTTCTCTTTGAAATCATTGTGTGCATATATCTRTCTCTTGGCACTTACACAGAGTTACATACGTACATTAAATTCTGTCCATTGTRGTCTAAGCTATGAAGTCAAAGAATCATATCCAGCAGTTACTGCTGTTGGTATAGTCTCTCTTGAACTTTTACATAACATCCATCATGGCAATATCTATGAACTTCTAGCAGAGATGGGCAATAAAATTGAGGAGGTCATCTTTATTCAAGAAAAAGTCCATTCTAATTTGTTACCATGCTAGTCTACTGGTGGAATGGAAATTGATGACTATTTTCTTTTCTGTTATTAAACTCAGATTTGTTTTCTCAGTGGGCAAAGATAATTTCCTGGATGCAAATACAGCAGCACAATCCATAGTTTTCTTCAAAATCTTTAGAAAAGTTACCTAAATCCAGCATAAATATAAAGATTTATAAATCAGCACATGCCAAATGATCATCCGGAGCTGATTTATAAAGCTGCCTGTTTTTGTCAGTGAGGGGGAAGCTGTAGTTCTGGAAAGAAGCACTGCAAAATTCCAAGGTAGAGTTCTATACTTATTTTATCTCTGTGAATTTGTATCAGTTTTACTCAGATTAAGCACAAAAATATCTTTTTAACTGTGAGCTGTGAAAACCTTGTACTTGGATCTGAAAGTCACTGCCAACAGTAAAGTTTTTTCAGGCCAAATTATTACAATTGAGTAGACACCTTGTCTCCAGTGGGATTGTGAAGGTGCAAATAAGGGCAGCATTTGGCATTCCAGTGGGAAATTTGGAGATAGAATAGCTTCGTTGATGACATACAAGCCTGACTGCAATCCAGCTTACTCCTCCAGAGCTCTTGGGTCTGTTAGGCAAAAGAGGGTTACGAATCAAAGTCAAAACATACAATTGTTTCTGAAGCAGACATATATGACTCACAGGGAACCTCACAGGGTTGAGAAGAAAGCTGCCTTTCTTTTGAGTCACCTTAAACATGTGTCCGTTTGACATGGTCTAGCATTTGTAATCTAACAAAATAAAAATTGAAGTATTTACAGCCAGATACAACAAAACATTTGAAAATTTATAGTGCCAGTTAGACACAGTTTAGGAGCTTGCTTGCAGACTAGTGATTACTTCTTAATCTGCTTAGGGCACCTATGATGCTTTTGGATCAGGATTTGCAGAGACACTTAGCCCAGGATGTAGCTGGCTGAGCACGCCAGCTGGATCTCAGTTTAGGCACCCATCTCCTTTGGGTACCTAAATCAACCTCATAACCAACCCCATCCTTGCCCTGGGGCCCTTCAAGCCCTGCCTTTTGGACCTTCCTGTTCCAGCTTCTCGAGAAAGGTCCAGTACACACYGTAATGATAGTCTTTTAGCAACCATTTTCCATTTGTCAATACTCCCATTACCACTGTTAGTTCCAGTTGATCTTATTCCTTGTTCTGAGAGAGAAATAATCGCATCATCTCATGGGCTGTGAAGTGGGGAAATGTGTCATAGCTGTTGGGTTTTAATGGCAACAACTGTGGGCATGGAGTAAATAACTGGCATTTGTTTTCAGATGGAGCAGGATGCGAAACTGAATAAACTGCTGTCCTGTTTAAACTGCAGTGTTAGAGTCAGTATTGGCCATGCAAAATGGGCTCATCATCTGTAGAATGAGGTACAGCAAGAAAAAATTATGGTCAGCTTCCCTAGGGAGGTACAGAATCGAGTGCAGGGTGAAAAGATTTATTTTTAATCAAGTGGATAATCCTCTTCACTGTGCAATGGGAATTACCTCAGGTATAAACATTAACCATTGTAACTATTAAATATGAGGGGATATTAGATTAATTATTGTGTAGATGTGAAATAAAGTGCTTCAGCTTCTGCAGTATGTAAAAAGGACAACGAGTAGAGAGTCTAAATTGGGTATTTAGCTTGATACACAGAAAGATACTTTGATTTAGTGATTACGTGGTTTAGTGATGATAGTTACAAATTCAAGATGTATGGCATTGAATCATGTTGAATAATACTTAATTGTTCCATTTAACAATATTTAATGCRGTGACTGGAAATTCCACAGCAGGCTAAGGGAGCTGGGCTAACAATGCATATGGATTTTTATTAAGGTTTGRCTACCAAACTATTCTGGACACATATTTTACATAACATCCATCAATACAAACACCCTTATTCTGTTTTTGTTAGTGATAATTACAAAACTACTGTAAAATATTTTTATCTCAATAAATTTTATTACTTTTTCAATCAAAGTCATGGGATACAGGTACTTTTCTGTGAAAGAATATTTATTTTATGAAAAATCATCTAGTAAGTATATGGAGAAAATATGTAACTATGAAATTACTCTTGATTAGATGTAATAAATTTCTTTTACTGTTTATTTAAATATTTCTAACTTTTAAAATAATAATTCTTTTTCTTAATTTCTATTTTACTTACTGCTATACCTAAGGATCTCACTGATTTCATTAAAAATACTGTCAGTAACCCAAGATACTTTGAGCTGACATTTAGGTAACTTTTAAAAGAATAGAATAATTTTAATAGCTTTTAAAAGAACTTATTATTCTACTGACAAAATAGTTGCATAAACATCTTCGAACCTAACCATAGAAATACTGTGAAATTTTTAGGTTGTCTTCAATGAAAATTTATCTAGTCATTTCACTAGATTTAGAATACAGGCACTTCAAAAGGGCAATCACCTTTGAAAACACATCTATATTAACATTGCAACTGCTCCACAGTGCATATTGCAGTGATGTTTCCATGTTACAAGGTAAAAAGATAATATTATGCATAATACTTTGTTGAACTTACTTACAGTATTCTGACACAAAATCCTATTTTCACAGCATGGGTATATCAACCAGTTTCCATGGGAGTCCCAAAAAATGTAAGGAGATCAGGACAATGCATTTTTAACATAGTTTGAGTCTATTTTAGGAATGCATAAATATTATTTTGTCTCTGTAGATAGTTTTATATTAAGGTTAATATTGTTGAAATATCTACATCTGCTTTTCTTCTCACTCTGATGTTTATCACCTAATAAAAATTCTAAAGTTACCAAGGAAAGATGCTTAATTTGTTCTTGCTGCTCAGTTGCATGTTGCGTCCTATTTTGTAGTAAATGGCACGATGTCCCAAGTGGGCTGCCATACTGTCAGATACATTATTTATACATAACATTACTGGTTAATCAATGAACAAAAAAGCAGGAGCCTTTTCCCCCCTTTTTCTGCAACATCTTTAAAGCTACAGTGGAGAAGAACAGTTTTTGTAATGTATTATACAGTTATTCACTTTTGAAAATAGCTTTAGGAGTTTCCTGGCACAGTTTGCACCATGCATCTGACTAAATTAAATGTGATTGTTAGACAAATGCAGTAACAATTTGTCCACTGCGGAAGAGTAATTTAGTTAACTAAGCTATCCTTACATTCCAGTTAAAAGTGAGCAAGATATATTTTAGCAAATACTTCTAACAGAAGAGAAAACTTATTTTTCTGCAATCTGACATATGAAAACTGAATAGCACATCATGATTTTTCATGTGTGCTGAGAAGAGTGCAGAATTTTAAAAGTCACTTGATTTACAAGCAAATTTAGAAAATCATCCTGCACCACATGGAAAATGAAATTTATTAGTGGGGGAGGAACTGAAATATTAGAATATGTGTATGTATGCAAGAGAAATGCAGCTGTGCTGTGTGGCAGAACTACAAGGTATTTTTGTTTGTACTACAGCTTATTCTGTTGTATTTTGTTCATAGACATTTCAGATCAATACAAAATATTCAGTTCTGTTCCAGTGATTGAATATGAATACATTATGTGCATACAAAAATAGTGATAATCTATGTTGATACAATAGTTCATTTTGCATTAGTGTCCTAGATGGGACAATGTTAAGAAGCAATTTAAATGAAATTCATTTAAATGTCAGCTCTCATGCTTGCGATTTTTCTATAATTGGTTATTTAATTAAAATAATTCTCATAGTCATTAATTTAGACTAAAACTTGCTGTGCACTGACATGTTTTAATTACATGGTATTAACAAAATTGATATGCTTTAAAAAAGCATGGTTAAATTTTAAACAAGAATAAATTAGAAATCTCATAGATCATCCTACTTAGACTATTTATGAGAAAAAATCAGTCATTTAAAATGTTTATTATAAACAAAGTCCCAACATCATTGTGCATGCATCATATTTGGTTCTTGTTTCAGCGTGAGGAGACTTTTATGTTAACACAGCACCTCCATCTTTGAATTCCTTTAACCAACACACAATAAATAAGGTAATGAACCAAATTAAATATTAATAGAAATCCACATAAACCACAGAAGACAGGCATAGAACTGACGTTTGAATTATATTATACCTTTGATATCGTTAGGACAACATATTAATGAAGTTTTAAAAGGTTGAATCTTTATCTACTGTTCAGGAAGACAAAAAGGATTATATGAGCCTCCTTGTAAGACATAGATAAGGAATAAAAAAAAATTAAAAATTCTAGCAAAACTACCTGAACGGGATAAAAGAACTAAAGTCTTAGGCACTGATCCTGTAAAGTAACCTGCTAGCAAGGATCCATGTGCCCTTATGAAGTACCCTGAAGTCAATGGAACTACTTCCATGAATAAAGTAGGTCATTTGTTTTCAGGACTGGGCTTATAGTCAAGAGTGTGAGAATCGGAATTTTATTTCATTGTCTATTAATTAGACTAGCTCTATATTACTTTGACCTTTTTAATATTCTGTGATTTAATTGGATGATCAGTCTACCTCAGCCTATGATTACCAATCATTCTGCATAATATGCTTCTACTCTTTTTTTACTTCAATGTGTGCAGGATCAGACTCTTATTAACATGAAATAATGATTTTATTGTGAATAGCAGGAGCCAACAAGGTCATATGTAGACATCTGGAACTTTATTAATTCCATAACAGGATAACTTCTCAATGCTATTTTTTCTGACACCCATGTTAGGAAGGAAGAATATAGAGGTTATACCTCTCCCAAGTTCTACCTCTTTGATGCTCAAATCCAGCACTGCACACCAGAGTTTAAACTGCTACTCAACACTGAGGCCTTATCAGGTCTCACATTACTCACAAAGCTGACCTACAAGAAATGCTGCAGTTGCAAAATGCTTCAGAGAGGCAACTTTAGCATGTAGACTGGGCTCTGTATCCTCCTACAGTTTGGAGATTGAATTCATCTAAGTGTAAGTGTCTAGATATGAGCTAATGATTGTAGGCTCTTTATAGTCAGTGGAGAGCAATGGACCAGAGCTCATCTCATTGCAAAGGAGATACTATATTTGGTTAGATAAATTATGCCTGAAAAGTGACTATTGCTCTCCATATACTCTAAAAGAAGGCTAAGACTAAGTCAAATATTTAAGGTTCAGATAGCTGAATTCCACCATTCCTATCCATTTGGATAATTTGTGTCCATTAATGTCTTTTTCTTCTACTCATGCCTTATTTTTGTATTCTATTTTTTTGACATACGTGGTCTGCAACATTGTAACTCTAAGTTGCAATCTTTAAAATATATATCCTCCTTAAACCATGTGAAGTAGGCAATAGTTGTTATTTCTGTGAGATAGTAGGARAACTAAATATATAGCAAAGAAAGTCTGTCGTGGAGCCAGGAACAAAGCCTAGCTCCAGTTAACCTCCATTTAAGCTCCCAGTCCTAGCTGAGTAATCTCTACTTCATTTTTTTTCTCCAGCTTGACTTCCTTTCTGCTTTGTTGTTGTATTGACACAGCTTTCCGTGCAGTAGGAGCACAGCTGTCTTATCRTGTGAGTTGAGGGGGATTCTGAGTTCTCAGTCAGATCACCCTGTCCTACAGCTACTGCTCTCCTCAGTGAGGTTCTCCATAGGATGTCTCTCCACAGCAAAATGAAGGTGTGATTGTAGCATGTGTTAGCTAAAACTAACTAGCACAATTAACATCATTGACAAAGATGGAAAACTATTTTATGGTGTGCCAGCAATCTAAATGTTGGTGTATATCATGATGATCTTTAGTAAGGTGTATTCTAGCTTCCAACATGAAAATGCTACCTTGCCTTCACTGCTGTTGTTCTCTGCAGGAAGCAGATTAGCTAGTATGGTTATGCTAGTACCTCCTACAATCAGATTTTCATTTTGCACTGTCAACATACCTTACAAACTGTAAGTAATCCATACTTACATTGCAGAAAATTTGGAAGGAGAGAACATTAACTAGAATAGGTTTAGTAAAATATTATCCTTCCTCGCTAGTAATGAAGTTCATGGGTTATAGGATCCAAATGTATATTTATTAACTCATTTCCACATTAAATGAAGCTTGTGGCAGAAGATTTTACTGATGCTGGATCTAGACCTCATTTACCTYCACACTTCTTTCCAGGACTGTTGCAATATAAAAGTATCCTAGAGCATGTGTAAATGTAATTTATTGATAGCCTCCCTGGAAAGTTTCCATGAGAGAAATCTGCAAGACTGACAATAGTACACTTTCAGTTTAACATCTATGTGCAACTTTAGCAGTACAGCTGCGCAGTTCAAGCTTAGTCAGTACTCCTCTGTCAGTCCTCTTGCTTATGTTACTACTTGATACATTTCTTCAGTTGGGAATATTCAGAAGTCACCTTGAAGAGTACAGAATAGTTACTTGCCATAGGAACTATGGTTCTTTAAACAAAGTATCTCTTTCTGGGTCCCTCGAGGACTTAACTTTTTCCTTGTCATTCCRTTCTCATTAGACTTTTGGACTGGTCAGAAGGAATCACATCAGCCGGTACCCCCAGTCCAGTGAGGAATATTTTTCAAAAGCTTCTTGAAGCTCACTGTTACTAATAATTGGTCTTTAGCCCGCAAGCCAGATGTACAAGGTGAAGCTCTACCAATCTGGCTGGAAGTTGAAAAGAAAAAAAAAAGAAAAAAAAAAAAGAAAGGAAGAAAGGAAGCAATATCCTGAAGCATGGAGGGATAGAATGTTAAAAGTCAAAATTTTTGTCCTGAGGTAGCAAATAGTCCCTGCCTTCATGATGGGAGGTCACAATGCTCTCCCTACCACTCACAAAACACTTGAGCTTTGCAACATCACAGCTATGTATCAGACCTACATCTGGGCTTAGTAATTTTTTCCTAACTGTGACACAAAAATATGACTTGCTGAGAGTTCTCACCAAAAATAAAATAAAATAAATAATGAGGCATACTACTGAATACTTGAGAATCTGTAGAATCATATAGCCTAGAGAAAAAAGGTTTCAAGGAGTAAATGTTGTGTTTAAGTTATCAGCATTTCTTTTCTATTTTTATCTTCTTTACAGAACACAATGGATGGGATTTAACTCTAGACTGTAGGCRTCTGTATAAGAGCTAGGTCTCTAAGCTCTCATAACGGTCAATGGAAATGTAGCCAATACCATCAAGCAAGGCTAGAGAGCTATTCAGCCCTCATTAAAGTCAATACCTACGTTTTGGCGGCTGAACAGCCCTCTAAACTCCACTCCTTGTATTGAACATCTAGTGGTTGAAATTAGAGTTCAGAAACTAAGGCTGCGATTCTGTTGCCTTAACATAGGTATCTAGTGCCATTCAAAATGTCCTAAGGTATTTATTCTGCCTGGTCATTACGGTAGGCGTGAATTGCTTATGGGTCTTATGTCATAAGTRCCAGGCTCGTATGAATGTTTCAGCTACCCTAGGGAATCTCAGCTGGTACTAGATGCCTATGTTTATGTTACTGAGTCCCATCAATGTCTCATATATTGAGACTCATATATATAAGCCTAAATTTAGCTGTCTGCAACTGGAGCTGGATCCTATCACAGAAATATATGTTTTTATTTTATTTAAGCACAGGTGAAGACTGTGACRCAGCAAGTGAAAGGAATTTAGTAAGCTTAGAACAATAGTGCAATTAATCACCTCCCCCCCCCCCCATAACTAGCTTAAGGCTAGAACCCCCCTCCCTTTTTTTTTCCTTTACTCTTTGTATCTTACCATACTGTCTCTATCGATATTCCAGCACAGAATAAGACCCATCATTTTCCAGACTTTAGCCTATGAAGATGCTAAATACACTGGTGTATTTTAGGAAATGCATAAATGTAAAGATAAGATATGTGATATCACACATCCTGTAATTCCATCCCAATTTGTTGATGAGTTGCCAACAAATCTGTTTCAATTTCAGGATTGGAACTGATGTTTTCTCTTGGAAGTTGGTCACCAATATACAAATGTGTTATCTCCACTTGAAGTTTCWTGCCGAAAAGAATTCAGAAATAGCCCTGGGAACATTTAGTATTTCCTTGAAAAAGCTGTGGATTGTCATTAACTGACAAACAGTCCTCTGCCAAGTTCTTGCAAGAATTGTATTTGCTGTCTGATGCCAAACAGCCTCTTTAAATGCTAATGAACAAAGTATGGCATGCATTCTGTTCTTGATGGATTATGCCTATACCTTCTGTGGTCAACAGAAGGGGAATTCCCGGCCCATATGATTTCCATTCTGGCACGCTACTCTTTTCTCTGCTTACAAGGCAGTAAGCACTCAAATAGATTAGTCAATCTTATTTTTAAATTAAGTATAGCCTCCGCACCCTAACTCACATGCATAAAATCTGAAGGAACTATGCCAGGCTGCCTACGCACTGTATGTGTTTTGTTTTCTCTAGAGGATTAAGCTCCTGACTTTAATATCAGTGATGCTCACTGTATACTGATATTTCTTTTAAATTCAAACATGAATGTTTCATAAACAGCTGATTTACATGTTTGTCTTTACCTCTTTGGAGACAGATTTAAGGAGTTACATTTTTAAATTGTCTGCTTTAGTGGTTTTCATAATTTCCTGCTACTGAAAGAACTAGCTTGATACAGAAATACATTAAAGAAGGTTATATTACTACCATGAACATGTAGTTTTATAGCCAGTAGGGGGTCCAAATTTGTATATATTGGTACCTTAGATTACACCTTCACACCCAGCTTTCTATGAAGTGTAAATTATGTAGCAAGAGGCAAGCTTGGGAGTTACACACAAAATTTTTGTCTTATGTGATATTTTAATTATCATCAATTAACTGATGCTAGTTGGATGATCCTCTCCTATTAGTTTAGGATCTGCTGGACCCACCTCTAGGGATTGTGCTTCTGAATTAAGTAAGTGTGTTTCTAAGTGCAAGAAGTTTTGTCGAAACTTGCCCTTTATGGAGGAGAAAAGAAATCCTCAGCTTCTTCTGAGAGGAAGAAATTCCTTGGGGGGGGGGGGGAGACTAAGAAAAATATCCTGTGCCTCTAATTTGCTGGAAGTGCAGGACACGCTCATCTAAACATCCTGGATAAATCAAGATATCTTGTCATCTTCCATTCAACAGTAGAAAATGAAATGGATAACCATGCTTACAGGTACTAATATTACAAGAAAACAAGTTCGTTTGATAGCTTGCTCTCATCTGAAATGAGCAATTTCTTCTAGTCTTCCAGCTATTTATAGAAAGACCTTTATCAGCTCAAACTAATTAATAAATGAGATCAATTTCAAGAATTTTTTTCTTGTTCAAAACCACTTAATCATTCATTTTAGTAACATTTTAAAGGCCATGTCTAAAATAGATTTGCACCCATGTCCCTAAAGTGAGTTTTTTACTCTTTGGCAGCATGCTGTAGGTACTGTATAATGACCTTTTCTCTGTTTGGAACAGGGATTAGAATAATATATTTGACCCTTTTTACCCACCTGGGAGTGATGCTAGTCTCCATGTTCAATAAAGTAAAATATGTCTCAAGTGTCCCAAGGTTAAGGCCATGACTTTAAACTATTTAACACAAGCTATCAGGCTGATTCACCTCAGTCAGACTCTACAGAGGGGTTGTTTTTACTTCTTTTTTTCTTTTTTATTACACTGAATTATATATACTTCATCACAACAATTTCTTATCCACAATACAATTAAGGGAAATATTTTGCATTACAAACAAAGCAAGTTAACCTGGTCACATTGTGCATTATAACAAAATTTATGGCTGCATAAATAGCAGTGTAAACTTACAGAAAGACTGGTAATTATAGTGCCATTGATGGTCTTTGTTGCTTTAATTCTGGAGCAGCCAGAATGATTAAACTGAATCTTAATCGACTTCTCCATTAAAAATGCTGGCAGAGAAGCTCCTTTAACCTTTCTCATTGATTGAACACAACAATCACCATTCAATTATATGCAAAAGGACATTTGTTATAATGTACAAAAGATGCATGAGCCATTTCCTTTTACTCAAGACAATCAAAGAGATGACTCCTACCTCAGAGAAGGTGAGGTGAAGCTAGTGTACCTGGAAGAGCATTAAAGTCAAAGCTGAACTCAGATGACTCAAACATTACAAATTTCAGGGAACAGATTGTTTCAGTATAACATAAAACAAGCAATCCCTCACTTTATGAAGAATAAATATCCTCTTTAAAAAATGTATAAGAATGCAGAGTTGGAAGTAAAATCACTGAATTTAACTGTAGTTTTCTATTTTGTAAAACTAAGTGAAAGATTTAGTTTCAAAGCCCATCATATAAAGGGTCTAAGTACTTTGCAATTAGAATTAAAAGTTGGAGTTAGATTTTAGGGTTTAATAATTTTTTTTTCCATATCTTTATTTTGCGTTAGTGAGGAGTATTTTATGTTTTAAGTGGTCACAATTCAGAATGAACCTGCAATGGTACATGCCACATCCTGAACATAGACAAAGCAATCGTTAACAAATGCATCACCGCTTTGGAAATTTTTTAAGTTGTGGTCTCTACCAGGCCTGTGAAAACTCAGTATAAAATTTAGGAAATGTTTCTGAACCACAAAAGGCATAGGATTTACACAAGTGCAATTGCTTTAGTTATATTTTTATTTCCTCAGGTAAACTGCAGGAAAAAGAGCACAAGGTAGTTAATACATCACACATGTTGGGAAAGGCTGATGAGGGGCCAGCTTCACCTGCTTTCTAGTGAGATCTATTTCTAAAGCTGGCGTATCCTATTCTGAAAAAGTCATTGACTCCAATCCCAAAGAACTACAGAGATTACTCTATTTAGATTTGGTGTGGGAGCTCTTCTGCCACTCTTGCTCTCCGTTGCTAGAACTGAAGGACGAGGGAGTCTTGGCAGAAGGAAGAAGGAGCAGCTCAGTTGCTGGTTTACACCACTCATGGTCATGMTGCTTGCTGCCACATCAGGTTGCTCCTAGCCGGATCAGCCCCTGAGCTGATGTAACATGGCAGTGAGCTGTGCTCCCAAAGCAGAGACAGCAGGAGCTGGAGACTCTTATGCCACACTTTATAGCTCTCGTCCCTAAATTGTTGAGGCTGAGTTTCCATCACCAGAGTTAAAGTAGTACATGTCTATTCAAATGTTCTCTTTTAGCCCCTTGACGAGATCGCATTACGTTAAAACAATCTCAGGGAGCCCTTCTTTTTTTGCAGCTGTTCTTTGCTAGTAAGTCTTTGGGTTCAGTGTGTGTGATGAATACAGTTATCTCAGGATGATTATGAATACAGCTATCTATGCGCTCTTTGCTGTTTTCAGTTTTGCTTTTCTGTCTCTGTTAAAACATTGAGATACAGTTCAACTTCAGTTTTCTGAAAGAAGTTAGTGCTGCCATCAGATTTTAAAAGTGCTATAATACAGTACTCATTTTCTGAATCCTTGCGTCCATTTCCCAGTAGAAATCACCATCTGCTGCTGCTATCTGCCTGGGTAGTTATTTCCACTCCTAGTTAGTCTCTTTCTAATATTACTTCAACTTCTTCTTCCATGTAAAACACATCCTTTTTTATGCTGTCAATTCAATTGACAGATATCTGTAATGCTTACCAGAATCAAGAATAGCCAAAAGGGAAGGAAAGCTGAGAAAACTATCCAATATATAAACTAAAATCTTGAAGAGTTACTCGAAAGCTTCTGGCAGTCACTCTTCTAATCTAAGGTCACTAATAAATAAATCAAAATAACAATAGGAATTGAAGGCAGGGAAAACAGTCTGTAGTATTTACCTACTACTGTATTACTGAGCGAATCTTGTCTTTCTTATATCTTTTTCAAACTGTAAACCTTACAGGGCAGAGCCTATCTCCTACTAAATTTTGTAGGTTGATAAGCAGCTTTCTGACACCACTGCAATAAATTATTAATGATATCCAGGAGACCAGTATTTTTCTGTTTTAATGTAATAAATTGTGAATTCTACTTATRAGGAATGCAGTCTTCTAGATTTTCTGTGATGTCATGATGACAATAATTGTTGTATAAAAATCTGTGTAAACTGTCAGTGTGATCTTGATAATGCACATAGTAGTAAACTTTAATTTTGAAATTTTCTACAATTTCAGTGAAATCCTGTAAAGATTTTATTTTATAGAATATAATCTCAGAGATGTTGAATATGTTGGTAGAGACAGAGAATAATCAAAGAGCAGCTTGACTCTGTTTTTCTGCATGGTGGAAAGTCTTGAATACTGCTTCTCAGACTAAGGTATCGATTTATATTGGACTTGTGGGTAAAGTGCATGAACATCACTGAAAGTGGAGCCCAGAATTTGGGACTTTACCACTATCAAGACTATTTCCTCAGTCCAATTGCTTTTTTTTTCCCCTGTGCTTTCTTTTCCCCTTCAGAAATCTTACCTATTCATTTGCATAGTAAGCAAGCTGAAAAGTGAGATCTGAACTCCACTTCTACGTTGCTGAATACATAATTCCCTTGGAAAAGTGAGGAGTAGGTTCAAATACTGCTCATACTGAGGGGAGACGAGAACTCTGTGTCTTATAGGAGCACTAGTTTATGATTTACCACTTCCAGGAATAGCAGCCATAATCTTTTCCCTTATATGAGCCTCTCTGTTCCTTTTTTCCCAGCTTCTTCCTCTCTCTTACTTAATTTGATCATAGTCAAGTAAGGAAGTGATTCAGCATTTGGCACATTTGGTAATCCATGGCAAGGATTCACAAGGGGGCCATGGTGCTTGTGGCACCCTTYGGCAGCAGAGGAAGGCGTCAAAACAGGCAGACAAGGAGCCTGGGTTTGAGGGCATGAGTGCAGGCTGGGCTTGGAAACAAACCTACTGGTATGAGACCATCTAAAGGCATGAATCCTCTTCTCCTGCCACAGGCAACTACCTGCTTGGCCTATGTTGAAAGACCACCCTGTTCCAATGGAATTATATCTCCCAGAGAAAACTAACTCTGGGGGAAAAGCAAGTATATTATTTTAGGAATGAGCTGACATATCAGCAAGTAGAAAGAATAAGAAAATAAATATACTGCATAAGATTTATGTTGGCCAAAGTTTGTTCACATCCCTGCATGAACCCTGTAGAATTTTAGCTTCTTTCTGCTGTCCAGAAGGAGCATCTGTTAGTGTGATCGGTCCCGCTCAGCATTACTGACAACTGCATGTATGGTTTTATTAATTTTTAAGTGGAGTCAGATGTGCTAGAGAGAACTCAGCAGGTGTATCTCACCCAGGCACAAATTCTTGACACTGTAAAGGAAAAGAAAAGCTAAAAAATTGTATTATCTTAAGCTGGTCATCAAAATGCATAGTGTGAGAAGTAGCTTGTTAGAAATATTTCCAGGTTTAAGGTTTGTAAGTGCAACCTGTCCTAAATTGTAAAAGCAACTACTAAGAAAATAAAATATTCCTTGTAGATCTGTAGTTTATTTTATGCTTCCTATGGCTTCACCTCATCCTCAGTGCCTGATGTTATACAAGCCTTTTCCTGGGCAAGTAGATTTCTCTTGTCCATAATCAAATAACCATATTGAGGGCAAACACATTGAAAAGTGCTGCTACAATGCACTAGTCCTAATGTAGTGATGAGTGAAATTCAAGTGTTCAGGCAATTCAACAGTTCTCATGGACAGATACATTTTTGGATATTAATGTGAATACATTGGGTCCAACATATTGACCTGGAAATCCTAATAGAACAGACTCTTTTAAGATATCTTGAGGCTATATATTCTATCTGGACCAAAAAAAAAAAAATCAAGACAGATGCACTTATGGTATGTTGGCATTTCTGCTGTCATTCCTGGTGGGCTGTAAATATTCATGTGGAAGAGTGAAGAACAGCCAAGCTACCTTGAAATTCGCATATGGTTCAACTACTGAATATAACTTTTGGAAAATTTTATTGTATTATCCACATCTCTTCTCTCAGCCTAATTCTGGGCCCAACAATAAAGCAAAAATAAAATGTAACCCTTAATATAATGATTACATATCTAATGTCTGTAACACATCATTAAAATGTACTTGAGGGCTTCCAGTTTGGCAGTTAGTACTGGACTCTTTCTACTACTAAATTGTTGAAAATATCTGAAGGAGAGCTCAAGATGTGACCAGGAGGGAAATCATTTGACATGATTTTAAAATTGAAGAAAATGAACAGAAAGCTGTTTCAGTTTTGCTATAAACAAAGACAGATTTTATATGCAAACAAAATTTATTTGAATTGCTGCAGGTCAAACTGTAAACACTGTGCTCTTGCCTTCAGTCCRCAAGAAACAAGCAAGAAGAATAAATGCAATTCCTGAGTTTTCATGGTATTTATTTGGACACAACCTTATCTCTGCTGAGCTTCCTGGCTGTCACTGACTAACACCTGGAAGAAAATTACGTATTAGCCAGTGGAAAAAAAGAAGCAAAAGTATACACGTACTCTGCAGAGTTTAAGGGAACAGTCAAATAAAATGAATTACGAGCAATGTAAAACTAAAACAAGCAAACATTGCCTGCACTTATATTTTGACATTCAATCAAGGAGTGACTGAGGTAAAACATAGAAATACTTGAGTTAGCTTTAAATGAGATTACTAGATTATAATACCAGCACAGGGCTTAATGAAGGCTAAGAAGCAGGATAAATTAAGCTTTAATGATTTTTGGTTTATTATGGTTAACTGGTATTGGTACTCAGGGTAGACAGCGTAAGGCAGCTGGAACATCTCCAAGCCATGCTATTCTCATCTCTGTTAGCTGATGTAAAACTACCAAAGAAAGACCACTGGTGCTATGCCATTTAGTCTGCTTATCTAGGTAAGGGGAAAACATGAGATGGACCAGTGCTTCTAAAGAAGAAGAGCAGAGAGCAGCGATCCAGAGTGACTCAAAGAGAAAKGAAGGCAATGAAAAGGAGGTGAGGACCTTGGTTACGAGCATGCAGATTTTAAAATGAAACCTGGTGTGGCACGGGTGAGAAATAGAATGTTGTTAGTTCAGCTAAAGGAAATAATGTCAAGCATGAAAAGCGCCTCTGTGGGAAGGCTGCATGGAGAGGAAAGCTGGAATTGTCACCTGCAGGTAGGACTAGCTGGATATGAGGAAAATGGGAGAGAAGGCGATGCTGAAGGAGGTCACATTTCAGAGGAGGGATCTCTCATCTGGGTAACGAGAGAGAAAACAGTTTGCAGAACCGGTCAAGATAAAGTTGTTAGCCTTCAGTGGGGCAAGGGTTTCTGTGTAAGGCTGACAACGCAAGCCAATTATACTGTTGCAATGCACTGTAATCTAGCTAGTGAAAGATCATTRTTGTTTATTGACTAGAAACAGACTAAGAAAGCACATATTTCCAGAGCTTCTTAGTGGTCGCTTTGAAACACTGGAATGATTCTGTCATCCTAATGCTTGCAGGCAGAATACGTTTCATCATTTGAGATAAAATAGGATGAAAATTGGTTAAGATAACATGGAGTGCAGTAAAATAAAATGTATTAAATCCATATACAAGCTCCTTTATTATAGTACATGTTAAATCATTATTGAAGAGCTTCAAAAGAAGTGCATTTGAAACACCTCCACTGCACTTATTAAAACATACTTTTACCTATAATTCAAAAATTATATAATATAACCAACCTGAGATTTTGTGGTTGACTTAGTAGACTTTTAAATACTGCTACAGCCTCTAAACTCCTGTTATAGAAGTTTCTTTTTCCATAATGAGCCAGTTGTTTTCATTAACTACTAATTATTTTTCATAAGCACAGGGGTATGTGTGTCAAAGTCTGTGACATTATGTGGAAAAAATGTCTTGGTGGTAATTGAGAAATATTATACTAGACAAGAATCACATAAGATCAGTTGAAGTTATTTGAAAAATTAAATGCAAGCTATGTTGGAGTATCACTCTTACATCTCATTGCTGGGAAAAAAAAATCAATTAGACTGTTTATAAATAAATTACCAAGTATCTAATAATATGTATTCTGAGAAATGATATCCTAGTTTAATCTGTTCACACATAATGCTACCAATACAGGCACTGAATTGGTAATGTCCAAAAGATTAGCTTAAATATTTCCTTTGAAATACAAAGTTAACTTCTGGGTACTGTTTATGAGCTCTGCTCATGCTGCATTTAGATTCTTTTCAGAACTGTATTATCATTAGTGTCAAGAAACAATTGTCTTGTGGAAATTTTATGCACCAGAAGATAGATTAGATATCGCTCTGTGGTGGTGATACAGGACCCCTGTCAATTTATGAGGGATGCAAATATTTGCTTAAATCCAAAAAAGTATCTATTCTAACCTAAACTGCAATAAAAAGCTACTGTTACATTACATTTCTGGTTAAATGTATCCTAACATGATATATAATCCATTAAAAGTCATACAGAAAGGAAGTTTATGGAACTGGATAAACCTTAGTAATTACATGTAGCTTAAACAGATGTCAGTGTCAAGCTGATAATGTAGAAGCACTGAATGGAAAAGTTGTTCCACTTCTGTCACATCAAACTACACCTTAAAAGTGCAAAAAAAGAAAAGTCTCAAAAATATAAAATTTCCTCTGTAGTTATCTCCTCAAATAAGCAACCCAAGCAATGTCACACATTACACAGTCAGTTTTGCTCATACTTCCTCATACTGAAGAATACTGTATTCCCATGGCCACTCAAAAGTCTCCAGGTCCTGGCACTCCCCTCTATTGCTAAAGGTCTATAATTTGTGCATGCCCCTGTTTCTGATTGTATGGGGAGAAGCAGAGTGTATGACTTATCTCAAGATAAAAGTTTCTCTAAATACGTATTTTTCTTCAGGTTTTAAAGGGGCATGTGTTTCTTGAAGTGTAGGTTATATGCACTAAAACAAGATATTTCACTTCTTGAACTCTCTTAGAGATAACAAAGATTATTTACAGAGTAACTAGCTTGTCAAGCTGAGTAAGAATAGAAAAATGTAAAGAGACCTTTGATACCGCACAGTTGATACTCAAGCAGCAAAATGCTGATGATCACACTGCACACACAACACAACACAACCCCCCCCCCCCCCCCCCCCACGCACTACCTGTGCTTTGGAAGACAATCTCTACTTGTGTAATGATTGAGCTTTATTCCATACTTATTTTGTTCTTTGCTTCTTTTGGCTATCTTGACCAACTTCTAGCTGGGGAGAATGTGCCTCATTTCAAACCACCACTTTAACTCAACACATTGCAGCACATATGCTTGCTATAATACTCTTAGGGTCTTTTTTCTCTCAATGTGTTATAAGATCTGTGGACTGTTTCTACTTAACACTGAGAATGCTGGGAATCCTAAACTTCTGATTAGACTCCTGTAAATATCTGATATTTCAGAGCACTGGGAATTCTCTAAAACAAAGTTTAAACAAAGATATTTAATGACAAAATATTATTTTTACTCAGAACTCAGACAATTTTGGAACAGATTTTTAAAGGAAATTTGAAGGCAATTTGAAATAAAATAACTACTTCTGATATTTTTTTTTTATTTTGTGATATCAGTTTGATTTTATTTCAACATAAGCTTTTGCAGGCAGGAAAAGTTTACAAAATATATTGGCATAGTCTATATTGCATTTTTCATTAGAAAAAATCTTGGTCAAAATTTTTATTTGCTTCTACCTTCAAGACACACTTTACACTCAACCAAATTACATCATTTTGTTTTTGTAGACATTAAAGTTTGAGACTTAAAGGGTTCCACTTGTCCTCTTTGAATTCTGTCAGTCATGTTCCTTGACCCTTCTCTCCTGAGATCTCACTTAGTTGGCTATGTTTCCTGTAAACATTTCAAGAAAGCTAACTAATACTTGAAGACTTCAAAGCCACATTGTTACAATGTGCTGCTGGATCTTTAGACTTTGTACAGGCCATTTCATTCCAAAGAGCTGCATTTTTAAAGTAGCATTATTTTATACAAAAAGTATACCAAGTATTAATGTTGTACCATCAATCCATCAAAAGTCAGGAAGAACTAATGTTTAGGTTTTGTGTGCATTTTAATAAAGACCCTTGGATATTTTTCCTTTATGTTACATTGCAGACTCTTGTTTCCTGAACCTCAGTTTTGTGAATTCATGTGTAGAATTTCCCTCCCCCTCATCCCTAACTTTTTTTTTATTTTCCTAGACATATCTTCATTACTGTAGCAGTTCATCAAAACTTTCTCTTCTGTAAATGAACAAAACCTGCCTGAAGAAATTGATATTAATTGATAAAATTATCCATACTTTTAAATAAATGACTACTCTACTAAATGAAGTCCAAAATAGCAACAAGTGACTTTGCTATGGAGGAAAAAAAATAAACAGTTTTGGCAAATGATTGGAAAAAAAATATGAGGACCAGGAGTAAATAGCAGATTTTATGCCGTGACACCTCCAGAATGAAAAACATACACAAAGCATGAGCTGTGATGTATAGAATTGGACAAATTCTTGATAAGGTTAGTTGAATCCAGAAATGATTAGATTAGGATACATAGCATTAAATGAAATTATGTGATATCATGCATTAATGATTAATCATTGCTAAATAGATCTTTTTTAACACTGGATATGTTACGCTTAATTATATCAGGACCTGAGGACAGTGTACCATAAAAAAAGTGAGAGAACAATTAGAGAAGCACAAAAGAACCAACAAGAAAGGACAAAAGGAAGGAAAGGAAGAACTGACATTGATTCATGTAGTCATTCTACATATGTAGCATAATCCAGCAAAAAGAAAAAGTCAGGATATTTAACTTTTTAAAATGATTTTTTCATTTAATATTTAACCTTTGAAACTTCCTATGTTTGAATAATCCTAAAAAATGAAAATCTGACAGATCAGATCTTAGAAAAACTCTGTAGTTTTTCAAATACTTGCAGACTTGGAAAAACCCCGGTTTAGAGCTCTTTTGCAGAGCTGCAGCAGATTAAGTGAGGTAGGATTTCCCTTTACAGGCTTGACAATGTTTTGCACAAAACTTTGCTAAGGCAGTGGTTTGCAGAGAATAGATGATCCCCATTCTGGACAGCAGTCCCTCTTTAATACACAAAACTGGACACCAAAAGATTGGGAGCACTAAAAAGGTGGAATGTCAGCAGAGGCAACAGGGCTTGAGAAATAATCCTAGAAGCACCAGGAATTTAGAGGCAAGCAGCACATTCCTTGCATATGACAAATTATAATGATGTCTTTCATCCTTCTCTAACAGATATGTTATACAATTTTCCAATTTAATAATCCCACTGATCATTTCTTTCATTTGCAGTGATGAAAATGCATATAAATAAATAAATAAATAAAGACAAATAAAAGAGGAGAGTATCCCAGCCCCAGAGAACATAGTATGCTAAATCAGCAAGACTCAAAATAAAAGAACATTACTAAATAAAAGGAGGGATGGCTTAACTATCTATATTTCTGCATTCATTTATTACAAATTACTTACAATCCCCTTCACTGATACTAGAGGCATCTGAATTGGCTTAGCAGATAGGTGACAGAAGGAGGAATACTGGAAAAATAACACAAATCTGAAGCTACCTGCCAAAGATTTAAAAGAGGTATGGACCAAAACTCCCACTCTGTTCTGGAATTTCTTATTTTAAGTGTGAGGATCTTGGGTTTTTGTACTTATTTTTAAATTGCCTTTTAAACTGATTTCTAAATCATTTTATTTTTTGTGTTTTCAGAGGCTGATGGAAAAAGAACAACACAGACAAAACATAGATTCAGGGRCACTATCATCATCAGAGAACAGAATATTGGCTAAGATATGTAGATTTCTACATGTACATTGGTGGAAAGAAAAAGAGTTTAGAGTAGTTTTTGAAAGATGGGTTTCCCTATAACAGGGACCACTATATCTTCAAATTCAACATTTCTGTAGGAGTAAAAAAGCCCCAAATAAATAACCCAAAACTGTAATGACCAACTTCAAGGCAGAACCATACAAAAACTGAGTTAACTTTTGAAAGGGAGATTTAAAGGCATAGCCAAAAGAATAAAAATCTGCCAGGTGGTATGACTATTGTTTCAAGACTGGAGAACAAATGTATCATACTCATCAAAAAATCTTTAAGAGGATCCAGAAAAATAGAACAAAGCTTTACTAATGATTGACTCTGATTAAATGTCAAATTAAAAGAAACTGTTAGAAGCAAAAAAAAACAAAAAAAAATGCAGAAAGAAATCTGTCAAAACTTGGAAATCATGTCCAGATGCATAAATCGAAAAAAAGAATAAACTTTGGCAAGGTAAATGTAAATCCATAATAAAGCTTTAGGTCTTTTTTTTTAGAAGAACAGCTTCCTAAGCCAAAAATAACTAATGATGAACCTTCTTTTTAAAAGACATCAGAAGCAGAAAGTGTTCAAAATGGTGAAGATAGGTTAAATATAGGTCTCCAACTTAACAGAGTGTAAATAGGAAGGACTATATGAAATCATAATGTTGTGGACAACTGAACAGAGAATGTTTGTGAATAGGGAACAATTTTTTTTGTTATTTTTCATGATAAGGAACTCAGGAACATCAAAATCAATATTAGATAGTTTATTTAAAATAAACAAAGCAAAATACTTTTTCTTTTCCTCACAATACACAGTTGTATATTACTGAAGGATGGATATGCAAAGTATAAATACAAGAATCTATCAGACAGAGAAGTCTAACAGGAGCTGTTAAATACAAAATAGGGATACAAAGTGTGGTTCATCACATGGACTGGTCTCCTCTGACGATGGGAAACCTCAGTGTTGTATGTATGTATGCACTTCATGCATCTGCCACCAGGTACTGTCAGGACCAGGATACAGGGTAAGACAGGCCAAGGCTCTGTCTGATTTAGGACCATAGAAACATTGGACGGACTTTACTCTTCAATTCTTTAAGCTGTCTTCAACTTTATGGTTTTTATTAACTGTCTTCAACTTTACTGGAGCTGCTAACTTGCATGATGGTTTGACCTGAAGACTGCAACAGATGCAGCAGATCAGGCGAACAATCTATAGCTACTGCTGTTTGTGACACTCGAGTAACTAACTTTAGTTACATCTAACTTTAGATGACTAAGTATCATATATAATCTCAAGTATATCATGTATCATAGTCTCATCCAGGATTCCCTTTACAGTCAACAGAGTAATTAGGCACTCCCAAGGTAAATTCAAATGGGTTTCTTAAGTCAGATGAATTGCGCTCTGCAAATGACTATTTCTTTCCAATTTCTTTCCAAATTCTTCTTTCTTCTTTCCTAAGGAGAGCATACGGCATTAGCTAGGCTACTAGAGCATAGGCTACTACCTATTAGACACCTAAGTTAGAGTAGAAGAATCTCTATGAATTGTATTCATAGCAATTAGAGATGGTAAATGCATTGATCATAGCATTCAGATCCTTCCCAGAAAGGAAAATGTGTAACTGAATGCTACTGAAACTATAAATGTCAGATTAGGGACAAGTCCAATAAGACTTTAAATTTCACTCTGAATTATTATTAGTCATCATCAACTTAATGAAAATGAAGCATAAAAAATGAAAATGATTTCATAAAAATGAAAACAGAAGCAAATTCTCCCAAACATTTTCACTTTCTCAGTAGTAGCTATCCCCCAGTGTGCTCTGGCCAAGTCAGCTGGATTTTGCCAGGTTGCCTCCTTGAAATCATATGGGACCTTTTCTAGACAGATATTTCTCTATGTGAATATATCTACCAGAATCAAACCCACATTACTTATCTTCAAAAACTCTGGAAGATAACCTCTGCCCTACATGTAAAAATTCATTTGTCTCACCCTGCTTTAAAACTTTGTAGTAGTTCATCACTTTTCTGATGATCTTTATCCATGAGTTAAAGGAATTGAAGGTGCTGTTAGCTGACATCACAGCACAAGTTCAGTAACTGAATGAGAAAATATTTGCTCTGCAAGTAAAACATTGGGAAGGACTCACTAAATTCAGTATTATTAACATGAGATACAAGACACTTAAAGGTTACTTTTCTTTCCTATTCCAGCTACCCAGTGCTTGGCCTTCACTGTGATGCACTCTCCAAACTGTTTTAACAACTAATTTCTAATTTATGTGAAGTTTATTGGAAAAAGGTGATTTTCACTTTTTCATTTCTGAATGTCTTGCCACATGATATGAAAAAGGAAAGATAACCTGGATTCCATAATGTTAACAGAACATACTTGGTTATAGCCTAGATAGCTTAAGCTGTATACTTAATGTCTGTACCTTTCCAAAGGCAATAAAAACGTTTCAGTCTCAGACTTCAAGATCACCTTATTTTAAAAGTTCTTTATTTAAAAGTTTTGTTTTGTTTTGTTTTGTTTTAATATGAGGAATGATTTCAAATGTCTCTCTTTTCTAACCTGACACAAAGTAACTGATTTAACAGGCTGTGGTCCATAATGCAAGCTGGTTAGTTGAAACTGAGTTTCTTAATCTCAACACATATTTCCAAAAATCTTAGATACTGCAATTCTTAAAAAGATATTAAAATAAAATGTTACTTTTTTTCCCAATCCAAACATTTAGTGATTTTTGCATGTTAAATTTGATGGATAACCAGCAATAACAGCATCATTGTCTTCTTCCTAAAGATGGTTGTTGTTCTGTGCATACATATATATTTGTGGCAGAGATTTTATTTGTTTGTTCTAAAACACATAGACATTAGAAGGTATTTTTAATTAAAATGATTACTGTTGCGGTTATGCTATTGAGCAACATTTTGGGATAAATACGGTCAGTGTTAGAAGTGCAATTCTACTTTTCATCTTCATACTAACTAATACTTACATGGTTTTGTGTAAAATTGGACTTGATCCCAACTGCTAGAAGGTGTTGTTTTTAAAACAAGGCTAAGCAAGCACAAAATTTTATATGATGATACAGATTTGATTAGCATTCAGACAAAACAAGTTCAGCCAGGTTGGCTTATGCAGTTATTCCGGTCTGACTCCAGTGACTTTCCACTGCATTGACCTTCCAAAAAGGGACTGTATTTTGTTACAACTTAATAGTGCTTTTCAAAGGAAGAAATACGTAGGGTGATATGATAGAATGTGGGTCATAATGGTCGGTAACGTGCATTCAGCAATCTCTTACAGACATTTACATTAAAGCTAATTTATTAGCCATCATAACAGAGTTTATCAGAGATAAAGAAGAAATGCTAACAAAGAAAACCTGTGACATTCTCTCTTCTGTAACACCAGTCCCTAGGAATATTCAGAATACTCATCAGTTTAGTATCTCCCCTTTTGAAAGATGGTATGCTGAAGCAGTGATGTAGGAATTCATATATAAGCCTTCACTAGATCAAAGATAATGCAGTGAGGCTTATTTATAATATTATTTTGGCATTTTCATAATAGTTTGAAATCTCTATTTCAACCATGAGAAAACAGGCTTCACGCAGAATACTACAGATTCCACTATTAATATGTCAATATATAGAATAATTATGCAAACAAATGCAACTGAGTAAACAAAATATAGCTAATTCAGAGGACACTGAAAAAAAGCCAAACAGTGCACTGCCCCAAAATGATGAAGACATTCCCAAAATGCACAGCTGGAAAAGAAAAGCAACTCAAACCAATAAGCTTAAGCTCCCTGCCGGTGGCGCAGAAAGCCACCCATGCCAACTTCTCGTCTGTTTAAGGTTAATCGCTAAGAATGTCACAGACTCTAATCCTGCCAAATACTGTAATGGAGCACCAGGCAGGGCACAGGATCGCAGTGTGGTTCAAAAGGACTTCTGTGCCAAAAAAGAGCCAATCATCTCATGTAAAACGATGACTGTTGTAATTCTCGGAGCACAAGTGAAAACTGCAGAGAATTATACTGTTGTATTTTTGGTAAGTTTGAACTGGCAGAATGAAAGGTACATTTTAGTAATGTTTACTGAAAGGGACTCAGCCAGAGGTAAAAAGACACAGAAAAGATGAATCCAGTCCTTTACATTTCATGCCTCAGTTACTGCATCTTCTTTGCATTTGGCCATTCAAAATTCTCTGGTAAAGCATGCTTTCTTAGCTCATTGCTTTGACCTTGTCACTTATGTTATTTATTTGTTGAATTGTATTTATTTAATTGTATTGCAGGAGGCCTAGAAGCCCTAAGCAAGGACCAGAACTGTAGCACTGCATTAGTGCTACAAAAACACAAAACAGGGACTGGAGTGGGGTTTATCTGTTCTACTTTGGGCATCTAAGGTTTAGATGTGTAATTTTGACTTGGTCACCTTTCACTCGTTATCAGAGGAAAGATACTATGCTGGGACATGACTGGCACGATGTATCCAACCTATTTTAGATGTCTGCTTTCAGATGAGAGAATTTTCTGCCTAAACATGTTTATTTCTCTTCACTGACTACAAATCAGAGAGTACGTCTTTATATTGTAAATTTTTACACTTACTTAGATGAATGCCATTTTTCCTGTCTCAAATTATAATGTATGCAATCCCCCCAACAACAGCACGCACATCCTAACAAACAAACAGGAGACCTCAAGGGGAAAAATGAGACAATGTGAGGTGACWTTCTCAGATCAAAAATATGTTCTGTTGTACATTGTCCACTCTTGAAACCTTTTAATTTCTTTTGCTAGTAGTATTTTTTCCAGAGGTGGTAGCTTGTTCAGGAAATTATAAAATAGCATTTCTTTGCAATGACTAACTAGGCAGGTGGGGTGATGACTTGATAGGTTCTTTTTCCTGGAATTTGGGATCAAAACAGATCACTGTCCATATTTCCTAGTGACTAGTCATTATTTCATATTTTATTAATTAGCCCTATAGTAGATAATATCTACCCATGTTTTCATGAGTTGTTTCTTTGTGATTCTACTGGCTTGTGACTTTTAGAGGTTTTTACCTGTTCTTCAACTTTTTCCCAAGCAAAGCCTACTCCCATCCTGCTCACTAACACATCAATATTATCATCAACATTTAGCCTGCTCAGTCCCTCCTACTGCTCCCATCACTGGTCTTCAGCTACTTCAGCCAGATTGAAGTGGATCATTTCTGATCTCAGACATACTGGTTTCTGGTAGAATATATAGCTTTTTAATACTTCTTCTTTTTTCCTGCAAGTTGATTTTAATGTTTTAACACTACCAATATCTAATTTTATTTTGTCTTACAAGGTTGCTATCTAATGATGCTAGCCTCAGTTTTTCTTGCTGCAGTGTCTAGCTTTCATTTTCTCTCACTGCTTGCTAGAAAACCCAGTTCTTGATACTTCTGTTGCAGCTTTGTTTAGATTTATCTGAATTGCTTCTAACTCCTCCATTATCAAGAGAGAGACAAATTTCCTTCCTAGGTTTGACTTGAAAGTCTTCTGAGGTCAGAGGATACAGTAGATTGTATGAATCAGGCTTTCTTGCTTTAAATTACCTTTTAAAAACCTTTCTTTTCCTTTATCATTATCATGACTTGACCACATTGCTCCCTATGCCAGTGTCTGAGAAACAACAGGTCTTGTGTGAGTAATTCAAATGGAGTTTGTTTGGCTGTTGTAAAGCACTCATTGTTCTCCGAGATGACTTATATAAATGCAAAGTGTCACCATGAACAATTGCTTTTTATCCCACATACTCTAGGAGCCAGAGATCACAATTATTGTTTCTCCTTAGCTAAATTTTTGTGTTCATTTTCACTTGTTACGTGTATTAGTTTTTACTTACACATTGTAAGTCCCGTGTTGCATCACAACCATGTTGATTACTCTTGGTGCAAGCTGGTATAAAAAAGGCTCCATCAGCTTTCATCACTGTGATTTGCTGCAGGTACACACACCTTTGCAGATCTAGAAGCAGAAGCAACTAAAACTTCATACCCTCACAGACCCCTTTGTTGAAATCCCAGTGTTTCCTGTGTTCTCCTAAGGTTTTGGTAACCTATTATCTCTTTATGAAATCAAAGAAAAACTCTGAATTGTTCCTTGAGAGTAAATCATGAAACACTAATACCAATAAAATGCCTGTGGTTAGCTGTAGATCACTGGATCTATGGTTCAGTAACTAAAAGTTTCATTATGGCCCAGACCAGTACGGCATGAGATAGCACTAGTAGCAGCATCCTGTGTATTGCCTCTTTGTATCACTCAGTACAGCCAAGAAACAAATTCAGATCAATACCCACAATTTGGCATCAATATCCCAATTTCTGTCAAGACATCAGCAATAAGAAACTTATTGTGCAGAGCATTGAAAATATGCTCTCCAAATGCACTATTGACAAAAGAGTGGAACTTAATAAGAAATTAAATGAAGCTGAATAAATACTTGCATTGAATGTTAGACATCAAAAATGCGTTAGTTGAAAACAATAAGCAAAAGAAATAAAAATATATTTCAGCAACCATCTCAGCATGTTTTACTATTGCACTGTTATTTCGGTACCTTGTGTGCTGAAATGCAAAACATGAAGAGAGGCACTAGGCTCCAAAACTGATTTTTTTGATACCCAGCTTGTGTTTCTGTCGTTACATTGTCTAATTTCTTCGTAGACATTTTACCTTTTTAGGAGAACAAAAAAATTCACTGCACACATTATAACTGGAATTGTCCAAAATTTGCGTGCCTATCGTTAGCCTGCTTCAAGCGCAGAACGGGATCCAGCGCATTTGCAGGAGAGTGTTTGTACGTCACGTACGAGCCCCTTGTGCTCTCCAGTGCAATACTCCAAGAGGGTAGGACTGGAATGAGGTTAAAATGATGGGCCAATATTTGGCAAGGTAAGAGGCCTCTTACTCACCTATTTTCACAGATTACCCCTCACACAGTTGCCACTCACTGTGCTTGGCAAACCACACTCTGACCTTCCAGTCCTAACTTTTAAAAAACAAATCAGTACAGACTCTGGAGAGAGAAATAGGGGATCACCTTACATCTAGAAAAAGAAAAGTTCAGGGACTGTTGGGTACTGAGAGGGAGACATTAGATGAGCCAAGAACAGAACAACATCAGAAAATAAATATTTCTCCTGGGACAATATGTGGACATTAGTTGCTTTTATGAGTTTCATGGTTACCCAGTAGTATATGCTAAGGATATTGTTTATTTTGATTATGAATACATTTTGGATTTTAAAATAAGTTCATGAGGCACATATGCTGAGATAAATACCTTTTGTTACTGTACAAATGCAAATTAAAATAAAGAAATAAAATTCTATAAAGGATTGAGCAACTGCAAAGTGCAGTCATTAATTGAACTCCTTTCCTTTGTGTTTCCTCGTTCTAAGCTTTCTTATGATTATCATTATTTAAATTTGTGTGCAATGCTAAAGGGCATCACTTTGCAATTCTTGTGACTATAAATATAAGCAGTTGTATGTTTTAAGATACCTTTGAACCTAAAAGTTTTCCCACATCATAGTGAAAAGCTACAGGTGTGTGAAAAGCTGTAAGAATGGGGGAAAACACACAGTGCTAAGAGGGGTGAGTGTATCACCATTCTAAAGTTATCATATATTAATTTTAATCTCCACTTCTAACTTTAGGATTTTTTTACCTTGATTCCTACTATACAGGGGTGTTCTCAGTTTAAAAAACAAAGGAGAGGTGGTAACAGTGTACAGTCGGATGGTAAAGAGCTGAAGCCTGCATAATATGGGCCTGATTCATTTGTGCTGTTCCAACCCATGCTCCAGGGTCCCAGCAAGAGAAGTAACCACAATTGACCTTGTGAGAGTAAAAGCATTTAATCTGCAATCCTTTGGCAGGCAGATGTGCATCTACAGGGTAGCTATACAAACAGTGACTCAAATTTCTCAGATTGGCGGTTGTATTAGGTCACCTAATAAGATTGCTTCAGCTTGTGGTCTCTCCTTTTAAGATCGGATCTGCTGGACAAAAGGAGACTTTTTTTTTAATGACGGTTGTTTTGCCTTAGTGCATTATGTTAGCCTATCCACAGCATAGAAATACACCCCAGTTTCCTAACTGTTTTCACTGTCAGAGAAAGGAAGCGTTGTGACTGACAGAGCACTGTCCCAAGCCTATGCTTCTGTGAGCTGGTCCAGCACAGTGGATTTGGAAATGCTTATTTAAAATGTACTGTTTGTAGAAAAAAGCCCTTAAGTAGATGGAGGAAGACACTGGAGACCAGGACTGGATGAACTGCTAAATTAAATAAAGCTCCAGGGTTTGGAGAATGAGAAATCAACAGTTTGTTGCAAGAACAGTCCCCAAACCAGCAATTCTAGCTTTTCTTCATCTCTTATTCCCTATCTGTTGCTCCTAAGCCACTTTTAAACTTTTAAATAATGATGTAATTTTTCTAATTCTATTTGTTCATTCCCAAAGTTTATTGTATACACATACAAGGTCCTTGGTGATAATTCACACTGATGATGGGATTTGTCTCATCCATCTTAGGCATTTACAAGTTAATTGCCTAAGTCTAAACTAGTCAGCTTACAGTCCACCGAGTATAAGGGAAGTCAGAGTCAGTAACTCAGAGCAGTGCCATATCCGCTCCTAACAACATCCGTGCCTACTCTGGAGGAATCTGTTAAATGTTTTCATGCAGGCCCAGGGGTACGAGAGGTTTGCTTTCACATTGCTCGAGGGTAGGCTCACCTGAAGCGCGCCATCTCCATCCACAATATGTTGAACCTGGTAACGGGTGACTCGATCTTTGTGTGTTGCTCCTGTGAACCTAAAACATGATTATTACTGTTATTATTATTTTATCTATTTCAAAGGGTTTGAATTAATGTGAAACCTGTGCTGCAGGCTACCGTGACGGTGTGTTTATAGCATGAAACTGAGGGTGCATTTCATGTCCCGAGGCCTCGCAGGAGGGCGTATGACAGTGTTTGAGGAAGAATTTTGGAACTGCAGACAGCAGAAAGAGTCAAGCCTGGTTCAGTCTTGCCTGTGTCATCTTCTGGGGATGGTCTCTGGCACAAACTATCACCAAAACCACACCAGTTTTGTTYTGCAGGGAACTAGATATTTTTTTAAAAAAGGGTTAGGGGTGAAGTAATGTGAATAACCAGGGAACTGAGACCCAGGAATGAACTAAGAAGCTAAAGTTATTTGGTTATGCACAGGTATCATGAGATAATAACTTTTAGGTGTCTAAGGTGAAGTGAGATGAACCCCATCCTTGATTACTTGCTTACTTTCAGAGGCATGAAATTCCTTTTTGGGTAAAATAGCCTTTAATAGAAGGAACACCAACAAAGGCTTTTCAATGTTGTAGTTTTATGATGTTAATTTTTGTGGCTGAATCCACCTTTTACATAGTGATGAATATTTGTACATTGTGAAAAATGTAAGAGGGATGCAAATACTCTCATGTGAGATATCTTCCGGAAAACTTCCAATATTTCCACTTGAAACAGGTATTTAGAAAATACATATATATACAAATATGCAGATAATGACCATTTTCCATTCCTAAAGGTTTCTAAAATCTTAGCTTTTTCAGAATTAATCAGTGTTTCTCACTTATTGGTATAATGATACAATAAAATGCTCAGGAGATAAGAAGAATGTTTTTTTCGGAATTCCGTTCTGTTGTTTCTAGTCGTATGGAAATGAATTTAAAATTTTTTAGTAAGGGAAACCAAAAAGAAACACACTGAAAAGGTTATTTTAGGAAGCCAGATAATTCACCCCTAACTGGAATGGTCTTAACCTATGATCATTGTTGATGCTTTTGGGGGGTTCAGTTCTTCTGTTATGTATTTTTCAGTGGTAAGAAAGGCTGCAAGTTGTATTTTCAGTTTAGAGTCATATTCTTACTCTGGCATCAGTGAAAACAGATCCTGAGCATTCATTCAAACCCTGTCTTTCTTCTTTCACTTCTGTCATATTGTAGATTTGATACAACAGCATAAAAATGAGATCGTATTTTGTACATATTTTGGGTAGGATTAAAGAGAACATTTTTATGTTTGAAATATAAAATCAATCTTAATCTTAAAATTGAGCTATATGGGCTTTTTTAATATCTGAGAGCAATCACATTCTCTGAGGAATCTGTGTACAAACTCAGATCTGAAAGAAAATGGTGGTGTTTTTACAGTATGTGAACACAACCATCTGATTTATAGTTCAATCTGTTAATGCACTCTGTTATTAGACCACCTGGCAGTTTTATGCATTGTGAATTTAAAGAGGAGCTCAATGTAACATAAGCTTTACAAGCTGGGGAAATATTATTGAAATGAAACATGAATGAGAACCATTTAAACAATAAAATAATGTGTGTAGACTATATATTTTTTCATTTTAGTAAATGCACAGCCTAGGTTTTATATGCTGAAGTTAGATGAGGTTCTGCGAGACTCCAAAGATGAAACTTTAAACTAGCTTATTTTTATAATACTGGCAATCCTATAGGTTTTGATGTTCACATCAGTAAAACCAAAACCATATCTCTCTATTAGGTTGGGAAACTGCTATTTTCAGAATGATTTTTGCAGTTTTGTTAAAGTTATAATTAATTATTGTGTGTGTTGAAGTACATTCATCAATCAGGTATATATACCTATGTGACTCTGGGCCAAAAATTGACAGTCACAGATTTACCATCCTACACTTTAAGAAGTCATGAGATATAACTTTAAAAAAAACAGACTGACTCAATAACCAAAGTTAATTATATGTATGTATGTGTATATATGTATATGTACATAATGTACCCACACATGCACACACACACATACATTTATTAATTCTCTCTCTTTTTTTGTTTTGGTCTTAGGTCTTTAAAGTTCTTGTTTTCAACCTTTTCTTTCAGCTGTGATACTAGAAACTTCCTTTTTTCTATTTAAAATGAAATCTCAGCACATTCACATAACCTCAGGGCTGGGGTTTTAAGTACAAGAAGAGTTGGCAAGCTGCAGATATAAAATAAGCATTCTATTATTCTATAGAATAATAGAATAAGCCCTCCTCACCTGGCACATAACTCAGGAGGCACCTAAATTTTCCTAGGTGCTCATGGGCATGTCTACATTCTGAGCTGTCTTTCAATTAAATATTTGTTAATGGGTCCAATACCCATGGGAGAGCATTTTCATCAATGTTAAGAGTAAAAATGAAACTTTATCTTTTTTTTTTTTTAAACCGTGCTTATATAAAGATAGATTTCCAGTGCAGTAGAAACRCACAGTGAATAAAATGGACAGAGTGCCTTTTTATCTTGCCAGGGTAGTTATTTAAGGTGCTGTAGAACTCTAAAGGCTCTTCAGAGCTCCTTCATTTTCCTTTTCCCATAGCTATGGGGACAGAGTAGGGACAAGCAGGGAATGAGCAGAGAAGTGACTGTCTTCCCAGAGTACTAATAGGTGGATTTCACTGGGTGAGAAAGCTGGTACACTCTGTAAAAACCTGTAACAAGACTGTAATCCAAGGGAATGATTACAAACTTCTGAGTCACAGTTCTTTCTGCATGGCAGTGCAGATAAGCGCCTCTCTTTATTCAAGGCAAGAAACGAAGTTAGTTAAGTTCTTTATTCAAGATATTTTGCAAGCATGTTCATTAATATAAATTTCTCAGCAGCTGCAAGTACGCTCCAAAAACCACAGAGCGAAAAGCAGTGATTCAATAGGAACAAGTCCAGTGCTAAAAGATCTGGGTTTATCTTCCTGCAACCTTGGGCAAATTATTTAAAGCATATATAAGGGTTTGTCATTAAGTCTGAAGTGTAGATCCCCAAATTCGTTCCTGGGTGGCAGCTTATTTTGGAAGGACCCGAGGTCTTTGTTGAGAACAAACCTATACTTCCCAATGGAGCTTCTAACTCTAAAGCAGAGATGATTGCCAGCAGTCCAAGAACAGGTTGTCCAGATGACATATGCRTTTGTCATCATGCCTAAATTTTTACTGTTGGCCATATGCATAACTACTCAGATGCTGAGGTCACTGAGCTACTTGACAGAGTGAAAGAACTAAGGGACTTGCTGACTTTCTCACCCATCTCAGACTCATCTTACAGGATTAGATCTAGTGTAAAACACCATCAGAGGGAGGTAATGAGACCTGGACCCAAACTTGGATTGTGCTCTGCTGAATTTGCAGTAGATGTGTATCCAAATCTCTCATTTCCCAGGTTACACTGTATTACATTGTGCATTATTCTAGACATCTCTTAACCAAGTGGTTCCACTTATATTACACTTCTTTAGCCCAATGGCTCAGAGAGTGTTTCACACACTCATCTGGAAGAACCAGGCTCCTTATTTGAAATCAGATAGAGGAAGATTTGAATCCAAGTAATTCACATCTTTGATGAATGCTGTAAGGTGTTAGGAGAGGACTCTACTACTACCTTCTCTAAACTTTTCATAAGATGGGGAGAGCAGATGTCACTGGAGAGGAGTTCAGCCCAACTAAAAGCAGAATCATTATTTTGTGGCACCTACAGTTCCTCCACTGACTGCGGAGGCAGTATGGGATAACTTGATGTGGTACAGAGAGTGAACAGAGAGTAAAATGCTCACTTTTTGAGTCCTTAGGAGACATGGAAGTCTTACTTTGTGCCGCAGCTAGGGAACTAAGGTGAGAGGCTTGGACACCTCTTCCCTCTCACGTCAGTCTATCCAGTGCTGTCTCAGCTGGGTTTAGGTATGATTCTAAACTGCTTTATAGAGCATAAAGATGAGATCCAGTCCATGAGAACTAGGTATTTCTACCTAAACTTTAGACATCAAAGGTAGAATTTAGCTACATAAGGTGGACATATGAATTTATCTGTCTAGATGGAATTGTCTGTATTTGAGGGAGTTCTCTGAATCCATGTTGCAGGCCATGGAGAGCTGCTCAAAAGGGCCTAAAGAGATAGCCAGGTCTCCCTAAAATGGCTTGATTCTAAACAGAAGTATCTAGTACTAGAAATGACTTAACTTCTTCCTCTTGGTGTCCAGCTGACACTATAGACGGGTATGCAATTTCCATAGGTTCTGTGTCATATATGACAGACAATGTGACAGCCTCAGATCCTCTAAGATCCTCTTACAACCTGATCCTCTGGCAAACCAAAGCCCTTGCTTTTGGTCATGAGTAGCTTTTTAGACTCCGTCAATTGCTTTGGCAGACACTTTACTTACACAGAGCCATCTATCTTTACACACACCAATGTATGTGTACTCTCTGGAGTTGAATCCTACCTTCAGTGAGACAGTTCAGTGTTGGTAAATGTTTGTAACATATATACTTTGAGAAGAAATACAAAGAGTTTGCTACCACTGCTCACAATCCATCTAGCTGTCTTTAAAAAGCAGTACTGCACTATATGGTTGTAAATAGCTAGTGGTGGAAAAAAAGATTCTCAATAAGTTTCACAAGTATTTATGCGCCAGCCGAATTCAAAGTGTCAGTACATGGAACCAAACACAATTTGACCTTACCGTGGGAAAAGCTCTCTGAAGTTGTCACATCTCCATAGTCAGTGACTCCAAAGTTATTTTGCAGGTTAATGACAGTTGAAATTTTAAGGTTTAATTCTGTTTCATTAGTGTATTCTGATCATGTAGAAATTAAAACTATTACCTTTTATCTTCTTCATGTCTGTCAGGTAGCAACAAAATACAGCACAGGCAGCAAACACTTAAGCCCCTCCTAAACATGCCTCTAGTTTCAGCAGACTAGCAATAATCCATTGCTGTGAAGCCATATGGTGGTAAACCGCTTGCTTATAAATATTATTAAGTGGATACAGATATCAGTTAATGAATATTCTCCAGAAAGTCTTATTAATGGCTAAAAAATAACTGGCATATTTTGTTGGTGCTTTTCTTTTTTTTTTGGCATCAGAAAAACTGTTTCTGTTTCAGTCTCTTTCTTACTTAATGAAGAATATTTTATATTGTATCAATTCAAGGAGCTTTCCTGGCTTGCAGGGCAGAAGGACACTCATTTGTTCAAGTGTATTTATTCTAGGAATTGTTTACACAGATGGAGGATCTGACTACATCATTTCTATTCTATTTCTATTCTACTTTATTTTTATTAATCCAGATATGATGCTCATGACAAGAAGACTATATTCTTATTCCTTAAAAAATGAGCAATGTTGAAAAATCTGTTAACAATCTTGGCAAATGGCATTAATTGGGGCCCTTTTTGTCAGTCTCCAGAAATAGTCAAGGCTTAGAAACCCTCAGCCTAAGAATGACCCCACAAGGTCAAGGCTGAAGTACCTAGATAAACATAAGGAAGCAGACACTGAACTGCCAGTATAATACTGAAAGGAGGCATGCAAAAGTACAGCACCTCCCCTGTGAAAACAGAGCACTGCCGTCTCTGCGGCTGTCACCTTTCACAAGCAGAGAATTCACTCAACGGAGCTTTTTAAAATCTTTCCGTGTAACAAAGCTGAGCTTAGAAAGTTTGAAATCAATGCCTTGTAAAAAGAAACCAAGTGGGTGGTATTTTCCGACCATGAGACGTGTCATTACCATTGACCTCACTACTCTTCTTAAATAGCCAGAGAAGGGCAACAAAATTGTCAGTTAGATTTGCAGTGAGCAGGAGTCAGCCTTACTTAACTTGTGCTTGCCTGCATAATCATGCATATCTCTCTTCTATATCAGGAGTTGTTCAAGCCTATAATAACTAGGGTTCAACAAGTCTGAACTACCTTCCTTTGCTGATGATATGGAAGTTGTTGATTTGCTACAGATTATTCAGGATTTTTGTAGCCTTGACAGAGTGTCATATTTTAAATTCCACCTCTAACAGTTTGTGCTGCGGCTATCAAATAGGAAGTCATGGAAGGAATTGTAATTTTAAGCAAAACATGATTCTATATATATATTTTTTAAACACCATAATAAGTTTCTTTCTTATTCTGCACATCGTAACACCACCAGACTAAATTTGGCATGACTAGCAGCCTCAGCGTAGGACTGAGCTATAAGGATGACATACAAACCAAGGGTGCTGAAGATGTGAATTGAACGCCATTTGCAGAGCTCTATGCAGACGGTGTGAAATGTGACAATGTTATGACTTCTTTTGCCACACAATCCTACTCTCATAAAAGCACTATATTTATTTACAGTTTTTTTAAAAGGATTAAGCAGGTTAGATTTAAAGTTGATGATTATGCTCACCAATGGTCTTAGATGTGCAATATTTCTTCTGCAATCAGAATCCACTGTAGATAAAGCACTTTTTTTCAAAATTGCTAACTCCTCCTGCAATGTTGGTGTCTAGTTGTTCCCCAGAAAAGAAAACTTCTTTCAACATTATATCCTACTAAACCTTCCTTTGCATAATAATGGCCTGTCTTTTCACATAATTATTGCACTGAACTTCCCTGATTTACCAATACGTGGTACAGCTGAGCTGCTCCAAAAAAAAATCCACCAACTCACATCCCAGGCCATCCCAACTACTGCTTCGGATACCAAAGCCAGAAAGCTTCCTGAATGCAGGTGCACAGTAATCTCATCAGGCATTAACAGTTATGCTCCTCAACTATTTATACAGCAATAATAATTTGACCTGCCTTTTCAACAACATGCTTACTTTGTAGATGTATTGTAGATGATGAAGTCCATCACACAGACCCAATATACGATCCATTGGCAATTCCACGGTGCTGCTAGGTTAGGTGCCCATGAGGAATACGTTGTATCCCACTTTACTTCCCTTTGCTTAAAGGTGTGGCTTGTCTTGAGTAAGTTTTGAGCCCTTTTCTCACTGATGTTGTTTCCCTTTAAGCAACATCGAAACATGTTGTTGATCCCACTCCTGTGTCAGCAATACGTGTTGCTCTCAACCCCTATGGTCTCACTGTTATGTCGTGCTCCCCATTTGTTTGCTGCACCCATCTTTTGACGCTTGAAGGTTCAGAAGACACCTATGTTCCAGACTGAATTTTGAAGTCCTTTTCCACTAAAACTACTTGTTTTAGGAATTTCAGAGAAAAACACCATGGGCCAAACTTTTCATCTCCTCTAACCCTACTGCTTTCAGTTAAAATATTTGCTATTATATCTCCTTTCACTTTACATRTTTTTCACCAGATAGATTTTTTAATGTTATCAGGCCTTCTTTGCTACAGAAACTAACATTTTTCAAGTGTTATTCTGTACAATTCTTCACATTTACCTAAAATACATTTAGTAAAACTTAAAACATAACAAAATTAGTCTCAGTTATTTAAAAGTGTACAGCTATGAACTACTACATCACTGGAAAAAATCTCAATTAAGCAGAATTACCATCCCCATTAAGCAGTAGTCATTGCCATTAACTATCATTGGACTTAAATTGTTCCCAGGGAGACGTCCTGATTAAGCGGGCTTCCTAGTTTAAGTGTATCTCAATTACCTAGAATGTGCTGCATCAGCATTTCATTTTATGAATGCAGTGACAAACCATTTGATTAGAATTTTGAAATGGTTTGTGTGATTGCTATCATTATTGAAAATTTAGATGGGGATGCAAAAAGAACCTTTGGGAATTAGTATTTATGGCAATGACTCTTTTAATGATGGCTACTTAAGGTATTTGGKGTGGTTTATGTTTGCTGGTTTGCTTCTCTGTGGACATGATTATTTGTACTTAAAAAGATCTGACTAGCCTTCTTGAAAGTAAGTCTAGGAGCAGGTATGTGCCTAGTCTTGAAATCAATTAAGGCTTAACAAATTTCATTTGCTTTTAAAATTTCCACTTGGTTCCAAAGAGCTCATTTTCTGCACATGAATTTTAAAGTTTTAATGCTTGTTTTGAACTTTTCAGTGTCTTCTTATGTTTGTGTAACTGATCTCACCCATTTTATAGGTCAGATGGAAGCATTCGGTATTTTAAACCTGACATGAAATAAGGTTAAACCATAAACCAGAAAGTTTCATGGTGAGACCACATTTGTTTCCAATCAATCTGGATTTCCAGAATAGGATTAATTTGTTGTGCAAGATTTTTTTTATAGCCATTTCTTAAAAGTATCTAGGATCTATCTGAAATAATTCTTATCTGCTTGAGCCAAATAAAGAACAGTGAGCCAAAGAACAAGTGAGGGTAACAGAATTATTCTTTCAGGAAAGAAAAATGATGATGTGTATGTTTCAGTGCTATAAATGACTCATTCTGTAACTTCTATTTTATGACTCTTTATTCTGATGTACTTATTTTACAACAATAGAAGTGCAAGGAAACCCAATTTTAAATTATGTTATTAATATGAGAAAAAAATTAGATACTATTGAGTGTCATAGGTATCTCTTGGTATATTATATAGCCAAGAGTGGAAACTCTCACAACTTAACAATGTTTTCCTGTGAGTTTGTGTAAACTTAGCTCAGTTCATTCTAATGAGAAAATCAGAATAAAAATGCTAAATGTGTTGCATATGTTTTATTGTTTCTGCTCTGTATCTAGTCATTGCTCTGACCTTGTCATGTACAACTATGTTTTGGTTGCACAGATGAAGTCTGTGTCACCTTAGGAAATGGGAGTCCACTTATTCACTAATGCAAGAAGGTATTTATCTGCTTAATTCCCATTAGCATTAATGGGAGTTACATGCCTAATTCCGCTCAACGTCAGTGAGAAATGCACCTTAAATTTTCAGTTGCTTGAAACAGCAACCTGTGCAACCACACATAAGAGATTATAAATAAAGAAACAATAGAAACAAAGCAGGCTCCTAAGAGGTACCAGCAGAACAGATAGAAGCAGACAATTTTCCCCTCAGCAAGCTTTTCTGCTTAAATCATTTTAGTAAATAAATATTTAACAAGTGACAGAACTTAATTGATGTTTATATTTACACGGCAGTTAATTTATATTCTGCAAAAGCTGAATCCTCCATCCACAATAATGTTTTATATCCCTCCATGGTGGCAGACACCCAAACAGCACAGTTGTGTTTTTGAAGCAAACCATAACAGCAAAAAAAAAGCACTACTCCAGATACTATATAAGTCATTACATTTTTTCTTCTCTTCAGTTGTCAGATGTATTGCATTATATTATCAAATTGATAGATCTAGTGTTATTTCAACATTTACCATTTTACAACAACAAATAGAAAACATATAAGGAAGCTCTGGTAACAAATCTTCCTTAATATGTATGTGAAGGAGACAGTTAGTCTAAGGGAAAATATGACTGATGACAGATTTCATTTCAATCTGCTGGTGCTTATTAAGATGTCTACAAAGAAAAAAGCCATATCTGAATACATCTCTTTCTTCAAACAAAGGAAAGTTTTAATTGCTTTAATCAGCATTTGCTTTGTCTTTGCAGTGACATAGAAAAACAAGTGAGGTATAATCAGCAAATGTCTTCTAAAAGAAGTTTGTAAGTAGACACTTTAGAAGATTTCTATTATTTGTGTCTAGAACATGGTTAAATTCTACACTGCAGGTTTAACATCATTAAAAAATTCTTAAACTCTGTGTGTAAAGCAAATCTCTATTTGTTTTTATTTTATGTCATTTTAGCATATGGAGAAGGAAGATGTTTGCATAAATCTGACCAACCCCCCCCCGAAATCTCTGCTACAAGTGCTGTAGAAGGTATATCAGATTTTAGAAATCAGAACACAGCCCCCCAAAACAAGCTGTATGTTGAAGAAGATGTGCAGCTAAAAACATAATAATCAGATACAACCTCTAACGGTTTTCAGCCAGCATGGTTTAAAGCAAGCGATGGGCAGAATCCATTATTTGTTTCAGCTCCTAGGCTCTTGATCTTACATGTTGAGGATGCATGTTGCTCACTCTTTACCTTCAGAAAGAAAGGATGGAAAAGACTCTTCCTGCTACTAAAAAGAAACAATCCCAAACCAAAAAAACCCACAACAAACAAACCTCTCTGGAGCAGGTAATGAAAGTTACTACTCCCATGCAGGAAATAACTCAGGACCTTCCAGAGCAAATCCCACAGTGGAATCCGTTTTTCAGATTTCTAACCTGTTAGGTAAAACCTTGATCCTGCTGAAAGTATGGACCATTCTGCTATTCAGGGCAAGCATGATTTCAAACAGGATTTCCACATTCACTTACTCTCTGGAAACACAGTTCTTGCCCAGCATAAAGGAAGGTAGCAGAGAGATGAGACTCATCGCTTTGCCCCTTTCTGCAGCTAAAATAGGATTCCTGAGGGTTAAGCCCACATGATTGGTTCTTAACTGTGGTCTGTGGAGTGTTCCTAGGTGTTCCAAAGATTGTCAATATTTGAAAGCCTCTGTCAGCTTTCGAGAGGTTGTGCCTTCTACTGCACATAGATTGCATTTGCAGTGATGCACATTTTAAATGAATAGTGATTTTAAAGGCCTCTGGACATTGAATTCTTTGAATAGACATCTGTATGTGCAGTGACTGTAAAGCTATCGTTGCATACTCAATGTTATATCCATTTAGATCGGTAGCAGGTGAACCAAGGTGAACATTCGTGTTCTGTATAACCAGTATAACTGTCTTTCTTCAATGTAAATGCATATTCCAAAAAACTATTAATAGAATGTATCCAGCTTGCAGTAGAAGAGGAGGCATCTCAGCCTCACCAGTTTTGATTCCCAGCATATCACAGAGCTTAATGTCATGGCTTCCCTCAGGCTGTCAAGTAAAGAAACAGGGTTGAGAAGATATAGACCTTCATTTTGCTCTTTCAGGTCTTTCTCTCTCTGGAGGCAATAAATTTCTCACCCTTAGCTGAGAAAGCTGACTAATCTCATTTCTGAGCTTCAGCCAGGACCATGAAATACCTACTCTGTCTCTTCACAGACACTGAGGATGACTCTTTTCTTGTCATGCAATGTTCCCAACGCACAGCCAAGGTACCCTGGCTGAGCAAACTCTTCCTATGGCCTAGCCTCAGCACCTAACTGAGGTCCGTGACCTTCCCAGGCTCCCTGCATATTGGAGGAATGTAAAAAGAAATAGGCTTCTTGAGAGGGCACTTCAAAGAAAGAGGTTAACACAGGTGCTTTGAATAAGACCCTCGAGAGGACCATGGATACCATCTCTCTTTCCACGACCTACGCAGAATTTCAGAAGCCTAGCCTGGCTGTGTCATTTAGATGCTTAAAGTTAGGAAATGTGAATTCCTCTCTCAGGAAAGAGTTCGGTCCCCAGAAAAAGCACTCAACTAGTATAATGCAGGTCATCAGTACATACAACTAATCTACTGAAATAATTTAGGTTGAAAATCAATGACAAAACTCACGCTGACTTCAATAGGGCCAGTATTCCACCCTATGTGATTTCAAACTAGCCACAAAATGGACAGTACTGTACTACTGTCATTGGAGCTATCATTTTATCCCTAATTCAGACAATAAACCTTTCACATGCTGGGTATGAGATGGACAGATTCATACAGAAATAACCCTTCAAGGATAAACACCCTTTTTAAATCACTGAAGAATTTGAGTGGGACCTTAATCACTAGCACAGACTGGCAGGTCATTTTTTTGACACTTGCACACAATTTTGAAAATCAGCCAGAACTGACAGGTGCAAAGTTTCTGCACTCCTGTTATACACAATAATTCAGTAGTGAATGGTTATATGTGGCCTTATTATATGTATACATATATAGAGAGATAGATGGATATAGATATAGATGTTTTGGCAGTAACCAGTGCCCAGTAATGGAGGAAGACAGTACACAATTGTACCCAAATAAAGCAATAAAAGACAATTTAAAAAATCTAGATTTCTGTTAAAATTAGTATGTTTTCTCATGAAACTTTCTTATACTACTATATATTTTAGCTCTGCTGGTAGGTATAAAAAAAAAGAAAAAAAAGAAAAAAAAATCTAGCAAAATTCTTACTATTTCCATAAAAAAATCATCCCTTAGGATGCTTAATCCTGAAAACATTTGCAAGCAAGCTGAATTTATGAAGTTCAGTCAGACTGCTCAGATAAAGGAAGAGAAGGAGGTGCATATTTGTTGGATCATAGTCTAAATCACCTGTGTATAAGGTAGAAGTCATCCACGAAGGAACAGTTCTGAGTGAGGGTCCCCCAGGCAAATTCTCTCATTCTCCAGCCTTCACCTCCTTGTCCCCACACTTTTCCTGCCCTCTGTAGTTATCAAGAAATCACAGGTGACAACCTCACTCCTCGCCTCCCAGTTTAATAAAGTCTTGAAATTATGTATTTTTATTTCCCGACATTTTAACTTTCTCATATTATAGTAATTGCATGATTAACATTTTGCGTGATTAATAAGAGAAAATAAAAAGACTATTGAATGTTCGATTTTTTTAGCACAAGCTACTGATCAAATTCCATTCATACATCCAAACATATTAGTTAAATAACAGAATTAATAATCGGCAAAGTAATTCAGCCAAAAAATTGCCTCACTGATATCAGTATTTTTTCCAAACACAGGGGATCTAAAACACAACCTAGGCAAAAATCTTTGCAATCATGAAGAGGAAGAAAAAATGGAAGATGATGATGAGCTACATGTAGAGCTCTTTAGTGGAAGTTCCCTTGCTGAAGATGTCTTAGTATCAAACCCACTTCCTCATTGCCTTTGGGCACTTCTGTTGGGACAGCAGAAGAGACACATTTTAACTCCAATTTTCTACCTCAGTTTTTCAACCTTTAAATTGAGTAAAATGAAAATGCTTTATGGTGGTATTCAAAATACTTTTAAAGGAAAATCAGGTTCATTCATTTCAAGTAATGTGTATTGGTGTATTTGGTTTCATATAGGCTGTGTTGTACCAGACTTTGTAGCCAGGATTTCAGGTCTCTGTTTTGAGATATGACACTGAATTTTTATGTTTTAATAAACCATTATTTTTGTTGTAGTGATGCACTGTAGCATATATGGTATGAAGATTAAATCAGGAAAACAACAACCTTTGTTTTCAAACACGTTGGCAAAACAGAGAAAATGCAAAAAAATTTGACGTTTATCATAATCATACAATAAACTGTATTCCAGTTAAGGGAAATACCTATTAGCTTCAATTGCATTAAAAACACTTGCTATATACCTAATCACATTTTTTCCATGTTTTTTTTGGTTCTAATCTAATAACTAATGTAATCATCATCCAAGCAGCCATTGTAGTTCCTCTGAGAGAACAAGGTCTGCCGAAAGGCGAATAGGTTCTATTAAGCTTCATGCATCATTCCCCTGAATATTTGATCTTTTTTTATCAGAATATTAAAGACACTTGTATTTTTGTGCATGGGGTCCAGAAGTTCAATTGCTAAATTGATGTTAAATGTCTAAAATTCTATAAAGAAGACAAAATATTTTCATTAGATAAAACTTCTTGGCAATAAACAATGGAAACGGAGGGAAAACCAATCATTTTCCTAACTATATTTTAAGATAAAGCCAAAGGATTAAAATAAGATCAATAAGCATGTTATCATCCTAGTATTATGAACTGTATCTCAGTTACACTGAACTATAATAAATAAATGACAGGAAAAATAATCAGCTTAGTTGGAATAAGTGTCATACAATACCTAATATAAAAATAAAAACCACTGAGGATAGAAATTCCCAAATTATTATTATGCTGAATGCCAAACAAATATCAGTTGAAAAATGAAAACTATTCATTAAATAAACCAAAATATGCAAAGAAAAACAAAGAAGGATAACGCATACCGCACTTAATTTTATTTATTTAATCTTTTCTCGGGTACCTATAATATTTAAGTGCTATACAATTACCACAGTATAAAGCACTAAAAACACTGAAACAAAATTCAGAAAGCTCTAATGTCTAGCCAAGACAACATCAATCAAACCTACTATCAAAAGAAATCAATTCCTCACAGGTACAAAGAATAGGAAAAAAAGGAATAACAGGAAATGAAGCACACATGGGAGGGGGCAATGAGTGGTCAAGAATAAACCCTCCCAAATCACGATGACTGTTTTTACAGTGTTGTAGGTGTTCATAGTACTTCGGACACAAAAAAAAGAAAAAGAAAAAAGTAAGTCAATAGCAACCGGTTTTAAACATAAATACTGTTAACTCTCCCAGAACAGGGAGAGAAGAGGGGGCAGGATAACCAAATAAAGTTAAACACAGATAATACAAACCACAAATATAGTAGGTGCTAACACATTCTGTTTAGTATATTTACCTTTTAAGAAAGAGGCTACAGTCACGGAAYGAGGTCAGAAAAGGATTTTCTTTTTTTAAGCATGACACATATAATCCATGACCCAGATAATCTTCTCACAGACATTTGAGAATTGACCATAAAGTGAATAAACCTTGTAGCATACCAAAAGTGAATAGCTTGTTCTTCTCTGGAGGCGCAAATGAGAGGCAGACTCTGTAACAGCTGCAGCTTCCAGGTCAGGGAGGCCAGTTCAGGGTCAAACTACAACAGGGTTAGATTTAATAAGGGACAGAGGTACTTACAAGTTAGATATCACAGTCCCTAACTTTTAGCAGTGGCCCCAGAATAGAATTCATAATGCCGTATTAGGTATCTAAGATACTCATATGACAGAAGGAGACAGAGAGGAGTATTGGAAGGGCACTCAAAACAGCTGAAGATGGTTAAGAGCGAAACATCAGTGAAAAAACTCAGCTGAAGTCCCGTGCCTTCCTGAAGCTGAGATATCTCACCGGGGGCTTTAGAAAGGCACTTTGCCAGCTCAGAATCCATGGCGCAAAACTGATTTATGAAGACAAGCTCCTCCACTTTTTCTTTCAAAGAATTTAGCAATGTCTTCTTATTAAAAGAAAAAGATAGCTGTTAGTGCCTTAGAACAGTCTCCAGGGAGCAGGTTGTCCCTAAAAAAGATTCTTAATGCATTTCTCACAGTAGAATGGTCTAAACAACAGTCTAGACTATATCTACACTGCACCAGCCTGACTATACCCAAACTAGTAAATGAAAAAGGGCCAAGGACCAATCCTTACGGCTTGAGGCCACAAGGCTTTGGCATATTTCATACTACTTAGGACTAGTCTCCTCTAGAGAAGATTAATCCTGCAGGCAGCTAGTTGGAGTAGCAGTAGAGTGTGAGCTCACCGCTCAGTGGACAGTAAGTATTCAGTGCCGAATGTAGTGGCTCTGCTGCTGTCATTTATCTAGGCGTAGCGACCTACCTTAGGAAACGAGCACTGTCCACCCTCTCTAAGAAGTTTTGCAAGATAGAAGCAAGGTTTGTAAAAAGAGATAACATGTCATATTATGCCAGCTAAAAGAAACTGGGAAAAAAGATAAGCTGTTGGAACACAAGCCTTATCCATTTCTGTTATAGAAGCTTCAGTCTTCAAAGCTAAATACACATTGGAAGAAATTGCCCTCATTTTAACCTGATTAAAAGATATGCCATATTGTGCTGAAGAGGATTTGAGATTCATTGAGCCACAGAGAAAGAGTAAAGTGGGCGTATGGCTTTCCAGCCTAGCGAGGAGGGCTAGGTTCTGTCCCCAACAACGGCATTTTGGCATATTAACCAGAGACTGTTCAATGTAAAACTCAGAAATGGGTGTACAAGCAGGGACAAGAAATCCAAGGCTACCACAGTCAGGTAGGTGCCCTAAACACTCATGCTCAGAGGAGGTGTTAGCAGATACCACAGTCTTGGTGACTAGAGCCTTCTCCCAGGGGTGTGCAGGGGTGAAGGAGCAGGGACTGCCTGTATGAGTGCTCTAGCCAGGAGATGTTGGGAAAAGGGATTACCACCCCTTTTTGAGGAAAGCAAGAATTGCCTTGTGTTTTGTGGAGAGCCTGGCAGTCCTAGCACAAACTCAAGACAAAAACACACTGAATAAAGCCCAAGAGAGCTTAAAGAGAGAAACACCCCATTTCTGAAGTCAAAGAAGTATTAGGCAGGAACAAGGGCATCATATAATGCCTCCTGTGTTCTGGGCATTACTTAAAAGTGATAAAGTAAGGTGCCCACTCAACAATCGATATTTCTAACCATGCTGTTTTGGATCATAATTCCTCCTAAATCTCAATTTAGGTGCCTAAATCTAGTCTTAGGACTGGTACTAGTCCAAAAGTACCCTGGATAAAACATGTCTGTGCATCTGTAGTGGCACACATATATCTGCATTCTACTTTCATGTTTGCTATCATCTCAGACAAAATCACTGAGTAAATCAGAATGGATTACATTAATATTGCCTCCCATCATTACCTAGCTTAGGTGTTGTGACTACTCATCACCACTGAGAGGACAGAAGGAGCCAAGATCTGGCAGTCTTGGATGGCAGGCAAGTTTTCTTGAATTTAGGCACTGTAGTCACAGTGATTAAGTATCCTGAATAATGTCTGGCTCAATTCATCATTTTCAAAATAGGGAATTGATATCAAGCTATGCAGAGTACTGTGTGATAATAAGGCAGACAAAAAGAACTAAATCCATGCCAAATATTTTTATTATTGTTATCATTTGATGAGTAGCGGGTAGGTATGACCTTTATCGATTTGTTTCTCTCAGCCTTTTCTTCACCACCCCAGAATGATCCTAATTTCTGATGAGTTTCATCCAGCTTTCACTCTGTTTTGAGTCAGGCAAGAGACAAGTCTCAGTCTCTGAATCAGAAACCTAGCAATGATACTGCAACTAATATCTTTGTATGATACCATTCCTCTAATAGAGACAACAAATTTCCTCAAGTTTCCTCATCAACGGATAATTAAAATTGTGCAATAAGAAAGTATTGTCCATCTCAGCAGTGAGAAATTAAGCTTAGTCAGGAGTGTGCCAAACTCTAAACAATTGCATCAGTGTTATGCAAAGGAAGAGGTATGGGAAAAAAAACCTCTGTAATATACGTGTACTCAAATAAGTTCAGCTATAGTTTGAATTCCTAATTAATTCCTGAAAGAGTTTCCTGCCTTTTATACTGCAACCCCCCGTCTAAATGCACCATCACATTGGTAAACAAATAAATAATGGAGAAATACACGATTCCACAGAAAACCAATAAAATACTAAAACAACCATAAGAATAAGAATAACAACCATAAGAAGGGACAGAGTGCACCCTCAGCAAGTTTGCCGATGATACAAAACTGGGAGGAGTGGCCGATACACCAGAGGGCTGTGCTGCCATTCAGAGAGACCTGGACAGGCTGGAGAGGTGGGCGGAGAGGAACCTCATGAAGTTCAACAAAGGGAAGTGCAGGGTCCTGCGCCTGGGGAGGAATAACCCCCTGCACCAGTACAGGTTGGGGGCTGACCTGCTGGAAAGCAGCTCTGCCGAGAAGGACCTGGGAGTGCTGGTGGACACCAAGTTAAGCATGAGGCAGCAATGTGCCCTTGTGGCCAAGAAGGCCAATGGTATCCTGGGCTGCATCAGGAAGAGTGTTGCCAGCAGGTGGAGGGAGGTGATCCTCCCCCTCTCCTCAGCCCTGGTGAGGCCACATCTGGAGTACTGCGTCCAGTTCTGGGCTCCCCAGTACAAGAGGGATGTGGCACTACTGGAGCAAGTCCAGCAAAGGGCTACAAAGATGATTAGGGGACTGGAGCATCTCTCTTATGAGGAAAGGCTGAGAGAGCTGGGCCTGTTTAGCTTGGAGAAGAGAAGGCTGAGAGGAGATCTTATCAATGTGTACAAGTATCTGAAGGGAGGGTGTCGAGAGGATGGGGCCAGACTCTTTTCAGTGGTGCCCAGTGACAGGACGCGAGGCAACGGGCACAAACTGAAACACAGACAGTTTCATCTGAACATGAGGAAAAACTTCTTCACTGTGAGGGTGACAGAGCACTGGAACAGGTTGCCCAGAGAGGTGGTGGAGTCTCCTTCTCTGGAGATATTCAAAACCCGCCTGGACGTGATCCTGTGCAATGTGCTCTAGGTGAGCCTGCTTGAGCAGGGGGGTTGGACTAGATGCTCTCCAGAGGTCCCTTCCAACCTCAGTGATTCTGTGATTCTGTAATAAACCCTTTTTTCTAGGTCTTTCTTGGAACTAATCTAAAATAATTATCATGTTGGAAAAAGTATCTGCAACATGCCACACATGTGAAGATTGCTTATGTGTGCTAAGACATGGCTCTAATTGAGGTAAAAATGATGCTCTAACAACTCAGCAGTTCCATGCACAAAATATGACCAAATTCTTGGCATGCTCCTACACAAGGGCAAGACTGAGATGATTACAACATGTTAACACTCACAAGATCCCTCATATAGGTAATCCACAGAGGCTTCTCTTGCCATGCACAATACACCGTATTCCTGCTTTCAAGACTTCCTGAGTAATGCAAGTGCTTTATGAAAACATATAAGCTTAAATTTCTATTTGTACTTTTTTGGTTATGAGATTCTCCTTTTGTTTAGTTTAGACTAAGGCATTTGAGCACTATGCATGGTGCTCAGATGGAGGATCCTTGATTTCTTAACTCTGAAAAGACTTGTTCCGTGATTCTGCRTTACACCACCAGATTGTTCCATTTGTTAGATGGGGAAATATTATTTTGCCTATTTGGTAAATTGCTTTGAAGCTTGCAGAAGAAACAGGCATATTTATTTTAACTGATAGATTTTAGACTCTGCATGAAGTTGCAGTAATTATATCTTTCACTATGCCTGTATCCAAGCACACAATATATATGTATATAAATAAAATGGAATGTAAATTTGGCCTTTAAGTCTTGGCTCTGGCATGTTGTATTACTTACTTTATGTCAGCCCTGTGTAACACGATACAGATCTGCATTCTGGTATCACTAGTTCAGTCAGAATCAGTGTTTGTTTTACCATCTTGCAAAAGCAATAACTCTTACAGCTGTCCAGATAGATACAAATCTCACTTGAAATATTCAAAATGAATCCTAAGATGGTTTGCTGGCACCCAGAGGGGAAACTGTAGTGCTCTTGCTCCATTCTTCTACTAAGGCCTGAGCGCCGAGAAAAACAACATTTACAACTGAGTGAGTTTCCAAACCGCCTAACTTTTCAGCTGTGTGTTTTTTATATGTTAAATATGGTTCAGAAGATTAAAGTCTTCGTTTTAGGCAAAGAAAGGAAATAATGTTTCCTGTCCCATTTGCCAAGCTAAGTGAACAACTGTTCCAGCACAATTAGAATTGTTAATTGATTTGAAAACATAGGGCTTTGAAGGTGGAAAACTGCTGACATTATTTCAATGGGGAAATGCACTCCTGAGAGAGAGCACTGCAGTAGTTTCTCTCCTTGTTTTGTTGAATATACATCTATAAAAACACTGTGAATCATGCAGTAAAAACTTGCTGTGCTGATATCATAAATCTCTGATAATAAAAATTTCATTGTTGAAACAATAAAATAGACTTTTATTATAACACAGAGTATCCACCTAAACATTGTCCTTTTAGCTTCTTCGAGTTAAATGTATGCACAGTTTTACAGTCTATAAACAGATCTGGAATAAAAGTTAATAAATGTCAAAATTTGCATTTCAAAAAATTCTTGCTGCATTTTAGGGAAGATCAATCTATGAACCTTTCAACATTATGTCAAATGAAATGCTAATTGTACCTTTAGGAATTTCAGAGACAGTGACAAGAAACTAAATGCTCTGTTCCTTTGCATCAGCAAGTCGAGGATAATTGTATATCTACTCTTGTGAACTTCTAAGAAAAAAAGAAAAATGCTAAGAAAAAAGGGTTTTCTATTCTTTAACTCAGGAGGGTAAACTCCTTCAGCCACCCTTCATCAATCTACCTTCAAATAAAGTGTGTTAACATGTTGACAACGGACAAATCACACAGAGCTACATTTATTCATTTTATAATAGGTTTGTCAAATGAGCTTCAGCTAGAGATTTAAGAGTGAGAAACATTTTCATCCAGGAACATCTGACTTATTCTGTTCAAGTTGCTAGAATGGTTTGCAGACTATATTTCTTTTTGGGGGAACAACTATCCTTTCCTCCGCCCCAAACTTTATTAGTAAAATATTACTTCTTTGAACGATAAAAACACTAAAATATAAAAAAGAAGAGGCATAAGAGGTTTTTTATATCCCCTCTAGATAAATCTGTAATGCATCCCTTGTTTTGTTTAGTAATCAATCTTACCAATTTATCTCTAAGAAATACAAATTATATGCCATAGTTGTAAGTGCAAGAACACACTGATGCAATAAGGAATGCTAGCTGGAAAGTAACACCTAATTCAGGCTTGCAACATTTTCCTTGGTATTAGCCTACCTGCACTATATTGAATATATTTCCTACAGCTACACTGAGACTGCTGAAACATTCACTTAATGTATGGAGATTGAGAGACAGAATAAAGATGGGAAAGTGTTTATGCTCATCTTAACCTATCCAGTCAGCTATATCCTACTCAGACCTAGACTAGTCATTTTCTAGCTCTCTCAGTGCTATTACAGTAAACAGTCTGTGATTTCCCAGATAGAGACTGCTCTCATCCTGCCTTCTTGGCTTATGGTCTATAAGTCTATATTTGTATGTATCAGGTCATTCAGTACACAACCTTTCCGAACTGTATTTCATTTGGAGTTATATAACTCAGGCATACTTTGGAGCTGGAATTCATATTAAAGAATCCACTTCTATTTGTGTTGCCACTACATTTCTAAAAAGGACACTGGGGATTCTAGAGTAATATTCGGGCCCAGTCCTGCTGTCACTAAATCAATAGCAATTCTGACATTGGTCTGAACAGGAATTTGGTTGGGTCTTTGTGTTCATGTGTCCTATCAGAATATGCAGTGACTGGCATATTTTTAATTTGCACTAAGCAAGTGTAAAAATTATACACCCAGAAATGATATATTTAAGTAATTTCAGCCCTATGTAACAGCTCAGTGCTAGAACACAAGCTAGTCCCTGGCTCAGATGTTCTGGAATATTTAAAATTGCTATCCACCTATTTTGTTTCAAAGGTGCTAATCGCTCTGCCATCTCCATGATACAGCAGCTGGATAATCAGAATGTGTGGTAGAAGTGCGCTGTACTTCTTTGGCATTTGTTATAGCAACTGTTTTCCTAATGTTTGATTATTCTCTTTTTCAGGAAAGCCAATTTCTGACCCTTCTCTCCAAAAAAATGTTTTCAGCTTTGTTTTCGCCACAGAATATTGGAATGAAAAGGATAAAAGAAAAACTCTGTATAATCTGCTGTGGACCCATAGTAAACATGTAATAAATAACTATCCGATGTAGTAAACAATGTTGTGCTATAACATTTTGGGATAAGTGAATTCCTGCCTGCCATCAAACTTTTACCCATACTTCAACATAAATTGAAGAAACAATTCAATCAAGTCACTGGGGCCCTTTCTCCACTAATATGTCTTTCACAGCTAAAAAGTTTATAATCAGGAGGATTTTCATCTTCATTTCACTTCAGGCTGGAAGTTACATGAAAAGATTGGATATGAAATAGACAGAACTTTCTTATGCAAAATGTTCATCTCTTTTTGTAAGAGTCAAAACTGCAGGCTAATAAAGACCATTTAAAATAAAAGGGACCATTACTCCTCAGTTTTATATGAGCTTACATGCTTTCATTGTGCAAAGTGTGTTATTAATTTAACATGCCAGATTCATAGGTTTCTGCAATATCAGGTTTGATGTATTCATTATCGGCACTCAGTACATTAATTCACGCTGAAGTCCGGTAAATCAAAATTATACCATCTGGCTTCCTGTTCTTAATGATGAATTTGATGTAGGGGTGATTAAGATTGTTAGGCTTTTGAATTTTAATGTAAAAATTAGGGGATTAAAAAGGCATTTAGAAATGACCAATAGTTAGAATAAACTTACTGACAGGATCTAATTTGTGTACTTGCTAGTAAAGCTCCATTTTAATTAGCAGTCACAGTCTTTCAGCACAAGCTCAAAGAGACAGAAGTTTAGTGGTTAAGAAGATGAAGCTGTTAAATTGATAAATTGACCTTGAAATACTTGTAACTGTGGGGGATGGCCTGGTAGCTCTATGGYTGGTATGTTGTGCTACCACACGGGGGACACAGTTTTGGGATTGACCCTAGCAATTCTGCCTTTTTAGCTGATTGACCAGCTGGGGATGGGAAAAAATCACAGAGGTGACCTACTCAATGTCTAAATTCAATTGCTCAATTTGTAAGCAAACAAATTCCATTATTATTTAGCGCTTGCTGGCAGATAGCCTGAAACACCATCTCAGTACTTCAACATCTTATTCACTCCCTTTGCCAGACAGAGGTGCTAAAACAAGGTAGAAAAGATAATGGGGTTGAAATGGTATCATAAGGTGAATAATGACCTTTCAGCTTCCATTGAGACCAAAGCAGTCAGGGGCAAATTTGGCTCTCACTTGTCAAATGTTCCTGACAATAGTCAAGCAAGCAAATGTATTGACAAGAAGATTCCATTCTACCTATGATATATTATTAATCTAAAACAAAGACAAAGCATATCGTCACATTGAAATCATTAGATCTTTCATGGACAGATAAGAAATGCAAGAGCTAGAGTATGTGAAGGAAAGGTAGCTCTACTTGGAGTGTATGAGCCTGTTAAAGCAGCGTAATATCACATGGAATTATATCAGGACAAATAAGGTAAGGGAACTCAAATTCATGTACATAGTAAAATCAAAATAAATAAAAAAAAACTATTGCTCCCATGTTTTGGAAAAGTTCCAGTTATTTATATCATCTCGGAAAAATGTGATAATATGTTAGATCTCACTTCCCCTTTAAAATTCACAAAGGTAGTCACTAATATTGGTACACCGTGGTGGGAATAACTTACAACAGAAAATGAGTACATTTGTACATATCAACAGTTTGAAGGATTCTTATTCCTTGGCAAGTCAGGGAATATTTTAAGTCTTATATTTTAGAGGAAATCGAATCTTGACTAACCACTGCAATTTATGTCATTTTAAATAAGATATATTTGAATAAGTATATTTTTCATGCCCTAAAAAGACTGATGTCTTCTTTTATAAGCTCATCCTGTGACACACTTGAGTAGGTAGGTATATTGATTTTTTTCTTTTTCTGATGGCAATGAAGTGTAAATGGAAAATATCAGACTTGGCAATCACTTAAACCATGTGAAAATTTCAGAGTGAAGGCTATTAGAGTCACTTTGTGATCTCCCTAGATGACCAAGGAAAAAAACATTTCTACATTTCTTCAGATCCTTTGTGTGACAGCTAAGGAGAATAACATTTTTTCTAATATGCCAGTTTTAGTCTCTAGTTGAGAATAACCCCAGTGCTTTCTTATGTCACTAGCTGAGAGAAGATAAAAGACCCAGCCTTGTGTAAATGGCTTTGTCTAACCATCAGTCTTTAGCTCTGCATGGCAGCTGTACTATTGACATTAGCTTGTGCACTGGGTGAAATTGAAGTGAGTTAAATGTGACCTTGGCTTAGTTGTTGAAGTAGAAATGAACTCTACTGGGAGTGAAAAAAAATAAGACCAGTTTCTCTAACTTCATTTTTTCTTTAATGAGTTTAACAGCACTCTTAGGATTTGATACATTTTATAAAAAAGTTTTTATTTCYTTTTCTATTCTACAGTGAGTAATCACCATTAGTAAGGTTAGCTTGCCCTTTTAGTATAAAATCCTGATTTTAGGTGTTTATATCCCAATTACTATAAAAAGCAGATCTCTCAAAATTGTCTTGTCTCTATATTACCCACTGTAGCATTTCACAAAAACCTGTTAACCACACTTATTAATTATAGTTAAAGCATTAAAAATACCGCAAAATGTTCAGTGTGTCTAATGACTTTGCTTTGTCTATTAGGTTACACTGAAATTCACTGAACTACCTACTGGTAAATCACGTGCTCAGAATGTGAGAGACGAGCAGGTAAGCGAGGATGGTTTGGAGACAATCCAGGATTTTTACCTTGTTTAGATTCTGCATTTATTCAATGTGTACATGACAACATGAGACATTTGAAGATGCACAGAGGAACCAGAAAAATCCGTCACATCCTCCTCCAGCTTTTTGGCTCATTGCGTATAGGGTACAAATTGTGCGCTGGGCTACACACACCACATACTCCCACCAATCCACAAGACAAGACAGGGAAATAAAATAGACATGTAAACTGCTCATTCATCGTAGGGGCAACAAACTAGGTGTATTTTTTTAAAAAGGACTTCAGAGGAAGCCTCACAGTTGGCTAGGGAATGGCAAGAAGAGCCATTCCAGAGGTCTGCAGCCCCGTGTCAATCGGAGAAGACAGGAGGCCAGCAACTATCTGAGGAAGAACCAGACAGGGAGAAACAAATCTTCCCAAGCCTTCAGGGACATTTATTTCCTGACGGCTGCAGAGACATTTCAGCTCTGCTGCTCAAACCGACGGCAGAACGCTTAGGTCTAGTCCCAGGTGCGGCAGCCCCAAACCTGAGGATGCCTCTGGACAGAGGAGAACTTGTATTTGGAGGGAGACCTACTGTTCACTGGACTGAACAGTATAATGCAGTAATCTGCCTGAGGTATCGTTTAGAGTAATCAGCATGCTGGCTAAAAACAAGTGAAAGCTACCTGGGTTACATCAGCTTTGTTTTTTATGGAGCCACATGCACAAGCCTGTTAATTTTCATGGAATCGCCCAAGATAGGATTTCATCCTTATCAGAATTTCCTGATTTGATATTTGTAACCCATTATTTGTGAGCTTTATGCCCAATAAAACACTATTTTCCCAGTCCCATTTCTGCATCTGTCAAATAGTTCCCACTCAATTACATTTCACAAGCCTTCTTATGCAGGCCTAATTTCACTTTCTTACAATTTACTGCTTTTAAGCAATGGGTCAAAGGTTTATGTGGTATATTCCACTACCCCTAGATTTTCTGTATTGTTGTTTGAAAATTGAAAATCTTTCTTTTCATCTTCAATGTCTTTCTCTTACATTTTTCTGTATTATTTCATAACCATATATCTGTCCTTGGTCCTAGCCTTTTCAACTGCTCTTTATTTTAGTATCCACCTCCTCCATTTTGACTTATTTTCTGGTTTTGTACAGTCATCAAATTTCAGCCTGTAACTGCACATTCTGTGTTTCAGGTTACTTATATATAAGGTGAACAGAATCTGTCTTAATAGTGATACTTTGGCATTATACTTGTCTGATACTTCCCTCACAACCTTTAGAACTTTTAACTACCCTTTATAATATACATGCCAATTCTCAGGACATTAATGTAACATACTGCCAGTGCCATATATCACCATGCCTTAAGCAAACTTCTCTTGGGTTCTGTCTGAAAAACTTTGCTAGGAGCTCAAGAAAGATTTTTTTCTATAGCTTTGGTATGTTTTAATCCATCTGAATTTCCTTAAACCTCTTTTTTTGCAAACTAGGCAAAATATCTTCTGATTCCATAGTTATCATAGTTGCTATCTATTTGTTGAATTTAATTAAGTCACTAAGACTTTGGATTAGAGGTCTAAATCATAGGAAATTACTTTGATAAAATCAGAGATGAGTGGAAATATCAGTGAGCTGGTATTTTCAGAGGTTTAACAAATTAGATGCAAGAACAGATTTATGTTTTTTAAGGGAAAGCTGTAAAGCTACAGAACCCATGGACTGAAAATTGCAGCCATTTCAAGCAGCCTGCAGGTGCACAGCACAGAGCTAGGAGATTCAGAACCACAGAGAAAATGCCTGGCAGTGTCAGATTCAGCCCTAAATAATACCCATGGCCAGAAACAGAGACACAGATAAGCCACTGGAATACCAAGAGCAGCTTTAGGCAATCACAGAAAGCTGGTAATATACAGCTCCGTGCATTCATGAGCATTTTGTCAGTATTGCCAAACAATTACATGTTTCCATAGCTTGCTGAAGGATATTGCAGGCGAACAACCGTTCTCTTCCCAGCCTTGCCGCTCCCAGAATCACAAACACACAGTGGGACTCCTTCGGAGGAGGAGTAGGAAAGCTTGCAACTTAGGTTCCTTCTATCTCTTATGTAATTTTAGGTTCAATTTCGTTGTTAATTCTGTTGTTTGACATCTTACAGATTTTTTTCTCTCTCTCTGAGGACATGATCCAATGCTTTTAATGCCTTTGTATTGTTAGAACTGTATAGTAAAATCTCCAGTGTTTATGTATGCTAATGGTGATTGCCTGTCATTTTATAGAGCTCCTTAATAGAGAAAGAGCACAGAACTTAAAAAACATAGAACTTGAAAGTAAGTGTTAGTGGATAAATAGCCATTCGTACGGGTTTAAGGTAGAAATGCACTTCTGAGAGATCATGACATTTGCATATGTGGCCTTGTATAGCTTTAGAAGATCCGTGTAATTAATTGATGTCTTTACCTTTTAAAGTATTTCGTTCACCTTTCATCTTACAAGTCAAGCTTTCTAGATTTTAGCTAGATTACTTCTTAAATATATGGTACTTTGCCCTTTTCAATTCCAAAGAGATTACAAATAAACTTGCTAAAGGTTTCCCTATCTCTTCTGGGACGCTTCATCAAGTGTGTACCTTCTGGTCCTTTAGTTTTGTCAGTGTTTAAATGTTCTAATTGCTAGGTCACCTCTTCTGGCACGATCTTGGGTTTCTTCGGTATGCCTTCCACCTCTGCTGTAAAATTTATGCCTGTTTCTGGCATCTGTTCCCAGTCCTCCTTTGTGAACACTGAGGCTAAGAATTCATTGAAATTTTTAGCAATGCTTACCTCGACTGCCAATAAATTACTTTCACTATCTTTTTGAGGCCTTATTGTCTCTTTCGCTGATGTCTTGTTCTTATTAGCCTATTTATCCTAACTTAATCCCAGTTTCTCCTCTGTTTTACAGCAACGTAACTTAGAAGTCACTCCATTAAAAATGTTTGTAGGAACAGTGCAAGAAAGGAAAGCAGCTAACTTTTTTTCAGTCTTGCTCAACCCTTTCCTTCATGTTTTTGCCTTCTTTGTGTTCATTTTGCAATTTTTCCTGGCTCCCTACCTGCTATAAGTAGGGGAATTTCCATTAGTTAGTTCCCTTCTCTAATGCTACCCAGAGATGTTATACCTTCCAAAGACATAGTAGATTTGATTCTAATGTACTCTGTACTTGAGCAATTATTATAATTCATGCAAATGGGATGTAAAGAACTATGRAACAATTTCTTGAAACACCTTGCTTGCGTATCAACATTTATCAGGCACAGATCAGGTCCATTGCATCAGTGAAGCAATTCTAGACTGGTATCCTTTTCCCTCCTTCCAAGAGGTGAGGAGACTTTTGAGAGAAAGTAGCTAGGTCTCTCACCATAAATTAATTTTAAAATCTGCAGTGTTGTGAGTAGAACCTTAGAGTCAATTAAAAACCAGGTACAGCTATTGTCAACCAGTAACAGCTGCAAATCAGCTTAACTCAGTTTATCTATGCATGAAATTTGTATGATAAGTAAATGTTAAATTTAATGCTAACATTTGTATAATGTCAACAAAATCAGTACATCTTTGTGCATGGATGCTTTTATGTCTATTTAAACATGTGATATATCAATTAAGATTGCACCGATGTACATGTATAAGTTTCATTAAATTTTCTATATATTCTAGGCTTAAATTTCCAAACAGTACAACACAAGGTTTAGCTCTTTGTGCCTTTGATTTTGCAGCCATAAATAACTGTAGATGCAATAATGCACCAACAATGCTGTTAAACTACTTGAGCCTCTGATAAATTCAGAGCCATAGCTATTATTACTATTGATTTTATCTTTGTTATGCTTCTTGAATTTGCATAGGCACATCTTAGAAAACCCATGAGTACCTCATTATTTTCAATTATTTTCATATTTACCTATTTTACCTCTTCAAATATTGCAAGGTTTTTTTTTTTCTTTTATTTTCTCTCTAGGCATTTTGTTGTCTATTTTATTGTTTGATATTATTGTCATCTTGTCCATCCATCTGCTTCTTCAGGCTATTTCTTTCCTCATTTTTGACAGTGCCTGTGTAATGTTTCTCACACATCTGGCTTCTCTGCTATACACTGGTTAAAGCCCTCCCTCTTGTTTCTGTGTATCCTCTTAGCATCTGGTAGATCACTGCCTCTTTTAGGAGCCACCTATTCAGAAATCAGCGTTCTGGTGCAGGGTAGTGAAACTCCAGGTAGGCTGGGGTGAAGCTACAGTAGACAATAATTATTATTCAGTGACTGATGCAAAAACCTTGTACATAATGAAAGAGCCTATTGTTATGCATATTCTCATGGGGATAGTGTGAGGGTTCCTGAAGAAACCTTTGGTTTAAATCTTCCAGCTAAAATCTCATTCTTAATGTTACATTAAGGTAACTTTTTGCATTTAATAAGAAATTGATTAAGCTTTGAGAGTACCATTTTTTTATAATAATCCTCTGGTTTATTTGTTCACAATACTCCTAGAATGCATTTCACTTTTATTTACATACCCTAAGATCTTCAGTCACCTAAAACTCATTAATAATGAGATAAGGCTCTGCAGTCTTATCCAGACAAACACACCTGACCCGTGGCCTTTTTACCTCAGTATTTTTTCCTCCAGAGAAAGGAGGAAAAACATTTCTTGAACTCACGCATGCTCTTTGCCTCAGTTTCCGCACTGTTGTCCTATATACACTTTGTGTTACTCTGTGCTACCAGAATTACTTTAATGCAACTGGTCTTATCAGCAGAGCACTGATGTAATACCATATTCATTCATACTTACTCCTGATGGATATTATATTTTTGCATTTATGCTCAGCTTCAAAATTTTACTTTAGTCTTACTTGTTACATAGATTACAGAAGAAAACACCGCACAAAGACTAAGTGAAGAAGATTTGCAGAGTAGAATTTCGTGGTGGGTAGGACAATCTTTCATCCACACCACAGACACTGTTTCTATGCACTCTGTGCACCATTAACTGTGTAGGGTTTGCATTTTAATTTACGTGCAGATCCACTGGTTGTTTTGTGGCTACTGTGGCTCAGCCTTGACTCACCTCAGCCCCACTCCTTCTTCCTCATTCCTTGCTCCTGTGAAGGACACTGGTGCCTGTTGTTGCTCTGTGGTAGGAGGGGGAGTTGGAAGCACTCTCTGTTAGTCACTGATTGCCTGATGTTAAAATCACTGACAACTTAGAGGACTTGTTTTGCTTTGTTTAAATAACTTAGCTTATCTATCATCATAAACACAACTTTGGTCCAATAATGGCAGGCACAACAGACCTGAATTCCATCTGAGTGACCACCCTCGGCAGGTCTGCACACCTCCTGCCCTGTGAGGAGTGAGGTAAGCACAAAAAAAGGATTCATTCAATATTTGGTTTCCCTTTTCTAGTCATGCACACCATCCAGTCTGATTGGGATATCTAGACCTCTACTCTTCAAATTTATTCTCAGTTTATATATTTAATCCACTCCTTTCTTATTTAATAGGATGTAAAGTCCATCTTTAGGTATCTTTTGTGTTCTGCTATTATACCACTATTTACCCTATCAGTCTTGCTGTTCTGTGACTTTACCTAAGCAATTTATCTCTGGCATAGAAACTTGTCAGCTGCCTTTTGAAAATTTAAGTATAGTACATGCATTGAATTCCTCTTACCTGTTACGGCAGTAATGTCTTAAAAAAATGTAGTAAGTTAGTTAAGTGTGACCTCTCTTGCCCAAGTCCATGATGATTGTCAATGTTTCAGGGAGGAGCCTTTTGTTAAAAAGCAGAGTGTGGTTTTGAATATTTTGATTAAAGAAGTCAGTTAAATTTTAGTTTCCTGGGTTGTCTCTTCATGATCTTTAATAATTAATAGTGTTATAATTATTTATTTATATATCTAGGAATTATTAGAAAATTTTTAGCAAGTTTCATTAGATAGAAAAAAGTGTGATTTCACTCAGATCACCGTGATAAATTTAGCTGGACAGAGCATCTAAAAGTATTTTACTAGTGTTCAGTAAAGAGCTAGTGTTGTTGCTGAGAGCAGTTTGATAAGAATCCTCCTCTCTGGCTCTCTGATCACGCTCAAGTTAATGCTTCTATATCATGAAATCTGCAAGTGAATATCAGAAATTTTCTTGCTCTCCTATGCTTCTCAGCTACTCCCCGAAAAAAGAAGTTGCAGGAAATATGTTGTATTAACAACAGCTGTGTCTGTTAAAATGGAAATGCTTTGCCAATAAGTAGAGTCTTACAGTACACCCTGAAACTGGCAAACTCTCACCAAATTCCAAAAATTAATACTTGCACTGAAGGCTTTATCTTCAATGCTCAGGTGCTTTATCTGGGCCTTTGGAGACTGCAGAATTCCACAGAGATCTCCTTGTTTTGGCTGATAACAACGAAAATGTGGAGCCCACTGATGGGATGCACACTTAATCTGCTATGGACATTTTAAAAATCCCCACTATATATGTCTACTGACTTGCTCTTTTAGCTCTTTATGTTCATTTACACACTGCCTCTTCTTCTCCTTCCATGTCTAATCAAGGGAAAACATGGAAGTAATGACCATCTTGGACTGCAGAACTTAAAAGACAAAAACTATATTTATGCCAGAAGTGATGATCAAGGGATAGAGCAAAACATGTTTTCAAAATATCAGGACACACTGAATTTGGAATCTGATCTTCTCAGCTTATTTGTCTACAAAATATAATCCTACCAGGAAATTCAGCATGATAAAGTTGTCTCCTACACTGATTTCACTACTCATGAGCGGATCACAAAGTAGAGTGAAGCAAATGAAAAATCTCAGCTTGAGGTGAAAATATAAAAGTTGCAAATCTGTGACTAAACAGTTCAAGTTATTCATTTTCAATATCTATGTGGATTACACTATTTTTTAATTCCTGTAATACTTTAGTTCTCATAGATTCTCTTTAAAAAAAAAAATTAAATAAGCGGAATATCACAGAAGGCAATGGAGTTACACAGGGGTAAGTTTGATACTAGTGAAAAGAATAAGGCCCCTAATCAACTATTCTATTGAATTAACTATTGTGAATGACATCCAGAGCTGAACTGAAGATAACCACATTTTACAGTGATTTAATATTATTATGTTTCTGAGTGGGGCATGCTCCTTATGCTCAAATGCCAGAACTATTACTGAGAAAGGCTCCTTGATGTGAAAGGAAAGATGAAGTGATAGGAGGGAGCAAGGAGAACAATATAACACAATTGTAAGGAGAGACAGAAGAGCATACTGTGGTAAAATTGGAGCCAAGAGGTGTCATGATGAAGAGAAGAGAAACAATAATAATTTGCATTTTGTGCAGCACCTTTTAGTCAAGAATATCAAAACACTTTGCAGTTTCACTTAGCGCTATCTGTTACTATAAATAAGTACTAGTAACCCATCTTATGAGTGGCAAGTGGAAAACTGTAAAGGTAAGTAAGTGGCTTGCCTAAAAAGCAAGGCCACAAAAAGCTAGACATACTGTCCTGACTTCTAACACTTTGCCAATAAAATACGCTCTTCTGAAGGACATGGAAATGTAAAGTAAAAGAAATGGAAGAAACAAAATGATGTGATGAAGCAGGAAACAACATTCACCCTAGACTTTCCTGAAAGTCTAGGTTTGTTCTTTCCTCCTCTTATGGCACAGCCATAGCTCCCCACATTAAAGAGGTTTAGCTTCTAACTCTTTCCTTGATATTTCATCCTGGAATGTAGTGGCTAGAGGAAAAAAAAAGGGAAGACAATTATTCCTAAACTGAATTCTTACTTGCTCTAGCACACTATATATCCATGAGCAAGTCATTTAATCTTAACAGCTAGATCCTTGAATTCTATCTCAAAATACTAGCTATCAACATGACTACTGGGGAGTAAGTGCATCATATAAAGCTGCCGAAAAGCATCTATGTCCCACATGGAACCCACAATCAGAACTTGCTTTACAAAATAAGTGTCAATATCCTTTCTTTCAAAGAAGGGAGGAGGACTCACCACTTCTTTCTGGAGACAACTGGTAGCAGGCACCACTTTACCTTACAGCTTAGTGTTTGGAGGATTCACCAGGGAGGTGGTAGACTTAACTCAATCACCACTTCAATTTGAGGAGACTCTGATCAATGATGCCAGGATTGTTATTTTGCCTTGTAAGCACAATGGGCGATCAATTTGAAACAAATTAAGAAAAATAAATTCTTCTCACCTTCTGCCTAAAGGATTTCTTTCTCTCTTAGTTAGAGAACTGCCACACAAACAGTTCATCTGTTGGCATAAGTAGTAGATTAAAATCTGACTGGAGGAGGGAAGGAATAAGAAGCTGGAGGAGTCATGAAATCTCCTGATGTGGGTCTGCTGCTTATGAAGGCATTTATTCTATCTTCAGCAAATACACCTCAGGAGTCCGTTTCCTTCTTCTTTAAGCTATTTCTCTTCCCCGTCCCCTGATTCCTTTGATATATATTTTTTGCTTCCTCATTTGCATGAAATGCTGAGTCAGCTGACTTTATTTGAGGGGAAAGGAATTCTGACAGTGAGTAGAAACAAACATCTGGGAATGGGTATAGGGGTTATGAGCCTATTATACAAAAACAAAGGGTAACTTAATTAACATTTAACAACCTTAGCTGAGAATCGTATCACCCACTTTCCTAGAGAGAGCCCTAACCAGGAGTTTTGAGGCTACCGTGGATGGGAATTCTCTCTGCCTTCCTGTTTAAGGTTTTCTTTGATGTAGCAAATGGTTCAGTAATTGAGAGGCATGCATAAAAAGCATATTTGTGAATGCTCTTGTTAATGGCAGCATGCCACTTAAACACATATAAAGTTACTCGTGAGTATAAATGTCTACAGGGTCAGCGTCAGAATAATGATCTTATCAATGCACTTCCTTGAAATATGTACCTATGAAGGATTCTTTGACTCAGTGTGAACCAAGAGAGCTCAGAACCTCACAGTGCTCAGGTTTAAGTTGTTTATCTTTAGTTGTAACTACTGGTTGTAATTACAACTTAAAAATGAACAACATTTTCAGTGACATCGGGGAGGTCCTCTCCCAAAGATTATAGAGTATTTTGGACTTGCATATGGTTCTCTGAATCTTTACAGCAAAACATTCACTGAAATAATGTTTAAACAAAGAGTAGCCTAACCAGCTGACTGAGGAGTCATTTTCAATCTCTTGTTTTTCATCTTAATTACTATGCAAGCAGTCTACACAAAACAGACCATTCAAACAGAAGTACTGAGGAAGTCTCTACCTTAGACATACACTTAAGTTTGTTTGTAAGGACACATGTATTGGGGGCAAGAATGTTAAATGCATTTCTGTGTTACTGGGTAGAGCATTTTGGTACATTCAGAACTGACTCAAAAAGAGAGCATCTCTTATAAAGGTATTAGGGAGCAAAGCCTAAACAAAGAACATGAGAGTCAGAAAATGTCTCCTTTTCTGTATCCTTGCATCTGGGTACTTTTAGATTCAGTTCAAGGCATTCATCTCTTTAATCTGATTTACCTCAAGCTGGACTTATACCTGTTATCTATAAGGCTTTTGCAAGTAACACCAGTAGAATTTGTAGGAAACAAGCTAGTATGATCGCTTGAAATATATGCTACCATAAAAACAGAGGAGAACAGAAAACAACATTTGATTCTGCAGTGAAGTACAGATAAAAGAAGGTGGTAATGTGTATTGCTAAATTTCCCTTCCAAAAATAAAAACAAACAGTAAGAGTCCGAATCTGAACTCATTTACATGGAAGTAAATAGATTGACTTTAGTAGATAGAATTGCTATGAACGCAATTGAGATTAAAATCTAACTTAATGTTCTCTTTCTATGATTAGAACTAATTTAGTTGCAGGAGCTATGTAGGACTTTAACAAGATCAGAAATTAAAAGGGTCTCTACAGTAAACCCAAATAGTGGAAGAACAGAGCAACTTGACTAGCATACCTTTCTCTGCTACTATATCTTTGAAGAGTATTATGGAAATAACAAATCCAAGTCTTAGTTCCAGTGAGGATAGTATATATGAAATCTGACTTGCCAAATCTTACAGAAAATTTTCTTCATGGTGACCTTTTGCCAAAGCAAATTGTATGAAGTTGCTAGCATTTGCAGGTAGTTGGCAGCTTGCTGTCCGAAGCAAATGTAAGAAGCTCAGTGAGCAATGGCAGTTATGAAAACCATTGTGCCTAAACAAATTAAATCAGAACACAGTTCCTGAGACACAAAGCTTTATAAATTATTTGTTTAAGGAGTGAGCTTATGGAAAGGAACATTGCATAATTCAGTCATAAAAATGAAAGAAAATTCTATGCCAAAATATGGTAATATAATTGTTCTAAATTCATCTTCGTTAAATATATATATATATTATATATATATACATATACACACACACACACACACACACACACACACAAATACATGTATATGTAGCTACAATGATGCTGTACTTTGTGAAACGTAGACTCTTCCTGTTGGGATGATATCAGGGACAAAGTCACGGCCCTGCTGTAGACAAAGTAACATTTGGCATTGACAAGGACAAGATTTTACTCCTGAAATTTTCGATGGTAAATGAAAGGAAAGAAATAATGGTTTTAGTGCTTTTGGGTAGTACTAGTATTTTAATTAAAAAGAATGATGTATTGTACTGGCAGAAGTCCCAGGAAGACCAAAATGACTTATAGACAATTTAGTAGTGTAACAAGTGAAGATCTCCCCAATATCCCATTTATTCTCAGCAAAAAGCTTGCAGTGGATTCTCAATATTTTACTTTTCCCAAAAGTCCATCCTTAATTTTTCACACAGAAACAATAAGGTATAACAATTGGATAAAAATCAGTATTCTGCATTATACTCACAACTTCAAAAGCAGGCATTTAGTCCCAGAGTGTCATCCATATGTGACTTACAATTTCTAAACTTTTTCAGCTTGTGGATCTCACAGATTTTCTTGTATCAGCTCTTCTGCTGGCAATAGTCTTGGGTTTTTTTAGTTACTTTCCCAGATCACAAGTTGAGAACCACCTATCTCTCCATTAGAGATAGACAGCACTAGAGGATAACTCATCCAACCTTAGACCTGTTTTAGGTTGAGATCAGTCATTCTCCAGAGACACCTATCCCTTTCCTTCCACTGTAGCTAGAGCTGAGACTACTAACAAATGTAAGCAGAGATGAATCCCACCGGTAGTGTTAAAACCATAGAAATAAGCCAGATTAATTTTTCTAAGCACATTTACTATTTTCAAGTTGCTAAATTTTGATTTCATTGGCATATGAAGTAATCTCATTTAACTCTATTCATTGTTGATCCCAGTTCAAATTACAGCAAAATTTGATCATAACAATATAAGCAGGCATATTTATATTCAGGGCCTCAGAAAAAGATCACTTTTAAAATATTTGGGGGGGGAATGTAATAGAAAAATGGTGAATATGAAAGCTTAAAATTTTACTTTTTTGGTTAAATCCAAAGGTTTATAAAAATTTTATAATTTTAATTTAATTTTTTAATTTTAAAAAATTTCAGTTTTGAACTGAAAAAAAAAAAGTACTAAAGTAATCATAATGCACATGCTTTGTAGTGTAGGCACACCAGTCTGTTCAAGGGAGAAGTGGCAATAAGGATGTCAGGCAACCTTCACCATTTAACCATGAATCACTCTTGGCCTTTTTTTAGTCAGAAATACAGGTGCATCCTGAGTATCCATTCCAGGGTTTGAAAGCTCTTTGGAGCAGAAAGCCAGAAGTCATGAGAGCCACCATCCCACCTGGAAGGCTTTCTGGCTCATGGAAACTCTGGCCTAGATGCCTGCTCTGGTGCTACCAAGCTTAGGACCTGTGATCCTCCCCCTCAAGGCCCCTCCTGGGCTTAGCAGAAGTTATTAACCAAAAGTGTCCTAAACAGAATATACTGGGATCAACAAGTCCCCATTCTRTGACATAACCTTGTGTCACCAGAAAATTCCCAACTGCGCCCCGATATGCATTATGTCATATATTTACATGGAGTAATGACATCCAACATTGATAATTAAGCAGTTAATGTTTTGGACTGTTGTAGAAGCATACAGTCCACAAAAAGCCTGATAATGCACGATAATGTAATAAAACAAAACCATCAGACATTTTTTTTGATGGTTTCTGGGTTTCAGTAGGCTCCATGTATAAAAATAAGTGGAGGAACTTACTTGTACTTTATATTTCCGACAACTTAAGACAGAATCAAAATAAATATAACAAAAGAAAGTTCTTCCCTCTTTTTTCTTATTTTGAGACCATTTAGCAAGTAAGATTTTGCTAAAAACTCACCATGCAATACTTTCGTGTTTTCTAGCTTTTTGAAAAGATATAGAGGTAAAAAAGCAATACCTAGACCACACAGTTCCATATGCTTTAAGGTTTTTCAAGTACTATCTTTACTCTTGTAACTTACATATTGGTGAAATCTTAAGACACTATTTTTCATTCTGGGAAAAAAAGAAAATCATTTTGCCTATAATAGGGAGAACTCTAGGACACTTCTCCCTTTGCATTAAGCAGCCATGAGGTGTAGCTATCAGAATGGCCATATTGAAACATTCAGGCAACTTCTTGCTTTGGAAACCAAACCTTTTCCTTTCATTCACTTTGCCTTGAAAACAGCAGACAAATCCAATCCGTTGATATTTGTTGTAGTTTACATTTCATGGCAGAAAAGTACTCTTTGTAAAAGCATTAGTGTTACAGTAATATAACTCACAGCCTATGGGTAGATGCTTCTGCAGTTTGATTGTGTAGGTCAGGGAGAAATCAGTACTAATATTGGTACATTATATCCTCTCTATTCAGCAACGTATTTATACTGAGATCTACTGCAAACTTCAGCAGTAGATCTTAAGCAGTAGTAAGATGTAGGTGTTATCTTTAACACTGTTGTGTATATGACACAGATCTCTAGTCCATATACAGAAGGTGCTTTTCAGAGCACTTATTGCTCACTTCTTGCTTGGCCTAGATGACCTTTAAAGGGCCTGCCTAATTTCAAAACATAAAACTTTTTGCTATTGAGCTTCTAACAGAGTATTTCAGTAAGCAGATGACTCCTACAACACAAAAGCCAAGGATATTCAGGGTTTAGATAATGAAGGAGAAATAATGAAGTTGAATCTAGTTGAGAACTAGATACTTAATGTTAGTGTGTTTTATATACAGGTCTTGTAGCCACATCAAAATGAATTTTCAGGCTTTAAATATTTAAGACAAAAAAATTGTAGGGAGAAATCGGTTTGAACAGTGCTTGTTTCCATGAAACAGAAAAAAAGCAGATATCTGTATTACTCTAAAGTGGCACTTCAAGATTGCCTGGTGGAAAAAAAAAAGAGACCACTTGCTTAATGTCAGAGAAAGGCTATTTCAACTGCATTTCTATGGGAAAATGGTGACACTCAGTAACCAGTTAAGTTGATCGCAGCTGGTTATTTCCTATGGATGTATCAGGAGATACTGTATTGATCCAGTGTCTACTTTTCTAATTTGAAGAAAATTGTTTGACTTCAGGGGAGCACTACACATTTCTTGAACTCCACGCTTTTTGGTGAAGGGGGCTCTTATTTATTTATGTTTAACATCAGCAACCTCCATTAATCAGCTGCAGAACACAAGCAGAATTCCAGCTGGCATTGGCAAGAGACTCTGCTGGGAAGCAACCCCAGAACCCTTCACTGTGTCAATTAAGCACTCATTCATTAGTTGTGTGAAAATACAAAGGCTGCCTGAGGAAAACAGACATATATCGCATCCAAACTTTTGAAGGAAGGTTTTCAATTTTGTGCTAATTTCACTGACTCCTCTACCACAAATCTGTCCATTCCAGCCCTACAAGAAGGTGGTTTTAACTGAAAATAGTGGTTGGTGAAATCTGATTTCCTAATGAAAAATCTCACTATATAACTCTCAGAGACAAAAATGGGCCTGCACTTATTCTGATCTAAGTAAGTTCTAGTTCACTATTTCAAATAAAGCTACAAATTAAGCTACAAGTTACAGAAATCCATAATTTTTGGTGCTCTTTGTGTGTAGAGCCCAAATATTTAGGGTTAGCCTTATAAACCTAAATAGAAAAACATCATTTACAGGCAAAATAATGAAGGACAGGGTATTACCAAGGTGCTGGAGTGAATCAGTGTCACCAAGTGCTGTTTTGTTGTCAGCCATCCTTCAAAAAGGATATGTCTGATTTCTGCTTGACCTTATTCTTATGGAAAATCTGATAGTAACCAAATGGGCTGCATTTGTAGTCACTTTTATGCTTTGACTCTGGAGATAATTAATCTTGTAGACTTTAAAGAGAAGTTAAATGCAACCTCTGCCAAATGTTCAAGCACGGGAGACATTCATGAATTCAGGTATTTTCTGGCAGGGGTTTTATATCTATTCTGCAGGAAGGGAAGGGAAGGGAAGGGAAGGAGAGGGAAGGGAAGGGAAGGGAAGGGGAGGGGAGGGGAGGGGAGGNGAGGCGAGGCGAGGCGAGGCGAGGCGAGGCGAGGCGAGGCGAGGCGAGGCGAGGCGAGGCGAGGCGAAGTTTCCTATTACTGTTGAAGTATTTTCCATTGGATCCATCCTTAATAGAGAATAGGGGAAGGGCAACAACCAAGACCTGGTTAAGATCACTTTATTCTGAAAGTGGTCTTACAATGGTCTCAAATACTGTAAAGTAAGCTGGGGTTACACTAGTTGGCATATAGAGTCAACAGCCCATTATCCAGAAGAAAATAGCTGCAATATGACAAATGTTTGACTCCATTTCTGCCTGGAGGCTGGTGTAAACCAGCAACATTAGTTCTTTGCCAGCTGAATAATATTCCTATATTCGATATTATCTCTTGCTCAGGTAATTCAGTGACTGTCCATTCCTTGTTAGCCACTGGAATGAAGGAAAGAATTGGCCTAGGCAAAGGATAATTAATCTTATTAAAACATACCAAAACAGACCTACTGGAACTCATTACACTAAAATAAGATTGAGCTTCTGGTCTCAGTTTAATTCCTTGAAGATAGGTGTCCAGAAGTAAGCACCTTTATCCCTATTGCACATTGATTAAAAGTCTTAAAAGCAACAACTGAGAATCAGCAAAAAGCCCAAACTTGTTTTACTGTCACAGAAGTATTCTGGGTCAGCCTTAATGAATCTGACAAGGTAGGGTGGCGAAAATTGTATTAAAGAGTATTTATTCTGTGGTAAATAAACAAGCTATTCAGTAACAACTATTCTGAAATATTTCCTAAGTTAAATACACTTTAACTGAAATAATGAAATAAAAATAACAGCATGGAAACATTTTGTTTTATACATATAAATATCCTAAGAGAAAGTCTATATTTGTATTTTGAATCTCAATATTTTGATGATCAAGTCTATATGCTCGTTACTTCAAAAGTATAATTCTTATTATTCACCTTAGCCACCCACTCCTCTCTATAGAGTCAATAATGGCTATATAGGATAGTTTGTGAACTGTTCCTTTAAAATCTGGCTAGCACAAGCAAACCTTATGTGTGTCACAAACATGGTCCAGCAAATGAGCACATTCAAACAAAATACTGAAAACTCTTTTTTAGTGGATACTGCTGTATCCAACCAACCAACCAACCAATCAGCCTTTCCCTTCCCCAAAGGCTCTGATTCTTCATAAAATTTATGTTAGGTTATATTGCTCTCAAGTTACCAAAAACTCAACTACCCATTTTCAGGCAAAAGTAGCTTGGATCCACTGGTACAGAACCACAGTCATTACAGACTACCAGGCATACGTGTAACTGTATAAGCTATACAATTATAAGGCTATTCTTTGGAAAGTAATATTTGAAGAGTAACAAAACTCATAGTTTATTCAACCTGCATATAAAACTATTGAAGTATAATACATTTATCATATTAAAAATGCATCATTAACATTTAAAAGCGGGTGCAGTTACTCAATAAGCTAATGGTATAGTCTGACGACTCCACTCAAGATTGTATTGTTGAATTCCCACTGGGATAAAGCAGAAAGAGAAAAACAGAGGGAGGGAATCAGAGTGACCTTGCACCAAGGTGCTGCTGCCTTATACCAAGTTTCTGGTAGGCTGTGGTTGAGCTCCACCCTGAGGATCTTTAAAGCACTGCATTTTCAGTGCTGTGACTGAATGAATGCTACAAGTGAGCAAGAAAAAAAGCAACAGCCACTACAAAAAAATAGATATGTGCGGGTGACTCTGTGTGTGCACCAGTACACAGCTCTTCATGATAGTAAGCCTAGGACATTCTGATTAAGAAAAAAAAATGAAAAAAAGAACAGGAAAAAAATAAGAACAGGAACAAGTGAAAATTTCCACTATAATTTAGAACTCACACCTGTATAAAGCAAGCTTGTATGATTGCCAAAGCAGCTGGATAAGGGATGGGATTTCCAGTTTACATGCTATAGAAATCAGTGGCCTTCTCAAAGCAACATCTGTCTTTTCAAGCAGTTCTGCCTTTTCTGTTAGCTCCAAAACCAATTTATTTCCTACTATTTAACCATATTTGAAAATCTATTCTAATTCACTACAATAACCATGTATTTGGCTTCACAGATATAAGACTGTCTTGATTTGAAACATGTCAAAACTCCCTTTGACTCTGTGTTAGCCAGTAGTTCGGCGCTATAGGAATGGATTAGTAGATCAGAGCAGTTTTTGCTGGGACCCTTACATCTCCCCTATTTGAAGTTCAAGATTTTCCTCTTTAGTTTTAATCTGAAGCCCTGAACTGAATTACCTCAGCATGCATGTAGTTTAAAGCTCTCTTGAAGGCTCAAATGTAGGTTCAGACCCTTACACCTATCCTATGAGTGCATTTGATGAACACTGGAGCAGATCTTCTGACTTAGCTTCCTATGAAAGGAATCTAGTTCAGACCATACCATGTTGCAAATGGCCCCAGACAAGGTAAATGGGGACATTCAGGGGTTCACTTCCATGTGAATCATGATGATAATGTAATCACAGCTGTTGACTTCAGTGGGAACCAGCACTGGGTGAGTTTTGATAGTAGGCAAAATTTAAGGTAATGAGTTTAGATGGTGATAAATCTTTTGGTGGCTTGAATCATGGGAGCTTCTCTTTTTGTGTTATATGTAAGAAAAGTAGACCTGGGCTGGAGGGAGAGAAACGGTGCAAGACTGATGGTGGTAGAATAGCTCCCATGCAGCGAGATTCTTTTCTCAGAAAAAAGATGGAGTTGGAAAAGTGGCATGTAGATGAAAGCGATATTTCAATTCAGCCTGCACTCAAAGTATGGATATTTAAATGCCCATGGGTTTTCAAGGTCTGCTTTATTTAAAAGAGAACTGCAAGGATGTAGGCCACTAAATACCAGGTAACACAAATGGTTTTATTCACAGATAAAGTTTATAAATAATAAAGTGGCCAGCTCTGTCAAAAAATGGAGAAGTGTGTTTATCTTTTGTTCAGTCTTTTCTTGAGTTGGCATTTGGTAAAAATCATGAGAATTAAATATCATTTTTGACAAAAATAATATGAAGGTGAAAGGGAGAAAAGCACAGAGTTTTAAAAATTTGCCTCAATCATCCTGTTAAAAATTATTGGACACTTTGTTAACAATTGATAAGGTTTTAACTGACTCACTGTTATTGATTCAAAAAGCTTTGCAGTGTATGTAGGCCTTTATGAAATGTGAAAGGCTTATGATGCCAAGCTCTTGCAGCTTCTGGATATATTCACATACTGGGACAGTGCTGTGGAAGTCAGAAGCCTTTGTGGGAAATTAAAGCTTTTGATAAAAAATGGAACTGGGCTGTTCACTGGACCATAGAAAAAATTGTGTCCCTCTCCTTCCTCTTCTGAAACCATTATCCTCTGCGAGAGAGGATGCAGACTTCTTGGTCTTTTTTTCCAAAACACAGTTAAACAAGAATGTGTACAAGTAGCAAAGTAAACACAGAAATTAATTATTCATGTATATGTATGTATGTATTACAGAAATTGTCTCCTTCATTGAGCAAAGCTTTGTCTTGGAATGCATATGGATATACACTTTGTGAATGTAGGCCACATATCATGAGGTTATATTGCTTATAACACCATCACACCTTGTGAACTAAGGCAGAGTCTTCACAGACAGAAAACATACTGCTGAAAAGCAGACATAGTGATTGATGTTTAACTGAAACATAACCCAAAAGCCCGTAAAGAGAAATATTTTAAAGGTGCAAGTTCCTTAACCATAGTTTGCATATGTGCCCCAAATATGAAAACACCTGAAGTATACACTGCCTTGACACGCATGCATATTCTCATTCTAAATGCCTTTTGCAATCTCTCCTTTGTCAATAAAGAAATAGTATCAGTGAAGTGGCAATTTTTCCTCCAACTATTTGTGCTAAAATTATTTTAACAGATCTAATGGAAAATTACCTGGTGATACATTCCTTAGTTTCCTTAGTCCTTTCTTCATGAGAAAGTATTCTTTAGGCTTTCTTGTAAACTAAATGATGCAATATAGGTTGAAATTTCCCAGTAAACTTATAACTTCAAAAGAATACAGTTAATATCTCTAAAAGTGAATAAACTCTTGGTGCAATTAGAAGTTCAGATAAATCACTAGAAAATTCAATACAATATACATTTCACAGACAAAGAACACTACAAATTAACCAAAACTCATTATTGCTTTAGAGACTGAAATTAGAGTCAAAATTTTTATTCATTTTCTTCCATTTAACAAGGAAGCTTAGTTTGGTTGCTGTTAGGTTTTCTATCAACATAAAGTGAAATGGTTAATCTTTCAGCATTTATTGTTCATTATTCACTAAGTAAAATTATCAGTTTTATAATTTATCATTGATGTTCTATTTATGTACCAAGAGTGGTTGTCATGGTTTATTTTTCATCTTTCAAAAATTAAAGATGAACTAGTTCTTTTGTTGTTATTCACAAATGGAAGGAATGAAAACTTGTTCTTCAAGTTCTAAATCCTCATGTTTGCACTGAGAATATATTTCACTCTCAAGCAAAATCAATCAACTAGGTGAACTTCACCTAGTTCCTGGTTTATTGGATAATATATTAGATATAGTACATTTGGGGGAACACTATAGAACTTATTATTTGATCCAGAAAAATTTGCATTATTTTCTCAATATGCTCGCAACAGTGACATATTCACCTGTCTTTAAATACTTTTGTTATGATTTTCCAAAGTAGGAACAAAGATTTATAGACAGGTACCTGTATTTACAACTCAGTTTTCAGAAATGCTACTCCTTTTGACTTCTGAGTGTTGGCCTTACAATAGCTTGTAGAAAGAAAAAAAAAATTCACAGGGTGTTCAAATTTGCAAACATAGATAAATTTTGCAATTTACACAAAAAAAAGTTTATGAATATTCTTATGACAAGTTGATGTCTATATGTTTAGACATTCTCCCACTACAATGCTTCATGTATAGGAGGCCAAAGTTTGACAACAGTCTATCTTATGAATGACATTATAGGGAGATTCAGGTGCCTAAAAATACACAGCCAGTGACATCTTAGATGCCCTAAATTATACAAATCACCCACACAAAACTGGCAGATGTGACACAGAACACACAGAAGACCCACATCCTTTTTGAGCAGTAGACAAAAGGAAGGGATACTGCTGAAGAGTTGAAAAAGGCACTGTTTGCAACTGTGGTTAGGCAAATTGAACCTTTCCTCTTATATTTGTCATTAATGGTACAGAGTATTCTGTCTCTACTGATTCACTTCTTTATCCTAAGATTGTACCGATGAGCAGTTTTGAAAAGATGTGTAAAGTTTTTAGGTGCTAAAAAAAGAATCTGAGTTCAGTTAAGCACAAAAAATGCCAAGTCAGTTCTGAGTATGTCTTCCAGTAGTTGTCTTCGAATGCATTCAAGTTCAAAATTATATCATGCTTGCTTGTACTATGTGTAGAATCACCCACTGAATCACAAGGGTAGAGTCAGTGGTATGTACCATGATCGTGTATGCCATAGCCCATCTCTCTGATGACCTGTGGGTGGCAGGGGAACAGTCAGACAGGAGGGCCTGGACTGATCTTTCGTCTGAAGTTCCTGTATTAAAAGCTACTGAGAGGTCAATCTAAGTAGTCCATTAGATTATATAGTTTACTGGTGTTCCAAAGTTGGTTCATTAACAAGGTGTAAGATTGGGCAGTGACTGACACGCATTGCAGCAACAAGCTGCAATTTTGAGAATGGTATTTAGAGAATGATTTAAGTGTTTGACACTGTATCTATGTATGGTTGATAACTGCTGATAACAATTGCTGATAATACTACCAATGTGCCCCATTTCTTTAAGCACTCAAGATGTATAGGAGTTAGGCATGCAAGTGACTTGTTTCAGGAAATTCAGACAAAAGTAGATGTCTCAAGCAGAAAGTGAGTCAACTCCCCTGGGAAAAACAATCCGTTAAGAACCCAAAACTCTTGGCAGCCAGCCCAGACCCATATCTTTTCTTAGACAGGATTCTTCACAATGAGCAACTGAAAGGAATGTTAATGAAAATGAAAAAAATCTGGATTGTGATACTAAAGCTTTTTATTTGAGATCCCTAACTAATTGCTGACAGACATCCTAGTAACAAGTTGGGGCATTTACCTGTGCTTCAATAAACAGTGAAGCAACCACAAAAATAGCATATTCATTAGCCTCTGAGGTAGCAAAATATTATTATCTTCAATTCTGTTGCATGTTTACAGTATCATTTATGAAACAATTGTACAGCACACACACAAGACTCATTCTGGAATGCACAGAATGCCTTCTTGAAAATCACAGTATTAATTCCCCCATGCTTAAAGAACTAGTTTAACTGGGTGTGTAGCAAAGATTTCACAACACGTGTATTATAAAAAGTAAATTAAAAAACTCAGGGACATCAAATTCCATGCCACAAGGGTCAAATAAGTTTTAGAATATCACAAGACAAATTGCAGAGTGAGTTCAGTACAAATTCTGCACAGTACACCGATATTGTACTAATCTTTCCCACAAAAAAAAATTGGCAACAAATGTATCCTAGCAAGTCTCACAATCCCCATGCAACACAACAAATTATTTGAATTGCAAGCATTGTGCAGTGTGTGGCACACCCTATGTAATTTATCTGTGATTTCTACATTTACTCACACAATGGATTTTTCCCTTCGTATTTATTCAGTATTATTTACATCAAGGGTGGATTTTCCCTTCTTAAGGGTTGAATAGGCCTTTCAAACAGTTTTAGTGGGCTACATATTAATACACACTAATGTTCTGAAATAATAACTCCTCCAAAGTGATGAAGTTAGGAACTGTGATGAAATAAAGTTACAGACTATATTCAGCCCACAATGGGCTGAACGTGCATTCTGCACTCCCGATTTACTGTTAAATAATGGCTAGATACCTTATTAATGAGGTTTTCAACTCTTATTTTATTTTCAGTGTAAAGCTTATGTTCTATAGACTCTACAGTCTATAGAACTTGTAGTTCTTGTAGTTTTTATTTTATTTTAATTTTTTTATTTTATTTTTAACTATTATAGGAGGGTTCTTTTGTATTGACAAATGCATTTTCTGTGTTTGGGTTTTTTTTTAGTGTTTGTAAATTCATCAGTGTTGTTGCTAGCAAATTCTTCTGCAGCTCAGTTTTCTTAATGGTGTTTCTAGTGGCTTCTAAACAACAAACAAGGAAGAAAACCTCTTCATTTATCTGTTCCTTGACGTAAACCTGTCCAATATATGGTCAATTTTTAATAAAATTGATAATTTCTAATTCTACAAGTGAGAGGAATTCACATACCTACTAGCTTCCTTGTTTCTAAAACATTCGAGATGAGAAAGAAGGAAGGAAGTAGATACTTGGGATCTAAGTTGTTCTTTTTATTTTCTTCATATTTGCTTGCTATCTGCTTGGGTATGCTATTTTATGTCTCACCTGGACTCCACTACTGCAGCTTCACAATATTTTTGTATTTATCCTCACAGTACCAACTAGAGAAAGACCATTGCCTATGTTACACAAAGGGGGAATTGAGGCAAAGGGAAGGATAGAGGGATTTGTTCAAGGTCAGCTGAAAGGTCCAAAATAATGCTAGAAAGTGAATTTATCTAGTCGCAGGTTAAGTTATTAAATCACAATTCCTCTCAGTGTAGTATTACAGTCTAGTTTGAATTTGGGAGATCCATAGGCTATTTTTGTTATTTATACTAAGAACGCAGGAAGGAAGATGGAAAGGCATGAAAGAAAGATGTTACCAAAGAAAAAAGGTTTCCTGTTACTGAGAAGATAAAAAAGAACCATGAATGTGTTTCATTTGAAATGACAGGAAAAAAAAGACTACCTGGTAACACCTGGTGTAGAGCTTCTCTGTGCAACAGAAAAACATTGCCCATTTTCTCAAGGATGCTACCAACCTGCCTCAGTCGACTGCCACATACGCGATAAAAATTCACTTCCAGTTGGATTAGCATTAGCCTAAGCTTGTTAGGGATCCATGTTCATAACAAGGAGGTAAATTATGGCAAACAGATAATATATTATTGCTACCAAATAATGAGGCCTTACTTAGACATAACAGAACCAAATCTGAAACACGTGACAGCAAATGGGTGTGAATTCCTCTCCGAGAAGAGGGGCAGGTCAGCTCCTGCTCCTGTCATAGGAATGAGGAGTCATTGTCAGACTGGCAATATATGGACACAGCGATCCCAAAACCTAAATCCTTTCCCTCTTCAAGGTATCCAAAGGCTAATCAAAACACACAGGAACTCTTCTCATGGTACTTACATTGTAATTTATAACAAACGTCCGGAAAGCTTGGGATTTGGGAGGAAGGGAAAGGATGCACAGTTTTGTACATTAAATATTAAATATTTGAACACGTTTGCATTTCCTTTGTCCTCTTACCTATCATATGTTATTTGTCTTCTGACGATGTGAACTGCATTTGAGGTCTTGTCAAGCCCTGGCTGTGTTTTTACAGAACCTTCCAAGTGGACAGAGGTGGGGCCTATGGATGCTTCTGAAAGAGCTGGAAGGGAAAATATTTCCATTCTTCCTCTTAGAAAAGGAATTATGCCCGTATCCTCTTACATGCTTCAGGTTTGGTTTTGTGATTTAGAGCTAAATTCTGTATTTGAAGAAAGAAAAAAAAAGAAACAAAAAAGAATTTAGTTCAGTTCTATGAATAACTGGCCACTTATAATTTATCAGCCCAATTCTGATCCCTGTAAAAGAGTAATTCCCTTGAAGTCAGTGAAATGGTGCCGGATTTACCTCAGGGCAGAATTTGGCCCCCCAATAGTGATCTGGTTATTAATAGCTTTGCATTCAGAAAAAACATCGAATAAAATAATTACCTGTCTTGTCAGTGGAACCGCTTTTTTTAATGTCCTACATAAAATCCTCAAACCAAAATTCAAAGCTGTGTAGAATAAATTAATTAATTGGGGAATTAATTGGGCCATGTTGCCTTTTTTAAAACTAAGCTGTATTTTAGTTATATTTTGTTATGTGCCCAGAGGCTCCTGGGCATGGGTGCCCTATAAATACAAATGGATAACATATTATTATTAATAAAGGTACCACAAAATAGTTTCACTGCTTTTTCCATACATCCCTTCGAGCAATCACAGCTGAGGGGCAGTGAAGAAACACCCAGGGCTGTGAGAGGATGCTATAGAGAAGATTGTTTTGCCAACAGCGAGGACTATGTTTCAACTTGTTGTTTTTCCTCCTCTTCCTCCTCCTCCTTTGCCCTCCTTCCCAGGCCTTCACAGACCTTTCATCTTCATTTGTGCTTGGCAGTATCTGGTAGCTCCCATTTCCATCACACTTGCATTCTCTCTGATGCGATTACTACAGGAGCTGATCTCAAGCAGCTCCTCCTTCCAATCTCTTCTCTTCTCTCCAGCCTGAAAACCCTCCCGTTTACTTTGCTTAACCCCAGTCCCACCACACACGTGCATGCTGTGTGCAGTGAAATCCCGCAGAGATACAAAATGGATCTTTAGCTTTCAGTCTTTCTTCTCATTTTTAGGCTACTTATTTTATCGTTTTCCCAGTGTGTATGAAAATACATTGTACATATATATATCTTTAAAAAGACATACTTAAAAAGAATCTTTTGACTTTACCAATTCTTGATGTAAAAACCCTCCTGGCATTTTGACAGCAAATGATTAAAAGCCTTTCTCAGTATTTTACAAGCAAATATGAATTTTAACAAGATAAGTAAACTTACAGAAATGAAATATTCTATTGTTGTCTAATGTTAAACTAGCTGTCAAGTTTGAAACACTTGCAGTTAGTATAAGGAATGATTAGAATGGAGGTATGTTAAAAAGAAATACAGGCCAGGTTTTACTTATGCGTTGCAGATATAAAATTCAGATTTATAGATTGTTTGGATGACACTAGCAATAAAATGGTGATTCTGTTGTGCAGTTTTACATTATCCTTCATACTGTGAGATTAATATATCATGTGCTTCCATTTGTGTCTTGAATGTACCAGTTCTGAACATCTTCCAAATCAAGGTAGGGAAGGAACTTTGTTAAAAACAGGCATTCTGTAYGTTGGAGCAAATGCTTAAAAATTATTTCTACAGACTTACAAAAGGAGACAGTGTGAGAAGAACAAACGGACTTGTAATGCAAGTTAAGCAAAGCTGGGAGGTTAGTAACAGGTGTTTGAGGGGAGTGTGGAAAAGGAGTGAGAGGGGTGAGCTACTGGGAAAACGTGAAGTTGAGAGACTAACGACTAAGTGGAAGGTCTTGGATGAAAGCTGTCAGCAGCACACTGTGAAGTGGTATGAGAGACAATGAAGCCTCTTCACCTAGGTATAGGAAACAATGACAGATAACATGGTTAAAATAGCATTGACATTCTTCTCTCACAATCCTTCTCCTTTTATCTGCTTTCTAATCATTGTGAGGAACACTGGCATCCTATCTGTCAGTCAGACCCATAATCCTGATGTCACTGATGACTAAGGTATTGCTAAATTTCTAACAATAAGTCTTCAACAAGTATAACAGTTTCTTGTTGCACAATATCTCTAACATACAGATTTTTTCCACCCATTCACATAGCCAAACCTATTTGCTGGAGCTCATTGCTTTAACACTCAAAAAGTTAAAGTCATTTTCTCTGATATTTACAAATGCTTCCTTGGCCTGCTTGTATACCTCCAAAGTGCTACATTTTACCTAGCTCATCAATGGCTCCGTCATCTCTATTAAACAAGACTTTAAGTATTTCTTTTCACTTCCAAAGCCCTGCACAATCTTCTCCTTCATTTAATACTTTGAGGTTGACCTGAGATGCCAGCTCACACTGTGTTATATTTTCAAGAAAATGGCTTATCATACTTACCAATACTGTCTTATTGTTTCCTTGTATTCCCCGTCAATATCTGTGTCATCCACCCATATCTTGTAAGCAATAATCTATGGGTCCAGGATTTTTCTTCCATTTTTATATATAATGCTTTATACACTGAAGTGCTCATCTGTGTCTGAAGTTCTTAGGCAGTATGTTACTATAACTATCATATGGTAATAGCAAAATATGGTATCATATAGTATCATAATACAACTATATTTAACTATATAGTACAATACCAGAGAAAGAAAATGTAAGCAGTGAGGAGAAAAGCAGAAAAAGGAGATGTCACTGATCAGAACTACTCTGGAGATCAAAATCAAAAGAACTCTGAGAAGAGGAACGGAAGCAATTTGTGTACAAGGGGATCCTGGGTTTGAGGTGGATGAACAGCAGACTTTTCCCTAGAGTTGTCTCTTGTACCAAACACCTTTGAACAAAACGGGGTCATCTATAAGATTTAGTTCTCTGTGTCAGACTTGAAAATCCCAAATAAGAGAAGAGTTGGTAGAAATCAGAACCTGTTTGGAGAAAGATTGTTCTCAGGACATATTAGCTTTTCTGTAATATCGTTTTATTATCACTTCTCTAATTTTGAGTATTTGGGGCTTCCAAATAGCACTACCTGTTTGCCTGATGTAGACCAGAGGATTACTTAAATTCATTAATATTACGACAGTTTGATTGAAACAAAGTTTGGAAGCAGATATTCAGCAGTTACAGCTCCAAGTCTCTTAATCCTAATTGTTCTGAATGCACCTTTTTACCAGATGATGTTTTGAATCATGTTGTTTTCAAATAAGCTCCATCTTAAAATGCCAACCTGTGAACAATCCAAGGAGCTTGGTGATAACATTGGATTTCCCAGGCTTTGATGTTAGTATCTAAGCCAGAGCATCTCTGTTTTTGCTTAATCCTTTTAAGTAAGTTTGCTGCACAGCCATATTAGCTCACGTTCCCAGACAAGCTCAGGAACTGGACTAGATTGGAAATAAAACTGTTTCATGTGCATGAACATGGGAGAGTCTGGTCTACCAAGTTTGATGCTGTTCTGTTTGTGAACATGAAAAATTAATTTCTGTATTTATGACCAAAGAATATCTAAACACTTTCACATTAAACTTTTAGTCTTCCTTGGGGGGTGTTAGAATTCCCATTTCGAAGACAGCAAAAATCCAATTCAACATTGAGATGTTTAATAACTGCATGACAGCTAAAGCCTATAATACACAGAAGTCTGTTTTTGTTTTTTCTCTTTGAAAGGGCATCATATAGGCAATTGAACTCTGAGTTGACTCCACAGACCATGGAGTCCCCCTACTCAAAGTATTTCAGAAAGTTAGGCTGAGTGCACAAACTTCTGAGAACTTTTGTAAATTTTACCCTAAGAACAGCTGGAATCTGATATCTTTCTAAACACTGTACCCCAATGTTAATTCTGTAACTCTAACTTGAAAGCTACTGGTACTATATCAAAATAGGCTAAAATGAAAAAAAGGGGGTCAAATGTCTCAGGGTTCCTGTCATTAATGGAATGTGTATGTCAAGCCACTAATACATATTCTTTTCCATGACCTCCTTCTGCATCATAACTCTACAAATCTTTTTAAAATCTGTGATATTTTCTATTTGGGAAAGAGTAAAACTTGTGTGAAGAGGTGGCACTGTCTTCAGACTAGGTTTGAGCTCACACTTGGCCTAATTTTAGTTTATAGAATTCCTCTGAGAAACTAAAATTTAATATGGGAAAGTGTGTATAATGTAAACATTATAAAGAAATTCAGTCATTACTTCCCTATCCTGGAAAACAGGTTTTGAATTAAGCAGAATGTATGCAATAAAAATGTTACCAAAATGATTAGCATAAGTAACTGAAAAAATCTGATTATAAGAAGGCAAAGTAGTTTAACACATGGCCACATTCATAAGTATGAAATATTATAATTCTATTGTCTATTCTTTCTGTGAAAAGTTAGCTCCTTCAGGAATGTCTTAATGAATAATAAAACTGACTTGATTTTCCCACTGCAGTCAACTTTGCTGTCAGGCTATTAATGATTCATAATGACTGTATGCTTAATAGTTTTATGCCAGATAAAAGACATCCAACAGAAGCAAGTGGCCAGTGTTACTCCTGTGACTGTTATCTTGACATTTTCAGTAATATTGGTAAAAACAATCTCTAAAAATGCAGAACAGCTGAGTTACAATGGGAAAATGGCTTTAAATCACTCAATAACATCAGTGCTGAAGTCATATAAAATTCTTTATTACATTACCTCTGCTCTAGGAGAAAACACAGAGGACTAGATTGCATGCTGTTTGTAAAAAATGGCATATTTTCCTATTCATATCATTTCATATTCTTGGATATTTTATTTTCATAATGCAGTGATTTGGATAACACAACTAGCCAGTGCTTAAATGAGAACACAATGTGTACTCCGAGAATAGCTGAGCAGAATAACGCTCAAATCAGTTCTGCACAAGATGATAAACACCCAGACTGCTCTGAAGCTGTAGGAGTTTATCTACTGTATATGTAAATGTTTTTCTTTGCTTTGAGGAAAGCCTTTGCAAGAACAATGTCCTTTAACAAAGGTCTAAAAATGCATGTGAAAGCCAAACATAATAACATTGTTATTCTGCCACTTATTAACAGAACAACGGGTCTAACAACAATTAGATATGAATATTGCAAACTGAATTTAATATTAAGCTGTCTTTGAAATGCCACTTTGCAGCAGGTTTTCTAATGCTTAAAGCACAGCAGGAGGCTAACTCCATCTTCAAATATTAAATCAAAACCTTTTTTTAACCTTATAAATCTTACTGAAAGCAAGTTCTCCTATTCAAGAGAGAATTATTAAACGATCAGGCAAGAAAACTAAACCTCCCAGGCTTTTCTTGGCACATGGTAAGTACCCACAATGAGTAAAAACAATAATGAAAAGGATTAATAATATTTTAGAATAGTGTCTGAGAACATTCTTAACTAATCATAGATTGTAAAGTGCTAGTAAGTCCAATGAATAGGAAACAGCGCATACTGAAACACAATCCCACTGTCTCACCTAGAAATCTTGCAGTAAGCACAAGTCACAGACACTCGGAAATGTTGCTATTCGCTGATCCCTACAGCCAGTTACATGCCATTGAAAAGATCAAAGATCTCTAGGAAATAGTAAATGCAAGGGCACATCACTTAAAAATGCCATAGAAGAATCACAGAGATACATTCTGTGCTTGAATACCTGCTTCTAATAGCAGGGGAACTGTGTGCAATCTTGATATATTTGGCCCATATTAGTGACAGAAACCACTTATTAAGCTATATAAAACAATATATCTCACAGAATTTTGTCCAATCTACTTTTTAATGTCCCAAGTGAAAAAGCTTCCCTTGGAAGACAGCCTAACAGAGACAATTGGCAGGAAATATACCTGGTTATTTTGCCTGCATTTATCTACTTTTTTCAGTTTTAGCTCAGTAGTGCCAGGATTTGTATCAGCCAATTCTCTTCCATCCCTGGCAGTTCCAGAACATTTTTAAAGTGTTATGGTCTTCCTTTAAACATTGCTACCTAAGTCTCCATATTTAGCTTACTAATTTCCACCCCCGCCACCCAGGGTCAAGAATTTCTTGTTTCCTAATTACTTTGGCTCTTTCTAAACTGTAATTCTGATAATGAGATATCCAGGAAGGAATGCAGTCCCTTAGATGGGATAACACCAGAGTCCCAGGGAAAAGGAGTACTACCTTCATATTCTGCGATGAGATGCTTCATTCCAAAACTGCGATGGCATTTTTTGGCTATCACATCACAGTTCGAGTTCATGTTTAATGTGCTGCTTCACCCCACATAAAAGCCTTTCAGTTTCTGTTTTCTGTTCGGTGTTGGCTTTTCAGATTATTTTCCTTTGGTTAATTCACACCAGCTCAGCAGGCAACTGACTTTGCTGTTTCCTATCCTAATCTCTCTGGGATCCCTTTTATTACTCTTCTGTCCTTGTCATTAATCCCCTCAATGAATTTACTGTCTCTTCCAAATTATTAATATAAAGGTTAGATAGAAGACTGAACCTAAAACCCACCAATATTCCATAAGATATTTCCCCATATTAGAAAAAAATTGACGTCAGTTAGTTGTCTCATATATAATTTTCATGCAGTTGGTAATTCACTTCATGATGCTCGTATCTAAAAATATTTTCTATGCTGCTGTTTGTATCTGAAACCATAATTTGCATGCATTTCATCTACTGCTCTCTTTTCTTTCCTTTGGACCATTTCCATAGCACTACAATATTTCTCTCTGATTACACTGCATGTGTGACCTCGAGCAACCTACCACTGTTGTTTCCAAATTAGGATACAGGCAGGCACATGTCTCAGAGGAAGGCAGCAGGCACTGGATTTGCCTCTCAGCTGGAAGCTGCTGCCTCCCAGGTGAGACTGGTGCCAACCAAGAGGTTTTTGTTTTCTTCTGAAGAAGCTTTGCGCAGGGAGGCACAGTCGCAGTTGGACAGCTGTGCTTTTGGTTGCCACCTCCTAGCGGAGCCTGCTGTGCAGTTGCGTGAGGGCTTCTCATTGTCTGCTCCAGGTTGAAGCTCACCTGTCTGCCTTTGCACTGCAATGGGGCAGAGGAGCTGCTCAGGCAGCCAACAGTGATCTCATCCAGGGGAAGCGGAAACTAACAGCAGCATGTTTCATAACCCCGCTCACCCTGAATAAACATCAATATAAAATTCAGCTTATTTTGACACGATAGAGATTTTTTGAGTGTGGGGCCCAAAAACATTTTGGGATCCTAGCAAAGGGGCATTATGCCTTGGATTTAGGACTTGGTGCTCATATTCACAAATAAAGACTCATGCAGTATATCTGTACTCTAATAATGTTTGGCATTTATAAACTGCAGCAAGCTGCCTCCACTCCCAGTGTCAGTAGTAACAGGAATATCTGTCTATATAAATATTTAATCCCATTTGGTCACAGAATTGCATGCTCATGAATAGGTACAGGAGGCTCTTAGGACATAAGTAGCTTCCCCTCATGTATTAGTGGACCTACTTTCTCTATAGCATATCTTTTCTTAATATACCTTTAAAACCTTTGTATTGCCTTTGAAATTCCCTGACTAGTATGAACATATTGTGTGTATTTGGTTTCAGCTCTCCTTTTTATGTTCTTTTAAGTGTCATGGACTGTCTCACAAGAGCTAAGCCAGCAGTTTTAAATGCTTTGTCTCTTCCTGTATGGTGGTCTGCAGCAGCAGTTCATTGTCATTATTTCTTTTTATTTATTTATTTGCTGCTAATAACTTTATGCAAAAAATGTTGCTGTCACAGCAGTCTTCCCATCTGAAATCGTGGCATTGGCACTGTGTTTCGATTTATAATGTTACTCTCCCACATCTTTTTCTCTTTTCACTTCTCCACTGCAGGGTACACCTTCACTTTTACTTCATTTATGGGAATCACTCCAATCTAGTTCAGCTATATGTCCATCATTTCAGAATTTATATTTTATAAATGGATTTCATTTTTCTTGTCTGTTTCTTACAGATATTTATAAATAGTTCAGTTCATTGATGCTTTACGTGTTTCAGGATAATTCCATCTTCTTCCATACTTTGTTAAGTAGGGGTCTTTTACACTGGGTGTAACATGACTCCTTGCAAAAGTCAAATCTGAGTTTAGGACACCTTCCTTCTAAATCAAACCAAACCTAACCAAACAAAAAAGCCTTCACAAAAACCTCAAACTTGATACCCGTTTGTTTTTTTTTAAATCATTTGCTTAAAGCAAAGCTTAAATAAACGAAGCAGATTTCCTCCCCATCCATAACTCTGTTGTCTACCTTTTATGGTCTTCAGCGTTGACTTCCCCCTTTTCTTACCCACGCCTAATACTGGAAGAAAAATTGTGATCCTTAGTATTGAACTATTTTCAGTTCTCTTCTAGGACTCCTGCACTCTTTCTGGTTATACTCCACAAAGCAGTTATCTGTGTTTGAGCTGTTCTGGAAATTCCATGGCATTACTTAGGAAATCTGACATTTTTATTAGAACATCATTAATTGTGTATCTGGCAGTGGATGATGCTACCCTTTCCTGCCCCAGACCCGAGTCATTTCTTATTTGTTGACCCTATATCTGAAGAGCCAACAAAAGGAATATACATTTCTATCTTGTTTCAGTATTTGTTTTTTAATTATTTGTTGGGACTTCCATTTTCTCACGAGGTTGTCTCAGCCTGATTACCTCCTACCTTTTCAATGACAAAGTATCTATTGGAATTACCAATTTTAAAGTGTTCTGTATGTGTTCTCTTAATTTCTATTTTTTGCATTTATCCTCTCTCATTTCTTAACTCACAACCTGCCTTATGCCTTTTGCCCATCATCATACCACTTACCTGGTTTGGCTTTCTTTGCCTTTCCTATATTCTTCACCTATCTTGTAAGTCTCTGAACAATTTTCATCTCAGAGGAAACCAAACAACAGATACAGGTGGGGTGGCGTTCAATGACATTAACTTTGTCTAATCATAAAGTTAGGTGTTTAGACTAAATGAACTGTCTTGATTTCCTGTGCTGTTTTCCAGAAAGAATGGCTCTTCCAGCTAATAATCCATTCTTAAACAAGTTTCTAAACTAGGTGGCATAAATCAACTTCTGAGACAATTTTATCTGGAGATATCCAGCTCTTTCCATTACTCTTGAGTGAGACTGGACAGTGATTATACCTAGATGCTTCCTATAAATATGGCTGAATTTAGAAAAGGCAACTTTTATGCTTCCCATTTTCCTTACAATCTGACATTCAGCAAAACTTACCTAATACAACAAGATACAAACATGTCCTTCCATGCTTTTAAATTCTTCTGTCAGTCATTTGACATATACATTAAAAAATAGTAGAAGTAGATTATTGTGATGCTATCTGCCAGATGAACATCAGTGGTCATTAATTCACCTTTGCTATTTTCATTCTTTTCCTCACTTCCAGCCTACACTGCCTGCCTCCTGGAAACAGGGCATCTCACAACAAAATGGAAATATTAACTCCTGAAGAAGTCATAAAATGATACATTGGGTGACCCAAAGTATTAAATATAAATAAACATTTTGCTTTCTTTTGTTAGAGATGCAATAGCCTTTAGTGTGTTTTTCTTAATTTCTGGTTGTGGTATCATGTAGACTTGGATAAATAATGTTTTTAGGCACTATGTGGAGACCACAGTCCCTAGACAACCTAGTCTAGGAAAGATGTTAAGTGTCAGCTGTGTTGGAACTGATATGGGCACCTAGGGTGGAATTCATCTGAGTGGGAGACATGTTTCAGCATCTCAGAGAAGAGAGGTCTTAGGACGCTGATGTTCTACGTGCTGAACAACCATTTTGTACATGCGTAGCACCATAATACTTTTTTTAAAATGTGAATAGTAATTCAGTTGTCCCAGTAAGTGGTATTCAATGTGTCTAACATTAAACATTTAAAAGTTAGAGCCTACATGACTAGGTTAGTCTAGATGCCTATCTATAATGAAGACAGAAAACATTCAAAGGACCACAGATACCATATGTGGCAAGGTGAGATGGGTCATCTTCTGGAGATTCTGTCTCTCCACTGAAGATGGAAAGATCCAACTTTTAAATACTCAAAGTTAGAGGGAATAAAAACCACCCCATAGGAAAAAACAACAACAAAAACTTAAATGTCTAAGCAGGGAAGGTGGGTTTTGTCTTAATGTTTCAGTTTCATGTACACACACTCTTCAGGACTGTAAAAATATCCCCTAAATAGATACAAGATTTCATGCACCTTTCCAATGCTCTCTACTGCCCTCCCTGGGAATCCTCCTGTACAGCGTTTTTATTGCAGGACTCACACATCTCCCTCTCTAGCATGTCAGCTGCTAGGAAGCTTCTGCTCCTGACTCAGAGCAGCGCTCTTGAAGCCAGACGCTGAAGCTTTAGGCCTTGCAGTGCCCAAGAGAAAAGAGAGACTGCAGCTGTTGGTTCCAATGAGCAAATGAAAAAGTTTAACAACTGCTCATTGGTCAGAGAAGTAAGCCAGTTACAGAGCTTGTCAATATTTCAGCAGTACCACCAGACCTAAGTGAATCTTCTGTTTCATTTGCCAGTGACTATGAATGACATTAAGCAAGGAATCAGAGGTGAGCCGGTGTTGCACAAGGAGAGCCATTGGGAAGGAAAGTCCTTCCTCGTCATGCTCATGAGACTTACCAAGGTTAGCGACAGTCCAGCACCAGCGACTGACACAGAATCGCTGTTCCTTCTCTTTTATAATGGATCCCCTCTAGACAGGCAGCAGCTCCCAACACTGTGCTGCAGGTGGAAAAATGCAGCTGCTTAAGAATGGGACTAGTAGTAATATAGACATCCCTTTGGCTGGGTCTCATGAAAGATCTCTACAAGCCCTTTGGAATGCATATCCAAGCCTTGAACGCACATTTCACTGCTGTATCCAAGTGACATCTAGGGATTCAAAGCAGCAAGCAAAGTACATTGAACTGAGAAATATCCTTACCTCAGCAGCATTTGTTTATAACTTAGGCATAATGTATGATGCAGTTTCTGAGCTGTGTGATTTATCCAAACATCTAAAAGAAAGACATAACATTGCCAGAAGCTTATTCTGGGGTGTCAAAGCAGATTCAGGTTTTTGCATCCATGGCTGACAATCCTGGCTCTTTTGCTGAAGAGGCTGTCAGTGCTTTTCAGAACAAATTCTTTAAAAAAAAAAAAAAAAATTCTCTGCACTAGGGGAAATGTCTTAAAAGCAGTTACAGAGAATTTTCTAGGAGTCTTGAAAATAACATATATTGCAAAATGCTGTTCACAAGAGCATTGAAAATTAGCACTGTTCTGTACAGTGTTCCTTGCAGAAAATCACACAATTTGATTACACACTTCTTGACAGAAGGTGTCAGCTCCTGTGTTTTGGCCAAATTCTAACCAGTATAATTATCTTCTGCTTATCTAAATTCCCCTCACAATTTCAGCTGAATAAGATCTATTGTTTTACTTCACACCCTAAAATGCTGAGAAGTGCAGTGTTAGTGTACTTCTACCCAGAGGTGGCTGCATTTTGGTGATTACTTTTGTGAGAATTTTCACTTTCAGAGAATATTGGGTAGACTATCTTCATATAGAAACTTGATGTAGAATTTTTTATAATGGCCAAAATGAGAGAACTTTTAGCTAACGGAAGGCACTATTAGATAGAAAACCCAGTGTGCCTGAGATCATTCAAGAACATAGAAATGGCAATGATATATGTTTATATATATGTATATATATATTCTACATGCATTCAGAACAGAACTGAACTTCCTTAAAAATTTTTTTTTGTCTGAAGCAGACCAAAAAGTAGGAAAGGAGCTTCCATTACTGTTTCATCTCTCTCTTTTGTTTTCCAGACAGGGAAAAACACAGAATTACTTGCCATGCTATCAGGGCTACAATTATTGATATATATTCATAATTTACAGTTTATGAGCCAATTTTATGATTTCCAGGTAAATTCAGAGCATTGATACATATAAGAAAGAATATTTTTGGAATTTTTACAGATAAAATGTCTCTCTTGTCCTTTGGATTAGAAGAAAGCAAGCAGCTATCTTAAAGAAAATAATTACAGTATTGCAAAAGGGGAAACAGATACCCAGGAAATTGCTAGCAATTGCTCTCCAAAAGTCAGAATGGAATGTGCTTAGTAGAACAGAGTCAGACTCCTCTTCCAGTTACACCATCCCACAGACCTACTTATTAGAAGGGAAATGCAGATGCATAACTGAGGACAAAGCCTTTCAGAGCCTTCCACTGCTATACGCTTGGCTAACTAAGTATTATGACTATATGCTCAGAGATGTACAGATGAAACAGGTAAGACCTATGCTTTACCAGCAATCATGTCAATTAAGGTTTATATACCGCTGGACTTAATCTAGAACTTGTAAACTCAGCAGACATTTATGTTATTAACCTGAATGGAAATGTAAATAACCACTTGTTGCCTTCCACTTTTTTTTTTTTTTTTTTTTTTTTTTAAAGAAAA
>NW_020448185.1:838489-1042118 GCF_003343035.1 Apteryx rowi
TTAAAAAAAAATTTTTAAAAAAATTTTTTTTTGCTCTTCTTTTTTTTTTTTTTTTTTTTTTTAAAGAAAACATATTTCACAGAAACTTAATTTGTGGTAGTGATTTGAAGTAATTATACTTAAGCATAAATCCTTCAGATAACTGAGAAATATGATTTCTTAACACAATTATTTTACTCTTAAAAACACACACAAAAAGAGATAAATAGTTCTATAGGAAACAACACACAAACCTCGTTTTTTGCAGTCGCACCATGTAACCTGGGTTAGGCCTTTTTCAGTCTTCTGACATCTAGCAACAAATTCACATTTATACACAGTTTCTTCTTTCATCCTCGTATCCTATGAAATTACAGCTGGTTTCTCTATTCCAGTTCAAAAAGACCGGAGGTTTTCTGATGAAAAAGAGGATGTAGGGGGAAAAGGCAATGAGACATGTAAAAAAAAAAAAAAAAACCTTATGAAAAAAGGCAGAATTTTGGATGCAGATGTAGCCTTTTTTTGGCACTTCCACGCTTTACTTCACAGTTTAGCCATTGCTTTCAACATCCCAGTTCTTAGCCATGTTAACACAACAAAATATTGCACTGATTTTAGTATTAACCACAACATTTCTGTATAAGAACAGGCAGGATATAGCACTGAGAATCTTCTAGCGAGTTTTGTTGTGGCAGTCCATATAACAGTTCTGATCAACCATAATTTTGAACTCGTCAGCTCACGTCAATGAAAAAATTCACACACACACATGCACACACGCACACAAATCTAAGTTTTCCTCTAAGGGAAATAGTCTCTGACTGGGCACAAAAAATTCTGAAAATTAGTATTAAAGTCATTTGTTGACTGCTATAACTACCAGTTATAAAACAGTTACCTTAATGCATTTATCATAATAGGAATATGCCTCAGAATTGAGCTTAACCCATAAAAGGTCGGCTTCAAAGTTCAAAACACGTGATCTTCCATCCTCACACATGTTGTGGAGAGCACTGTTTTGGAACAGAATTTATGTTATGTGAACTTCATTTAGCCTAACTACATTACCCAAGTAAAATCAAGTCAAGCCTCCAAAGACAAATTTAAAACTTTACATGTCTTCCTCACTTGACTGTGTTACACAGTTGAGTTTGTTAGTAATTAAATGCTGACAAGACCATCCAATTTAAATGCAAAGGACCAGAGTGTAAGTAGCTACTGAATATGCAAAAAGGAGCAAACAAAAAAAAAAAAAAAGAAAAAACATTTAGGTGCATTTTAAGGTATTCATTTAGCAACAAATGAGCTACTCTATGTAGGCCACTGCCCTTTGATTCTTGCATAAATTAATAAATCTGTATTATTTTTTTTACGATCTTTGTGTCATAGCACAACTCCTCYCCTTGCTACCCTGACAATGCAACTGTTAGTGGTAGGTTTAGTTTCCTGAATACACCTACCTGCCTGAGATAACATGTCAATGCAGCAAGGAACATGTGGAAGGGAACTATTTATGCATATATAGTTTATTCTTAAAGACTCACACAGTAGAGAGAAAGCACAATGATTTTCCCAAATATATTCCTACTGAGATTGTTCCTACTTTGAATCTGGACCTATCCAAATTTTCAGTACAGGAGCTCTTTTGTGCATTCTCTGCACAATATTCTAAATTCTGTCAATAGAGTAGTCTCCCTTGAATCCTTTTAAAATAATAGTAATAATAATAACCTAGCCATCTAGTGCCCATGTTCCTAACTGGTCATGGGAAGGGTTCCAGCCTCTGACTTCTCCTTCACACACCTGACTGTGTGTAAAGACACAAAGTTAATGATATTGCTACTACGCTAAGTGAGGCGAGTAATTTTATCTATGTTCAATTCTCCAGCTGTAATATATTTCTTTACCTTATCGGGAATATTATAAGGATAAATTAATTTAAAACCTGTGAAATGCTCAGAGAGTACAGTGACGAGTTCCAAAGAAAGACCACTTAAATAAACAAGTTGAGTATATGAACCACTGCAGAATGATACTTCTTATACCACTCCACTACCACTTCAAAACAGAAAGGAGAACTGGACTGGGCTGAAGAAGGACCTGCTGTGCCCTTTGCAGACACTTAAACAAGGTTCTCAAGCTCCGATAGAATTAAAGTGTTCTCACTTCCACAGTTCCTAAAGGGTCAAAGTGGTTTTGCACAATTGTTAATGACAGATTCATACCCAAACACACCTACTTAGGCATCTCAGAGTGATGGGTGGGTTGTGACTCAGTAGTTATGGGTTTCGATAGCACCTAAGGGAAATACTATTTGTTGTTTATAGTTACTTTTCTATTAAATGGAAAATTATATATACTCTTCCAAAAAGACTGAGTGGTATTATTCCAACACAGTAGTGACTGACATATGCCAATTTACTTGTCATCATATTCAGTGTGCCAGTATTAACATTTTCCTAACTGAATTARAATTTTTCTCACAAACCAAGTTTTAATAACATCTATTTAGTGCTATGAACATGTATTAACTACTTGATAGGATGAAAAATAAAAATAAAAGAAAATCCACATTTCTTCATTATCATATACAAAATTTAGGTTGAGTAAACTGGAAAATGCTTTCAAGAATCAGCTAACAGGAAAAATGAAAATATATTTGATAAATACAAGTCCTTTTTAGAATTTATATTCTATTTTTCCAGATTTATGCAATATGTTCTGGCTTATATCAGACTATATTATGGTTTAAATAGAAACATATTTTTTAAAACTAATCATACAAACCTATACTAAGTGAGATCCTCTAAAAGACAAGAAGCCATTCAAATATAAAACTGAAAATGTTCAGAATTTTAACTGTAAGTAAAGAAAATTGGAAGCAAGCATATTTTATTTCCAGGTTGCAGTAGTGGAAAAGAGGGATTGCATGTGGATTCATTTATTAAGCATACTAATCTGTCATCCATACACTCAATGCATCAAATCAGCAAGTAGTTAAAGCTCTAAGTTTCATCTTCTTTAAGATCAACAGAAACTTAGAAGCCTAACTGCTTTCTTGAATATGGAGTAATGCACTCAACAGTCTTAAAAAGGTGGGGGCAATAAAAGCAAAAGGAGAGCAAAAGGACTTTGAACAAGCATATGCATTTGCACGTTATCGTTGCTTTGATTGTTTCGGAATGTGCAGCAACAGAAATATCGACATTTGATTTGTGTTTGGGAAGGGAATGAACACTTTTTGTTGTGGCCAGCTGTATTTAAAAACAGCAGTAAGACACCCACCTTTCTGGGCTTTACTTCGGTGTAGTGGAGAGCTTTGAATCAGCCATTGTCGAAACAACTCGATTGGCCGGTCAGTGTAACCTCACCTCTTGGTTGCATGCAGCAGCGTGTGGCCAGCCAATCATAAAGCAAAATATTAACAAGGTCATAGTAGTATAACACACTACTATAACTCAGGGATTACAAAAGACATTAAAATTCTGATACCCCATTCATAAGGAAAAGATTGTAATGAGAACAGAAAATGGCACAACATTAATTCATTGTGTGACAAAGAATATAATGAGAATGGGAAATAGTATAAACATAACTCATTCTTGTTACAGCTTTAAGATTGTAATGTCATGGTTCATATCACATACTTAGGAAGAAAGGTATGGCAGAAGAAGAGTTGCAATATTCAACATAGTTAATCTGAATTCAGCGCACATTATTATATATGCAATATAATGCAAAAATTAAGCATTACTTGGAAATGGTTTGTTAAAATTGTTATAATTTCTCAATACATTTTTGTTAAGATTTTATTAATACCRTTGATATGAAGGGTTGTAGTGTGTGCGCATACTTATAGAACTTTGATCAAAATTGTTTTTCTCATATATATCTTTAGCAAATCAATTAGTATTAAAAATAAAAATATTGAGGACAGCATCTGTATTTTTCATGACAGACATTATGAATCTGCCAGCACAGAGACATTCATATGTAGTCATTTTGCCTGATACAGTCAAATGAAATAAAAGTCATAAAACAAGTGATATATTTACCTCCTGAAATTATTGAATAATTTTAGTTATTGCTCATCCACCACTCACTTAGTGATGTGCAATATCCTATCTAATGTAGTAGACTTTATTGAAGCATTTAACCCATAAGACATTAAAAATTCTTGACCATCCATCTGAGCATGTGCCAAAGCAACTTGTTTCATTCATTAGGACCTATACAAGATCAACAAATCAATACATTTTATTTTGTTTTTTAAAGTAAATCATTAACTCTGTGGTCATTTCTGTTAACTGAAAAAGGAAATGTTCTCAAAGACACTCCCAGTATATTAAAATTCAGTGCCAACAGGCAATTTTAACACAGCAATGATATTGCTAGACGTAATCTACTTACTTGCCTTGAAATCTTGTTCTCTGCCTCCCTATATTGTCTCTAAATGGATACATCCAACACCAGCAACTAGGACTTCAGCACAAAGTTTGTAAATGTTTGCTCCAAATTTGCCACCAAATGTTTGTAAGGCAAATACTTTCAAACCCAGATAGACTTCCATAGCCAGCACAGGGAGTGGAAAAGATCCTGTCACTGCTGTGGCTTTGGCAATGTGCTGCTCCTATTGAACTCAGGCACAGTTAAAAAAAAATCTCTTGGTCATTATTATATAAAGGTTTCTCAGACAAGAAGTGTCCCATAGTTTGCAGGGTAGCTATTGCACTCCTGGTATAGACAGCCCATGGTCATCTGAAGGGTCTTGAGGTCAGATCCAAAAAAAAGGCACTAAAAATCAGCTTTGGCAGAAATTGAGTACCTTTATCCAGGAGTATGGTTCATAAAATCAATGACAAGTCTTTTCTAGTCTAATATCTCCTAATTTTTTTAAAATAAAATTACTTTGGTGACTACAGTTGGGTTAATATGGGATGTCTGAGTCCCAGTGATCACCCTGGCACTTACAGCCATTTGGGAGGCCCTACCTTGACATAACTGATGAAAACTGTTTCATTCCAATAAAGGTGCTCAAACCACTCCTAATATACAGTGATAATACTAGGTTCAGTGCAAAGCATAGCAGTTAAGGCTACCTTTAAGAAAGAACACTTAGCAGTTGCCCCTGTGCGGGTGTCCTAAAAGAGTCAGAATGCTGTTTCTGTGTTTTATTCAGATACTATTCCCAGCAAAATGCATAAGCAATCTTGTGGATGGGAGGAGGGACAAGATTTTTCCCCAACCTCCCTTCCTTGAGAGAAATATCTGCATCACCAGGTCCAGAGCTATTATTCTCCTTACTCACTCACTCTCCATCTCTTTAATTTATGTTTTCTTGCTGGCACAGCAGTCTACCTACAGTGTAAGAGATAGGAAAGGCTTCTACCCATTGCAACTCTAGCTTACTCCTTAGGGCGCCCCTCTGGAGATGTTCAGCTTCTGTCAAGCTGATGAAGATGCAGCACCTCAACCTCTCACCTCTTGGACAACAAATCTACTTAAAAGTTATTTTGATCATGGATAACTTTCTCCTTTTTGTACCACAGCCTCTGCTTTTAAAGAAAAAAAGTATCCATGATCAAAACAAGTTGACCATGAGCCAGCAATGTGCCCTTGTGGCCAAGGCGACCAATGGTCTCCTGGACTGCATTAGGAAGAGCATTGCCAGCAGGTCGAGGGAGGTGATCCTCCCTCTCTACTCTGCCCTGGTGAGGCCACATCTCGAGTACTGTGTCCAGTTCTGGGCTCCCCACCACCAGAGAGACATGGAGCTACTGGAGCAAGTCCAGTGAAGAGCTACTACGATAATTAGGGGACTAGAGCATCTTTCATATGAGGAAAGGCTGAGAGAGCTGGGCCTGTTCAGCCTGGAGAAGAGAAGACTGAGAGGGGATCTTATCAATAAGTATAAGTATCTGAAGGGAGGGTGTCAAGAGGCTGGGGCCAGACTCTTCTCAGTGGTGCCCAGTGACAGGACGCGAGGCAACAGGCACAAACTGAAACACAGGAAGTTCCATCTGAACATGAGGAAAAACTTCTTCACTGTGAGGGTGACAGAGCACTGGAACAGGTGGCCCAGAGAGGTGRTGGAGTCTTCTTCCTTGGAGATATTCAAAAGCCGTCTGGATATAATCCTTGGAAGTGTGCTCTAGGTGATCCTACTTGAGCAGGGGGGTTGGACTAGATGGTCTCCAGAGGTCCCTTCCAACCTCAACCATTCTGTGATTCTGTGAAAATAACAGTTTAGGGACCCAAGGGCAGAAAGAGATTTATAGCTGTGAATCCCTATTGATAGGCTAAGCCTGTTCTTCAGTCCTAAGGTCTGAACATAAGTATCTAAATTCAGTCTTCAGAAATACTCTTTGCAGCTTTGGGGAGTGTGGGGGGGCTGATTTATACAGCTCCCACACTGAACACTCAACATATAGGTTCCCAGGAATGGCACCTAAATTCTATAAGTAGCAATGGCACCTATATTCTTCAAGTAGCAAGTGGAGAAAATTACATATCTAGTCAGATTTGCAAGGCCAGATTCAGGAAACCAGCGCCTAAAACATTACCATACTTGCATATCTGTCTGGATATTGACTACTGTTAAATCCACTGTGGTACAAACATCAAAACAGAATATATAGACAATAAATAACCACATATCTGTACAGCAACAGAAGACTATTCTAGAAGAACAATTTCCACCCCTGTACACAAATATATTGCTCTTGCTTGGGAGCTCTTTAGAAAAAAAATATTTCCAAGAAAGATGTAATGCCTAGCACACTTGCAGAGATTGTATTTCACCATTTCTTATGTATCACAATTCATACTCCATATATCTTTGTTCTGCATGCATGTGTAGTTTTGACCTTTTGACTATTCAGCGGAAACTTCCAGTCCATTTATATATAAGTGAATGCACAATGCCGTGGGAAAGCTAGGACATCATTAGTTTTACCAGATAAAAATCAACTTCCAACAAGGCAACTGGAAAGCAGACTCATAACTTAAAGATAATATCCGTGTTAAACGTAAAACAGTCAGCATTTTTGAGGTGGTTCTAGAGCTGTTCTAGAACAGCATCACCTTTTTTCCTTGACAGAGAAGCTCCCTTTCCCCTGCTTCTACATAAGCAAATAGCTTTTTCTGATGAAATATCCAAAATAATTTGCTCCTGATTTGGAAGAAAATGTACCAATTTCAGCTAAAAAGGTTTGAAAGATTTGAAAGACATAAACAACTGAAAATGACTCCTTACAAAATTATTGGCAATCTTAGAGAGATCTATTGTGACAAAGATTAGATTTGATCATCCAAAAAATTGTTAAACTGTAGCACATAGATTAGACTTAAATTATTCATTTGTCCAGAAGACAATTGTTTTCAAGAATCATAATTCTATTTCAGTAATTGGGTTAAAAAATAAAGGAAATTGTTTTTATGCAGTTGCTACTTTTTCTAATCTAGGTAGATTTATTTGTTTCTATATTTATATAAATAAGAACATTCCAAAAAGCAGCAAATTAGTTTTTATAGGGTTACAATGAACCATTTTAGTATCCACATTACAACCAGGTGGATTGTCAAAATGAGATAAGTGTAAAGACCATGAGCAGAGGAAAAATGTGATTGTATGAGGGATGTTATGACAGCTCTGTATGCATAATACATTCATCCCAGGAGGCAATTGTGCATCTGTTACATATATTTATGTATTTTTACTTGTACTTTTGGACTTATTTAAGATTTATGATGATGGATTCTTTCCCCTTAAAGACTATAAAAGGAAAACATGCAACAAGGGTATGATTTTGTTAGTGAGTGAAGTGAGCTGAGTGTGAAAGTTATGCACACAGTAGGCTCTGTGAAGGTTAGGATGTTTCTATCCTCAAGACTTAGTAGCCGTTCTGCAGTGGCTTGCAAAATACTTTCAAAACAAGTCTCTAATAGGTTTGATCTATGTGCAGCTAAAATATCTTTCTGTTCATGATAGTGACTGAAAAATGGTAAGAATACAATTGTTAGATGTTAAAGACTAACATAGAAATGATGAAGACATTTTGTGAGTGAAGAGCAAAGAAAAAACCTCAAGTCTCAGGGAACGAAGAAAGTGATGATAGATGAATACAGCAACACAAGGGTAAAGAGACAGAAAAGATAAAATGGCTAAAGAGACAGACAGTTTCATACAACTGTTTGAAGAAACAACACAGTGTTGTGCTGTTATGAGATCTCCCAACTATTGAATTTTCTGTGAAGAGATAAATAACCCTTCTACCAGCTTCCATTACACAGCACACATTTTTTAGTCTTTGTTACACAGAAGACTTGAAAAACTCCTCTCTTGAAAAAATTCTCATATTCATTTGCARGGAAAAGGATAATATTTCTGCTGTTTAATTTTGACTCTTTGAAACAGTGACTTTTTTGTAGCCTTCTTTGAGCATTAAAAGGCCATCTGCAGAAAGAAACAAAAAGAAAGGCATGCCTCAAGGCACAAACCAAAAAGCAGCTGCAACTTCCAGGTGGATGTTGTTCTACAATTGTCACTTATATGGTTTCTTGAAGGTTCTTCTAAGGCATCTTATATTAGTCACTGTCAGAGACAAGTTATTACACCAGATGAACTGCTCATCTTATCTGGTGTGTCAATTGTTTTATACAAAACTAAAAAACTTTAAAGGTAGAGATATGGAACAAAGCCTGGAAGTGAAAATATAAATTTGATGGACAATGCATTTTTTCCATCCTTATTTTTGAAGCAATTTTCATTCACCTACAGAAAAGAAGAAACTGAAGTTCTTCAAGGAACTTAAGATATTCCAAAACTGTAAGTAAAAAAGTTATTTTTACTATGTCATAAAAGCATATTTTCACACACTATCCATAAAAGACCTCTAARGGGGGAGACAAATTGTTACCAAATTTGTTGACTAAATACAGTATGGGAAAGAGAGTTATATTAAAATATAGCACAACTCATCAATAATTTTACACCGCATTTTTTTTTTAATAACAAATGAATGAATATAATGGCATATTTTTCAGTTTAAATTTCCAGTACTGATCTACCCTTAATTTCTTAGTTATTTCCAGAAATGACACGCTAACGGTTTGCTATATAAAGCAAATTATACCTTTGTTATCAAGAAACAGCAACCATAAATACTTTGTCTCAAAACCTGATAATATACTCTAGGCGATAACCAGCTATCAAGTACAACCCTTAAAAGAAAATGTTTGGAATGACAAAGATCAAAATACCAACAAAAAACATTAGAGATTTCTGTGAGTCATAGGCAAGTGTATTATCTTCAGCTGAGACAGACATTTACTTGCACTTTTGGTGAGCTTCAGTCCTAGGCATTGAGAGAGACCCAGTCCAGTCATATTTTGTGGTTAATGAGGCGTTTGCATCAAAGCCTATTTTATGAATACAGATAAATTCACAAATATTTGAGGAGCACTTGAGAGGGAGGGAGAGAGAAGCACATCTCTGCTTCTGGTTACCAATCAAATTTCTGGCTCTGTAGCAATATTGGTTCTACTAGAATGCTCAGACAAGTTTCAGCGCAAGCCCTAGAAAGCCAGATATTCCTACACAAAAAACTTTCAGCTTGTTTCCAATGTCATTGCAATAAGAGCTTAAGTTAACTTAAAAATGGCACAATAGGAAAAACAGAGCCTTGTAGCTTAACACCTTTTTAAAACAAATTTCCAGATGTTTTTTGCTTTGGGAATAGTATAACAGCACAATATTCTATGGAGGTCCCACATTTCCTAGTAGGATAAAAGAAAAACCTGATTTTGCCCATTAAAATAGCTCCATAAGCAGATTAAAGTTAATTTTGATAATTTTGAAACCCAGATTTTTCCCAGCATTTTTGTTGAACTGCTTCATTCATCAGTAGAAGATAAATCAATGGGTTGTGATTGAAGACAGCTATTTAAGATGTTTAAACCTTACACTTAATTGACATGTTAAAAGTTAAAGAGTCAGAGTCAACTCCAGTACATAAAAATGTATAAGCACATAAACTATAGCACTCTATTCCATGGCTCAAAAGGCATCATGCCATCCACTTCATTAATCAAGGGTATGCCCCAAGTTTCAATAGTTGATGATTTGCAGTCATCCTTTGTCTTCTCACAGCTGAGCAAGTGCAAAGGTCTCTCTACAGTGAAGTAAACTTAAGATACTGATCTCAAATCTGAAACACTAATTTTAAAACACCAGCCTACTTATTTTAGTGGTTTCATGGTTTCTTATGTCCTAATCAAGAACAGAGCTGCAGTTCCTGATGTAGTACAAACCACAGTAGAGAAAGATAATTCTGGCACTCAGAACAATTTTATTTCTTACAGACAACAGTGTTAAGTATGATGGCACCTTTTGAAGGAAAGCACCTATTCTTTAGAAAATGGATCAACACCACAGCTGATTAGCAAGTCCAGCAGACAGCATACATAAATAAATGACTGTAGGTTCCTGGGTTGAAATCTATTAGTGTCTCAGGGGTGAAAGGGTTCAAAGGAAAATCCAAACAGCAGTGGAGAGTTCCCGCAAGAAGAAAGAGAAGGAGAGAAGGGAGGGAAGGAGGAAGAAAAAAGGAAAGAACTTTTCCAGTTGTTCATTCTAACTTTGTCCCAGGAAATAGAATCTTGATCCACAAATGCTGTTTCTGAATTAAAGGGCCATACAACACTTCCAAACTCCCATGTTGATGCATGTCCTCACACATCAACAAGTGTCCTGAGTACAGAGGGGCAAAGAAAAGAAGTATGCCCCACCCTCAGTGTCCATGGTTGGATTAGAACTGTAGCGTGTGCTAGTCAGGCGTAGATCAGGAAACTGTGGTATGCCATGGGTAGTCATCAAGCAATTAACGGGAGTTCAGTTTCAGTTTCCTTGCGCATAAGAACCTGCTGTGGCCTACCAAAACTGAGAGGATTAATACAGTTCTTCCTTGAACTAAGAATATGTTTTATTTGCCAGCCTATTCACTATCCTGAAGATATTCTCTGTCCTTTTGCAGAAGCTGTACTGTTTTTCTTGCATTCAATTGTTGAGGAGAGAATCTTTGCTTTGGCATGAGGAGGACTAGACTGATAATCTCCCAACTGGTCAGGAAGTACCCAATCTACTCCATAAATCTGTCCAAACAGAAAGACAATCTCCTTTTGTTGAAGGTAGGTGATTGTCAGTAGTAGGTGTTCAAGATTCTTTATGTCTGAAATCAGGAACATTGGTCTAATCCAATAATTAGGCCCCCAACCACTTGTTAGACTACCTAAGTATTTTATCTAATAACTGTTTCACACATCAATAGACTTTGGAGCATTAACCACTAGTCTTGATTCCCTGCTCTAGCTCAATAAATCTTAGAAGCTTGAAAGCACCCTGTTTGTGAGTCTAGTTTTAAGACACCTCATTTCTCACCTGCATTGTGTGGGAAGCCTAAACGCTCCATGACTAGACCCATGAACCTGAAATGAGATATTTCAATGCTAAGTACTGCACTTTACACATCCCTTTTTCTTTCTGAGTGCTGAGTAAAATGGTTAGATTTTCAGAGGTGAACTGCCACAATAGCAAAGGACACTCTAGTTTCTTGGCATTTCTAACTGTTTTACGGCCTGATGCTCTACATCTGGTTGGCAAACATCAGCCAGAGTTTCTACTGACTACAGAGACTACACTGAAGATGGCCAGCACTGTAGGTGAGGAAATAAAGCAATGCAGTAATCGCTCAGCAGCTACTGAATGAATCGTCAGCTCTGGCTAATATAATCCTCAGAATCAGATGTCTTCTTAAAATCCATTACGATAGTATTCCCCTTAGAACAGTAGTTAGTTTCATCAATTCACAGCTTTATGACCTAACCAATTAATATGAGTGATATCCTGACTTCCGCTCATAAAAACAGTTTCTCTCTAATGCTAGTATAATTTGGAGATATAATACTCAAAGAACTAACTTTCTGAACAGTGAGGATGATGTTCTATAAGAGCTTGTACACTATTACACAAAACCTAGATCACCAGTATGATAATTCTCATGTTCAAGACATATACTGAATAGCACCACTCAAAAATATCTAAGAAATATTTAAAGTTCATCATTAGGCAGATTCAGCGTTTTTAATATTGCTGAATTTCCTCAAAGAATTTAACACAACTGGTGTTTATTGGGTGACACTTATTAATAAGAATTATCACTGCCTGTTTTTTTTTCTTTTTTTTTTAATTCCCATTCAATTATAATGCAATGTAGTTCATTAAAATAGCATGCAGAATTTTTTTTGGTTTGAGAGGCACTACTAAGATCAAAATTGTAAGATAAATTGTGAGAGAGACAAAAATATGATAGGAGAGAAGAAATGAATCAGCTTCTTTAAAGTAGAACATACATGTCATTGTGCCATGGACAGTTATTTAAAAATAAAAATAAAAATGTCAGATATTTTTCTTGATTGTCATATAATTATCAGATATAAAATAATAGGTTCACCAAAAAGAGTGTGGTGTGATATGCCCTTTGAGAGCAGCTGGAATATCCTCACCCTGTTGAGCGTATACTACAAGAGTTTTAACACTGATTTTCACCTTCTGCCCTTYAATGCAGCCTCTGTCTTTCTGCCAGCTAACTACACCTAGGATTCACAGATATCAGATTTCTAGCATTAGCACCTCAGTTAAAGGTGCCTGAAGTTAGGTGGGGTGGTTAACATCCTTAGCTGTTTGCATGACTTCACACAATACCAAGCAGTTGCCATTAATCTTACCATGAGGCAAAATATCTACTTTGATAGGTATTACACTCTAGTTCATAGCTATTACCCTCTAGTTAGCTAAGCATTACATTCTAGATAGGTATTTCACTCTAGTTCATAGGATCAGCAGTTGATTTTTTAAAAGAAGCAGTTTTTAATAGCTGCCTCCACAAGATGCAGGCTCAGACTACGAAGTCCTTGCATCCTATATGTAAGGGTTCACCTATCTTTAAAATTCAGCCTTCACTTACAGACATTCATTAGATACACTTGGTAAGACAAATTAATCCTGGACAATGTAACCACAAAGCCTTCTGAAATTCAATTATTATCTGTTATACGTTATGTAGAGCATTATTTCCATCTGTTCCATGCCTACAGAAGTTTTTTTTTTTTTTTTCTTCTCATTGCTATTACCCAACAAATATGGTTGGAAAGGCAGCTTGGATTTACTTACCCATGGTGATGTGATTTGAAGTTCAGCCTTTGACTACTTGTGGATCAGTAATTTTGGATGATGGAAGTCTACTTTAGTTAAAACTCACAAATAAGGATTTTTTTTTTTTTTAGAAAGTCATTTTAAAAAAGTGCTTGGTTGAAATAACTCCCAGTCTTGCCCAGAATTAAGATAAATGAAAACATGGAAAATAATTTAAATCACTTGGTAGTCTTTTAATGACTTTCCCAGAGAATTCTACCATTTTTCAACCTTATATTGGGGTTCATTATTCTACATGATCTTATCTAGGATAGTACCTTGATATGTATGTACCCATTCTCAGTTATGTGGTATTAGTTACCCTGCAGAATTAGGATATTTAGATATTAGAAATAAGTCTTCAGTGAGTCTCAGCTTTCATAACTGTATATGGAGTAGTATACTTGAGCTTATGTATCATAAATGGCTAACTGAAGGATTGGTCTGACCCAAAGTATCTATATGCATTAGATGTAATAAATGTAATAAACATCCTGAAGAAGAAAAGAGCTATGGAGCTATCAGCAAATGAGTTAATGTAAACTTCATTATTTTATGTCTTTCTGTATTAAGTTCTGTCCTTCCCCTGTTTTAGGGAGTAGTACACCCAAAGAAGTTATGCAAACCTCTTTGTAATTGTGCCAGGGCAAAGAGAGAGATCTGATTCATAATTTCTAAAATATAGATAGCAGAAAATGAAATATAAAATCTCTTGCAAGGGTTCTTTTCCAAAATGGGAAACTGTAAGCAGGTAACGTTATCAAGTGCTGCATAGTTCCTGTACTCTCTCACATCACTTTGCAGTTGCTCACACAGCTCTGTGATACTTACAAACATGCACAAATATATTGTCCGTTTTTTTGCTTTACAATACCTATCTGATATGTATTGACAGCAGAGAATTCAAGTCTTACAAACAAAATGTGTGAACTGATAGGCTGATTTTCCTTCTTTCTCAATGAAATTTTTCACACATGAATGCATGGAGTGTTTAGAGAGGATACATCAGCACTTCCATATAGACATATAAATTGATATCTCCAAATAATTAGCACGTAGCACCTATTTCTTTCTTCATATTCACAGAAAGCTATGCCTTCCAGCTTGCCCCTGCCTTGCCAATTCATTTCCTTTTCAGACATATCTGATCTGGTCCATGTGGGAATCACCAAAGACAACAGAGCAGCTTCCCAACCTCTTGGGAATCCGATTGCTTCTTTTTTTATGCTAGTTCACTTTGTCCTCCAAGTAAGAATTCAAATGTCAATCATTTTTTGTTCAATTTCATGGGGTAGAATCACAAAAATGGCAACCAATCCAATTGCAAATTACTTGATGAATCTTCTCTGAAGAGTTGCCAATAATGCTAATCATCAAATGGTTGAATCCAGCTCTGTAGAAATGCATATGTGAAGAACAGCAATCTCTGTGACTTTGACAAAGGAACTGCTGACTTGCCTCACTGTTTGTCTTTTGATGTGAAAGAGCAAATCGATTTATAGAGCTTTTGCTTGCAGATGTAGGATATGATTAGTATGCAGAAAGACCTTTCTACAGTGTCATTTGTTTATTTAGCTGTCTCTGCACTCAGCCCTGATTGTGTATACTTAATTAATGTATACAAAGCTAAAAGAAACAAAATCCTGGAACCATGATCATAGAATACTATACTACATGTCATTCGTCACCATGAAAATGCTATTTATATTTTACTGGCTACAAGGAAGGGAAATGCACACATTTAAAAAAATGTTTCAAAATTATGTTTGCCAAAAGAAGTCATTTATAGTTACACCAGAAGTGTCAATGAAAGCTGTTTGATTTAAGTAAGAGGTTCTTTTTTTTCCAGTGTTTAAATTTTTATTCCAAACAGTTGTTGAGTCTTTATAAAAAGTACCTCTGATGCCTTCCTAAGGTCAAAGTACTCTGTAAAACATCCTAAGAGACCTGAATCATGCTGTTCTTCAAGGCCTTCTGATTCTGTTGCTTGGAAATTTTAGCTGAGAAAGAGTTTAAAGAGAAAAGCAGAGACACTAGAGACCTTCATGTCAATAATGAATGATCAATAGAAGTCACACACTAGAAAATTGACATTCAGTCAGCAATTCTGTGTTATTCATGCACATTTTACATTGTCTATTCAGGTTTGTTGTGGGGAAACGGAACTGATAGAAAGGCAGAAAAAGAGCGGAAATCATCAGAATATCAAATAATGAAATCCAGAGTGACATCTAGTGACATGCTGTATTAGAAGCATGAACATTTAGATACTTAAGTATACTGATTTTTCTAGACATTAATTACAGTTTTCCAGAAAACTTACTTAAAAAGATGCTAGTAAACATTCATAAAACTTACAAAATCATTCAATAAGCATATGAAAGCCTTCCTAATTCAATTTAATAAAATATTTGCTTCTATCTGTTATGAACACCAATCCATGCAGCAAACAAGCTTTTTTATAAAAGCACTTTACAAGCTTAAAAACATGGTTGCTACAATTAGTTTGTCAGTAAAGATTCACATTATAAACACTTTCTAAACTTATTTACAAGAGCTCAAACACTAATATTCTTTGGCCATGAACACTGACTCAAATTCATGAACAGACTCTTCTGTTCAGGCCTTTGCACCATATTTTTCAAGATGGCAGAGCACTGCGTACACAAAGAGTTTAAATTGCATTTGATCTTCCGTTCTCAACTTTTCCATTGGATTAACTGGAGAATTCTAGTCACTCAAAGTTCATTAACTAAGAAAATTGTTTTTACAAAGCTAAAATCCAGAACACCCTGTTCTTGACTTACTCTCGTCAAATACTCACACAGACAATAATTTGCTAAATTGCTGTGGTACATATAAGCAAGAATAGTTCATGTTATTAAAAGATAAATGAAATTGTTCTGCAAAGACATTGTATAGACTTGTTTAAAATTCTTCAAATATTCCTTTTTAATAATATAAAAATGCCAGGAAAAGTAATTTCAAGACCACTTATAAATTACTTTATTGATATTATGCTTTAGTAAATAGGAAAGTACACAAATCACTGCACGTGACTAAAATCAGTTTTGAAGGTTGTAAGACTAACTGAATGTAGAAGTTATTTTAATCAGTTTTACTGATTTAAATCATATATTCATTCATTTTTCAACTGTGATGTGTAAGAAGTGTTTATTATTTTTGACTTTTCATTAAAACCATTCTCAGATATTAATTTCAAAGAAGAAAATATCAAGCAATTGTTCTAAATTCACTGTACAAAGTACCAGTCCTTCCTCTACTTTTTTTCCTCTTCTTTTTTTTAATTAAGGATAACTCAGAAGGTCAAAGTCATTGACTTTCTTATGCTCCTCTAAAGCAGCATGGAACACAATGTACTGGCCAGTTAACCTGGGCTTAGCTGTTTTGTTTCATTAGTACAGCAGAAAACAGATGATGTGTACAATGAATTTTTACTCTTTGTCTTCCCTCTGTATATCTTTCCATTCTGTGCATATATCTACTATTTTCCTCTCTTCCACTCCTTAAAATTCCATGTCCCCATTTTCTCTCAATATCTTCTCCATAATTTCTCTTAGGTTCCTCCACTCCTCCCATTCTTCAGTGTTTCARATCCCTCTTTCATACCCTCAGTGTTGATTAAAGTAGATCTTTAACAAACAAACGAACCAGCAAACTGGCCAAACATATCACAGAAATTCAAATAATTGCCCTCTTTTAACAATTGCCAGCTGTTCTCAGTAGGATGAGATCAAACCACTATTATTATTATTCGGTTTCAAAATGACTTCCTTCCAACTCTTTTTCCCAGCAAGCTCAGGAAAAAGGTAAGTCCCTTCACAATAAAGAAGGTGACACAGCTCTGTTAAAAAACAAGGAAAAACTGCTATTTTTTGAAAAACAATTCATTAATTTATCAATAATTTCTTAGAAAACGTTTTTTTTTTTTAATTCAGAACACATGCTATGGTTTTAGGATGCACATTATGTTTTTATCCACATATATTAAAACAATTGCAGCTCTGTTCTTTGTGTGGAGAAATTCAGTTGTGACCTTCCTGATATATAAAATCTTTCCCTATCCTTTCCACACTGAGATGGGAAAGCTGTCAGATATATGGAAACATAGCAGTAAAAGTTGCTACTTTTCATTTAAAAGCCCTGAATACTACACTGCAAAGGCATGAGTTAATTACCACCTTTTTATTAAGATTAGACATGTTTTCCTTTCTTTTATTCCCCCTTCTCTCTCACTGAACTTGGTTGTTACATAGTTGACTTCCCTTTTTGCCTTTCCTTCTTGATTTTTTGAACTTCCCTACTGTGTTCAGAATTATTTCTTCCATCCTCTTTGCTCCTTTTCCATCTCCATCCTCTCCACTCATTTCACTGCTTATGGGGAATTCTGCCAGTGTTGTCCCACCTAGCCAGTTTCTTCCTCTTGCTCTGTCCAGTGCACATATTAAACAAGGTAGTTCCAACACAAAGCAAAATTGACAAGTGCAACAAGAAATCTGAGCTCTAGGATGCCTGCAGCAGCAACTACAGTGACAACTGGATTGTCCCATGAAATCTGAGACCCTCTGAAGGTGCTCCTTTAATTAAATAGAGTTAATTCAAATATGTCATGCCTTGCACTTTCTCTGTAGCTGCTGGTGCATTATTTTCCTAAGAATGATGATGTAATTAAATAGATTTTGGCATAGACTTACAAAAGCCACACTAGTTTCAGTCACTCAGGAAAGACCTTTATAATTCTTTCGTAACTGCAGCAGAATAACTATTTCTCAATACCTCTTCAACACATAATGAACATTAAACAGGAAATACCAGCACAATGTGCCTTTATTATTTTTTAGATGTTGAAAAGGTGGAGACCAAGACAAGGGTTTATTAATTGCATTTGGATGCCTAATAGCCTTAGGCTTCTTTGAAAAACTCAACCCAGAAGAGGGATGTTCKCAGCATGTTTGCACAACAAGTTGATGGAATAAATTGCTATATTTTAATCATAGTCTTTGGATTAATGACTGGCATAAGAGTCTCTAGATTTTCTTGGCCTGGTTTCACAGTTCTCATTTTGGTATCATTACCTTTTATGATCCCTTAATTTTCCTTATTCTCATTAACTCTGATAATCTTTCTCTGATCTTGGGAGTTTTGATATCTTGATTGTTTCTTCACCCACAGTGTTATAAATCTTTAAGGAAAAGCTGATTAACTAATTGTATGATAGAAGGGGGAACCACAGCCTCTTTCTCCAACCACATTTTTAACCAAAGTATAGTAGCTGCTGTGTTCTGTGGGATGCTCTTTTTTTTTTTTCAAGAGTACGTGTGTGTGTGCATGCACATTAACTTTGCTCTGAGGATACCTACAAAATTGGTCTCCCACATGACTGATGTGGAAAAACGGCATGTCTGAGAATGCTGAAAGTCATTTGGAAAACAAGAAATATGAAAAAAAAAAACCAAACCAACAAACCCCACTGTTTTGCAATACCAGAAGACTGCTCTAAGCATTGCGCTATGTCCTGCTAATCTAGTTTGCCCCCTTTATTCCTCCCCCTTGACTCCTCCTCACTGCATTTAACAAAAGGGCAGGAATAGCCTTTAGCCTAAGTAGTGCCTATCCTGATGAGTAGAACATGTCATTAAGGAATGAATGATACAGGCTTGGAACAGGTTGCCCAGAGAGGTTGTGGAGTCTCCTTCTCTGGGGATATTCAAAACCTGCCTGGATGCGATCCTGTGCAACGTGCTCTAGGTGAGCCTGCTTGAGCAGGGGGGTTGGACTAGATGATCTCCAGAGGTCCCTTCCAACCTCAACCATTCTGTGATTCTGTGAAACACTCAGACTGAGAAATGAACACTGTCTCTCATTTTCTAAGAGGAATGACTGCTTTCTCCCTGTCTTTTTGACAAGAAAAAAAAAAAAAAAGAAGAAGAAGAAAGCTGGGAACTGCCCTTCCACAGTCATAGCATGCAGGGTAACAAGGGGATGGAGGTGTGCTGAGAAATGACACACGTTGCAAAGAGGGGTGAGAGTCTGAACATGCCTATGGCTTTCTATCAGAAGTCTTTATTAAGAGCTTTCTAGAGCTCATGCAGAGCTCAAACAAATCATTCATAGGCATCTAACACTCTCAAAAGGTTAGAGCTTTGGTGCTGTGATTCACTCAAATGGGGCTGGGTACCTACATTTCAGGTATGGCAGTATCCCAGCCGGGAATCCTAAAGTATATGCCTGAGTCTCTCCTTTACCACCATTTACTCTATCCCTCATGCATATATTCAAGCAACCTAGTCTTTCAGAAGCACTGTGTCCATAAATTAAAAACAAAATGAGCTTGAAAACCTGCCCAAATATTTCAGTGCCTAAATGTTAAGGAGCCTGTTTTGAAACAGGCTTGAAAAAAATGTGTTTTTTTTTAAATATATATAAAACATCTGATACAGGTGGGCAGTATAAATCCACAAATTCCGCATTTTGCACACACACATGCACACACAGAGGAAAAATAATAATAATAATAAAAAAAACAAATAAGCAAACACAAACATTAGGGGAGCAATACAGGTGCTTAAATATAGGTTTCTAGTGCCAACTATGTCTTAATTACAGAGAAAAGACAATGATGGACACTTGACTATTACAGTGAAAATGATGATATTATCACCTAAGTCACAAAGCACTTCTACTGCTGCTCACCTAGGCTGCCAAATGCAGCAGTTTACCCATAACCAGAGATTTGCAGGACATTCTCTGTACATTACCCTGCTTTTTGGGATCATGTTTTGGAAAATCAGATTAGAAATCCTCTGTCTAATCCTGCTAGTAATACATCATAATACTAGCGTTTAACTTCAACCAAAATAAATACTAAGATTTAATATATTAAAAGTAAATGCAAGTAATAAAAAATTGTAAATAGTTATGTTGTAAATCATACCCCCAAAAAGACAATATTATTCTTTATGTTAATAAATCCACTGCTGCAAAAACAGTACATATGCTTGTAACAGTGGACTTGCCTCCTGTTATGTTTCTAGGGCTCTATGAGCATCCTCAGTTTGGTGCATTGGAAACTACCACTGGGACCTATAATAATAACTATACTGCAGGAACCAAATGTGGCAGCATTTACAACTCCTTTAGGAGAAGCTTTTGTGCTCTCCCCAGTACATATATGAAAGAAAGATGCCTCTCTTAGGGCATCTTTGGGAGATCTTCAACTTAGATAATATTTCATATAATGAAAGGCAGATTTCTACATTTCGAATAAAACAATGAAAACTTCCCATTGATCCTCACCCGAGGATCACACACCTCCAGCCACTTTGGGCAACAGTTTTCATGGCTCATACTCCCCCAGAGGCACTTGTAGCGTGGCACCTACCTTACCTCAAAAGCAGGTTCTGAAACATTCTCATCCTTGATTAGAAAGGAGATAGTAACTTCTCTGCATATCCGTTATATAGTTTTTAAAAAGCAAGACCACAAGAAAAATCAGCAACAAGGCTGAACAGTAGACTAAAATACTAGAATGTATCTCAAGAAAAGAAAAACTTCCGTTTCTCACAACAGACAAAACATTTCTGCTTGTGGATAAATGCTTCCTTGGAATTGCCTGACTTCTGTCATTGGTGTGGAGAGACTAAATAGAAAGAGAGGTTATTTGCCTTGTTGTATGTTAGTAAGAATAACAATCAATGCACTATCTGTTGCTCTCACTAATGACCCATTTCTATATGATTGTTTTATAGTACAATTGACAAAATAAAATTGCAAGCTTTAAATAGTATTGCATTTAAAAGAGAGACAAGCCATACAGTTTCTAAAACCAGAACTTTTGCATGTGGAAAGATGACAGAATAAGATGAACATGACTCTTTTGAGACACTTTCAAAGGCACAGAATTCCCAGTTAAGAAGTTTTTTTTTTCTTTAAAGATACTAAACTAAACAGAAATGAATGGAAGACAGAAAAAAACACTTTGAAAATTATCTTCACAACAACTATGCTGCTAAATAAATTAAAAATAAAAATGTTCCTGTCCTATAAGAGTTAATCAGACTTCGGGGTTTTAAGAAGAGATTTTATTAAAAATATATCTGTAAATATCTCAGGTACTCCCACAGACTACAGATATTCTGGGCCCAAAATGAAAGACAAAGACGATGACTTTAGAAAAAGTATTGCACAGTATAATGGTGCCTTCGCTCCTTAGCCTATATTATCACTCATTTCTCCTTCTAAATGTATATAATTACATTTTAAGACTTTCCTTAGAAGAAGCTTAGTGTAATTGCTATGATCCTGCTTAATAATGCCTTGAGAAACAAAACAACGGATCCAAATAAAATATCCCTCCTTAAAGTATAAGTCAAAGGCTATCCACATGGAAGACTGAAAAACAATCAGATTTTGCATTCCATCCTTTCAACAATACAACTGCACTTTCAAATATGCTTTGTTGTTTTCTTTTAATTCATGAAAATTAATCTTATAGATGTAGATGCCAGATTTGCATTAATTAAAACTCCACTGTAGAAGCCAGGCTTAATTGCAATCAAATTTGCTTAATTATGCATGGCGAGAGATTCCCAAATGAGAAAGGTTTTAGTAAGGATTTTTGTTTTTTATACTGACAAAATAAATTGAAATTGTCATTTTTTGTGTTTTATGTAACACTTGTAAATAATTTGTGGAGCACCTTAAGTCTTCTATGTAAAGCAATGTTATTGCTTAAGTAATTATAACAATCTGCATTTTTCATTGTTAATTGTGGGTGTCAGCCTCATTAATTTTAATTTACAGCCTGTAATGAAATTAAGAAAATTTTGTGCTGATCTGCTGAAACTTGTCTTACAGAAAGTTACTTAATAAAACTGAAGTTTAGAAAAGTAAGGAATTTATCGGTGCATTGTCAAGACAAGTAACAAATGTTCATTTTTCTCACAAGTTTGGCTTCTAATTTTAAATCAATATCTAGTAAAGCAATTTGTGTCAGAAAGTTTGAAAAAGTTCAATCTGCAAAGTTTTCACTTCAAAGAGTAATTACGTAGAAGAACGCAGACATAATATGCAGTTTTAATGTCAACAGATAGTATGTCACTACACTCAAAAACTTTTTGTAACTCTATTCTATTGTTCATACACTTTTATTCTGTCTGTACATTGCTTGATTAACCATATGAATTAACTCGCTATTTACTGAGTATTGAAAAAGGCAAATAGGAAATAACTTTTGAAGTCACAAAACAGCACATCATGTGTCTGAACCACATAAATACAGTCATGCAAATGGCAATAAGCAGCTGAATGTGTTTCCATAAAACTGCAAGAAAACAAAGAAAAACTTGAGTTTCATGAGTTGAAAATCTCATATCCTATAGCCCGCTGCTGTCACATCCAGGGAAGGGCATTTTGTGCTGTGATTCTGATCCTTCCACTGTCCATGGACATAAGCATGACTGCTGCTGTGGCCCTACTTCGGCACGAGCCTTACGCATAAACTCTGCTTTAAGCATGAGAAGCCCAGCTGAAGCGAACAAGACTGAAAATTAGCTTCAAGCCTGCATTTCTTCTTGTGTTACATTTTTTAAAAAAATACAAAAAGTTAATTTTGGTTTCATTTATTGCTGCACTTGATGATGGCAATTGTTTGTAGCATGAGATACTTAGCTCAGTTAGATCGTCATCTTTGTCCAGCAGAGAGGGTGTTTGGAAATTTAACTACCAAGGAGAAGGCAAAAAACTTGCTTTACTGTTGTTCATGGTGGGCTGTCAGTTGGCCAAATCTTGTTGCCACTTTTTGAGGGAAAGGACAGATATAAAACAGGTTTCTACATCTGCAAACACCATTCATTTCCTGTGGTTGGAAATTACTATATAAAGCAAGTTCATCTTCCCTATTTAAACAAACAATTTTCTGGTTTGTAAGAACAGTACTAAAGAGCACAAAACCTTTTCACCATTCATCTTAAACTGTTAAAATATAAATTATTTTTGTGAAAAAATTCACAGTTTAACTAATGCATAGGAGATTATAACATAATATCAATAAAGATCTTTCTTTGCATAATCTAATACTTTTTCCATCTTAATGAAGTGGTTTTGAATATCTGAATTATAACAACTTTTTAAAGTTAACATTTTGAAGACATGAAATTATATTAGAAATGTAATAAAGGGGTCACACACAAAAGTAGTCAAAATACAATATTTATATAATGTGATATTCAGGATATCTGAAAGGCTCTTTGGAAAATCATCTGAATGGAGGACTTCTCAAAAGAGAGAAATAGCAACCAGGTGCCTAATTCTTATTAAAATATGATGGGAGCCAAACATTTTTGTGCCATATTTAAATGTGATTCCTCAATCATACCTGCCTAAAAACACATCTATTCATTTTTTAATCACTAGTAGTTTTATCTTTCAATTTCTCAATCACAGTCAACTCAGAAAGAAAATTCCAGTGTTATAGAAGTTTCCAGTCAGCAAAGGCTGGAAGCTTCAAATAGAACAACCTAACAAAACCCAAAGTCAACCTGTCCTATAAACCTAAAACCCTGTATGCTTTATTTCTATATTATTTTACCATTATATTTTCAAGATAAATTCTAAACATATTGCATCATCTGCAGGTTTGGGGGGGGGTGTAAGTTCAAACACAATAGACAAAATGTTTCTTTCTTTGTTGTCCAGCACCTACAATTCTGTGATGTCTCATTCACTTTCTTCCAAAATGCATTCACCTATTTCACTGCATACAAAAACACGTCATAAGATCAATTCCTTTTTCTCTCTTCATTGCTAAAATGTTTTTTTGTACAGTTCTGAAACTTAAACTTCCATAAACTGTAAAGTTTTCAAAATTAAACATAGCATAACTGACAACCTTTGCTCACATTTTTTATGGCCCCTTCATTAAGATTTGCTTTTTAATATACTCACTCTTTTGCTTTCCAAACCCCAACCCTTCAAACTGTATTCTTCCCTTCCTCTGTTCTGCTGAGTTTGCATCATTGTCCCGGCCATGCAAGAAAACAGAAAGATATGGCTTAATTAGGCTGCAAATTTATTAATTTAATTTATCTGGGGACTATCCAGCATCAGTCTCTACAATACAGCTGGTACATTTTTCATTAATTATTTTCACTTGGAGGAGGGCTGCCATCAGCTTTCAGTCCCTCTGGGAGCTGGTCCTCAGCCCTTGGTGAGTGATCCACCAGCCTATTTAAATGTCAGTTAGGAAGGACATGCTCTCTTCTTGTCGTACTAGACCTGAAGAGTCCTGCTTCCAGTATCCCTCTCCTCCTCAGGAGACTTTCAGTCTTATCCTTTTCTAACTCTAGTTTACCAAACAAGCAGATCTGTATGGTTGTTCAAGTATCTCAGTTGGATTTACTCTCTTGGAGAGGTGGATGACTGGAGGACTAGGCTAGACAGTCTAAGTTATATTTACAAGCTCTAGTGGCAACTTGTGCTCCACTGACCTGCCAGCCTCTCCATGGAGCTTTCCTCCACCTGGATGGTTGACTTCCAAAACCTATGAAGGGGGATGTTTAAAAGAGCTAGAACTCTGTCTTTCTAGGTAGTCTACAAAAACCAAATATGCAAACAGAAGAACACTGTGGATTCAATTATTGTATTGTAGAGCCCACCTCAAAACCTCCCTAAACTCTTCCCTTATTTTTGCTTTTACTGGAGACTATCCATTGTTGATTTGCTTGTCTCATTTTTATATTGGTATTGAGAGGCATTTATTGTTATGACCTTGCATGCACTTGCCCAGTGCTTTGGATGAAAAAGCATTATATGATGTCATAAATTTAACGAAAAAAATATGAAGGAACAAAAATGGCAATATCTGGGAAAGTTGTGGGGAGACAACGTAATTTTTCTGGCATCCAAAGACATTTCTCAAATAYGTAAAATAGCAGGACCCTGCCTCAAATAATTTACAGTATGAACAGGTGAAGCCAGTAAGGGAGGGGAAGAAATAATAAATCCAAGATGGGGACAATGTAAGAAGTATCCCAGAGTTTGTGTTCTGCTCTCTGCCGTTACTGCTCCTATATATAGCTTGTTACTCTAACTGAACATGAAAATGGAAAGCATAATCTTGTAAAACAGATGGGTCCCAGAATATACTGCATGATCTTGTGTATGCTTGATCCACCACAACTAGGCAGACGAGAGATAAAAACACTGAAGCATATAGCTAATTTTAATATATGTCAGAGAAAACATTAGAAAATTCTGAGCCCATGCACTTCTGTTATACAGATATTATACTTTACTACTGCAAAGAGTTTTAATTTTATTTTTTTTTAATTATTCACAGTGGCTGGTAGTGAAACAGTTGTCAAGGTGTTTTTCAGCATGTGCTAAAAATGCATAAGAGACTTTAGGATTTGCCAAAGGTCACAGATGAAGTCTGAAACAGATTCTGAATCTTGGATTTGAACTAAGTGTTGGTGGTTGTAATGGATGATGGTCTTTTCAGTGTGCGATAAAACTGAGAATGTGATTAATTTGATCTGTTATAAAAATGTACAGAATTAAAACTGGGCAGTAATAATCTAGGCAGCAGGTTTTCCTTCCTACATGGATAACAACTGGTACTTACACACCTCAGAGGTCTAACCAATTTTGACATTATTTCTGAGGGACGTATACAGAACAATACCAACAGGAAGAAAAGCACCCTTAGGAAATTGAATTTCAATTCACATGCAGCATGCAACATATTTTTGCAATGCTACTTATGACTTTTTACATTGTCTTGTGGTAATAAACTTTTCTTCTGCTGAGAGTAGAAATAATAGTGAAGTACAGAATAAGCTGCATTCTTTAAAAAGCTGGAAATGATTACATGTTTTAGGATATCTGCAGGTCTAAGTCTTCTGATGATGAATATTGCCTGCTTCTCCCCAGTATCCTAGTGAGTTGTCAAAATGTAGAGATTAGGTTGTCCCAAAGGAAGTATATAATAAAAATAATAATAAGAAGAATAAGAATGATAAAGTACATCATGTGAAATAGAAGCTCTCTTTACACCTGGTTTCAGTCCACGATTATAAAAACGTTGAGTTCGCAAAGAGGAAGGCTGAAATTTTTCTTGAAAAAATATTGACGATTACCTCAGTTTGCTGTCATTTTTACAGCATGTGGGCAGGGCTAGCTCTCGAAGGAGGTGATGCTTGCTTGGTAAAGAAGGGGGCTGCCATGGCCTGCTAGATGACCCTTCTTGCTACCAACGTGACCTAGCACAGCACCTCGAGCGTGGTGGGAAGCCAGGCGGGGTAGGGGACTGGGGAAGGCTGGGTATGCGTGGGGGAAGGCAGGGCAGTTTGGGGTGAGGAAGGCAGGGCAGTTTGTGGTGGGGAAGGCAGGGCAGTTTGGGGAGGGGGAAGCCAGGGCAGTTTGGGGTGAGGAAGGCAGGGCAGTTTGGGGAGGGGGAAGGCAGGGCATTTTGGGGAGGGGGAAGGCAGGGCAGTTTGGGGAGGGGGGAAGGCAGGGCATTTTGGGGAGGGGGAAGGCAGGGCAGTTTGGGGAGGGGGGAAGGCAGGGCACTTTGGGGTGGCGGAAGGCAGGGCACTTTGGGGTGGGGAAGCCAGGCCATTTTGGCGAGGGGGAAGGCAGGGCAGTTTGGGGTGAGGAAGGCAGGGCAGTTTGGGGAGGGGGAAGGCAGGGCAGTTTGGGGAGGGGGAAGGCAGGGCATTTTGGGGAGGGGGAAGGCAGGGCAGTTTGGGGAGGGGGGAAGGCAGGGCAGTTTGGGGAGGGGGGAAGGCAGGCTGGCCGCAGCTGCTGCTTGCCTGGAGGGCCCGGTGGTTCCCCAAGCTGCACCCTGCCAGCGGCAGCAGCTCGTTGTAGGGCTCACTTTCTCTCTTTTTCTCTTGCCTTTTTTTTTTTTTTTTTTGAGGCTTTCCATGCTATCACTACTTCCTCTTTCTCCTGTATCCCTCTCTGTTTCCCCGTGTGTTACCAGCCCAGACTCAGCCCCTCTTTTCTGGTGCAGCCAAATCCTGTTTTTGCCAACCTGGCTAAGAAGGCCTAACATCAGCTCTTCATAGAGGGCCTGCATTTAATCACTTCCAAAATAGATAACCTTTAATTTTTTCAAATACACCCAGATCCTTACCTAATAATGTTCTGCTGAGGTACGCATGTCAGTGGGGTGCATAACAAATTACAAATGAGTATTTGAAATCCTGGGTCTAAGGTTCTCCTTACATTTTGACAGCAAGCTATATGGGGAAAAAAATCTTTGCTAATAATTGTGACATTTTCATATAGCTTGTATGAACGAGCATGGCACACTAGTGCTTCATCCTAGACATGTAAATAAAGGTGTCAGCAATTTTCTTAACAGCTGAGCTAACATTCAAACATCTGCTGTTTCCTTTCTTCCTATCTCAGGACAGTAGGAAATTAATGGTCATGAAAAGTGAATGAGTAACAGCAAAGAAGGACAAGAAAAAGTAAAGCAAAAGGCATAAGAAAAGAAGAAGAAGAAAAAGAAAAAGGAAAACTAAAAGAAGAAAAAAAAGAAAGAAGAGAAAGGAAAACTAAAAGGAAAAGAGAAAAAGAAAAATGGCTTGTTTGGAAAAGGAGGACTTTGGCATTCTTCTTTAATTATCAGTGGATACACAGGATAGAGGAAAGAGTTCTATTTCAAAACTCTGACTTAATGACAAGTTGATGTGTAATACTTTGCCTGAAGACCCAGACAACATCGTTAAGGGAGAGACAAGTAAATTGTAGGTAAGAAATAAAAATAAATGTTTCCACACCTCTGACATAACTGTAAAAGTTAAAAGGCTACTGATGAATTAGAGACAAATGACTATTGTTCTGACAAAATATGGAATCTTAATTCATTTTTGTATAACAATATTGCCAGCTCTTGCAATTTTATGATGAGCTTCACGATATTTGATGCTTTTCTTAAAGACCTAGCTCCTAGATTTATACTAATTAGGAGGCTATTAACTTTCATTAAAAATACCATGTTTCCAGTCCTGATACCTAAGCAGAAAAGTGCTTTTCCTGAAAGCATGACTGATAAAAGTCAAACAAGGAGAACCCCAAACAGGTTCTTTAGAAAAATCTATGAATTCTGGAAGTCTTGCACGTGGTTTTTGAATATTTGGCAATACTGTATTAACTGTAATTAAGTTAGAGTTCTATTAGGTAATAAAAATAGCAAAGCTGATAAGAAACTTCTGCACTGAAAAAGCAGAACCTGCTGAAAATCAGCCAGAAAAAGGTGAAATTCAGAAAGATTTCAATTTGCAGTGAAAAACCTTCACTTTTTGTTGCTTTCAATAAACAATGTGCATAGATTTCCATCCAAAAAATTTATGACTAACTTTAAAAATTAGTTTTCAGAGCCTGACTTGTTCTACTGGCAACAATCGAACCCATTGTCATAATTTTCACCTGTTAGGGATTTATCCCCTGCCACCCCTTGAATATTGTTGAATCCCTGTCCATCACCATTTTAATCTTCTCAGGCTTCACTGAGTTAACATTGTTCAGGCAGCATGAGACCACACTACTAACAAGATGAATTAAGGAGAGAACTCCAGTTAATTTTTTGTGTTACTTCCAGTTTTCCTAAATTGTACTCAACTAGTGTACTACTATGATGTTGAGTGCCTGCCCCATGCTAGAGTCAGGTATCTGAATGGACAATACAGAGAATTAGAGTCTGATTAGCCAGCTTAAACTCTAAAGAAATACAGCCTAGGGGCAAAGTCCAGTGTGGTTAGATGGCTAAGGATTCCTTCCATCATCTTCAGCTGGCTCCCAAGCATGCTATTCCTATTTGCCATTTTAGGGAAGACCCTCCCCTCAGAGACTGTCCATAAACTTCTACCAGATTATTTGTCACAGCTTTCACTATGGGGAAGGATGGCAGAAAAGCTATGTCTTACGTAGTGGTCAGGATGTACTCATATTTTCAGCCACCTTTGCACACACTTTTCCTCTTGGTATACACATTAAATCCAACCTCTTCTAATGATCAGATTGTATCTTAGATCTTGGTTTCCAGGAAATAAGATTGATGAGCAAGATTGTTTCAGCACTTTTTTTAACCTGGGGGGAGAAAAAAAGAAGAGATCTAGAGTGTTTGATCTCCACTAAGCTTTTCCTCCTGTAGGGACACATGTTCTACAGCTTCAGGAAGGACTCTTATGACCCTAAATCCTTCTGTGAATCTTTCATGTCTGACTTTTATATTCCTGCTGTGATATGCTATCATGGTATAAAATATCCAGTCCAATGTCAGCTTAGTGCGCCGTACACCACCGTAACTTCATGATCATTCTTTTCTTTGTCATTTTTGCCTTTGCAACAAAGGATTTTTCTGTTTGTTTTTTCCCTATCCACTACTTTTATTACTCTGAGTATGGCTAAAAGCCAGTCATTTACCTTGACCTCAAACACTCATACAGGCAGTCACTGAAATAATAGTATGAAGCAACCCTGCTTCCTGAAACACACTCTATTTTGCTGATGGACATGCAGATGGTTATTCAAGTGCTGTGCAAGCTATGGAGAAGTCCATRCACATTGCTTTGACAATGAAATGCTAGCCCTGGAATCAGACCATATTAAGTCCAATGATAAATGAAATAATAAGTACCACCCCACAGTGTATACTGCTCTACCATTTGCTGAGGTTTTCCAGAAATAAGACTGATGAAATTGCTTCAGCACCTTTTTTAACCTGTGGGAGAAAAAAAACAAAGGAGATTTACCAATTCCTACCTGTAAATTCCCTGGACAAAACGGCTAGCCTTTCTGTTGCTACTTCTTCTGAAGTTTTTTGAGGCACAGTTGTTTCTGTCTCTATTAAAATTTGCCATTTATACTGGCCCTGTACTACTGTACCATCATCTGAGTATCCAGACATATATAGCAGATGTTAATCACAAGGGCAGTACTCCAGTGCCTGGAGTAACTGGGCACATCTACTTTTGCTGCAGCTCTTCCTTACCACCAGACTTGTTGGATGCATGTAAGTCCTTCAGCTCTGCTTGCCTTCCTGTGCCTGAAAGCCCTATCATATTGGAACCAGGAAAACCTTATAATTCCAAAGACGAGAAACTCCAGCCTGACCAAAATTATCATCATTATCAAGTGTAGCAGCATAACCATAGCTCCAGTCATGTAGTCATTTGCAGTAATGTCATCGATAGAATATAGCTGAGAAAAAATACTGATATTCCCCAATTCCCTCAGCAAGTTTGCTGATGATACAAAATTGGGAGGAATGTCTGATACACCAGAGGACCGTGCTGCCATTCAGAGGGACCTGGACAGGCTGGAGAGAAGTGCAGAGAGGAACCTCATGAAGTTCAACAAAGGGAAGTGCAAAGTTCTGCACCTAGGGAGAAATAACCCCATGCACTGGACAGGTTGGGGTTGACCTGCTCGAAAGCAGCTCTACGGAGAAGGTCCTGGGGGTCCTGGTGGAGTGCAGGTTGACCATGAGCCAGCAATGTGCCCTTGTGGCCAAGAAGGCCAATGGTCTCCTGGACTGCATTAGGAAGAGCATTGCCAGCAAGTCAAGGGAGGTGATCCTCCCTCTCTACTCTGCCCTGGTGAGGCCACATCTCGAGTACTGTGTCCAGTTCTGGGCTCCCCACCACCAGAGAGACATGGAGCTACTGGAGCGAGTCCAGCGGAGGGCTACAAAGATGATTAAGGGACTGGAGCATCTCTCTCATGAGAAGAGGCTGAGAGAGCTGGGCCTGTTTAGCTTGGAGAAGAGAAGGCTGAGAGGGGATCTTATCAATAAGTATAAGTATCTGAAGGGAGGGTGTCAAGAGGCTGGGGCCAGACTTTTTTCAGTGGTGCCCAGTGACAGGACGCGAGGCAACGGGCACAAACTGAAACACAGGAAGTTCTATCTGAACATGAGGAAAAACTTCTTCAGTGTGAGGGTGACAGAGCACTGGAACAGGTGGCCCAGAGAGGTTGTGGAGTCTCCTTCTCTGGAGATATTCAAAACACGCCTGGATGCGATCCTGTGCAACGTGTTCTAGGTGACCCTGCTTGAGCAGGGGTGTTGGACTAGATGATCTCCAGAGGTCCCTTCCAACCTCGACTCTTCTGTGATTCTGTGATTCGTAAATACAGATAGAATTGAAATTCCCAAATACATGGGAATATATTTTAGACAGAGCAATCTATATATACCACCTGAGTCTGTAACACTCAGCTCCTGTACTATAGTGAGTGGCTGTGGGAGCTGTTAACAATGGGCTGGTTGAATTTTAGCTTCTTGTCCCAGGCAGCTCTTGCATCCTACTTTGGCCTCACACTCTAAGTGTAATCTGAGACCTAGTTTTCCTTGCAGTTTTCCCCAACTTCAAATTTCCTGCAGTGCCTTATCTGTGTGTCCAAGACTCTGTGGCAGACTGAGAACACCTGCAGCTGCAAGCAAGTCACACACAGGATACCTAATTCCTTCCGGTCTTCAAAGGAGGGGACTATTTGACACTTTTGCTGGCCATGCACTGTCCTTAATTCCATGCCATTCTGTCTCAGACTCACTCCTTGATCCCTACATTCAGGAAGAAGGAGGGAGGAAGGACTATTCTATCTTCTATACCCCCCCACCCCCCACCCCCGGAGAGGTAGAACATCTTTTTGGAATCATTACATCCCTATCCATCACATTCCCATTTGACCTACCTGCAAATATGCTATTTGAATATTGCTGCTTAGTTCTGCTAATCACTGCTGTCCTCTCTGGACCTAGAATCAGTCTTTCCTGAGGTGAGCAGAGCGTCGTAAGCTCCTGTTTCATTCCCCCTTTGATCAATGTTTTCTCACCCAAGGCCCCACATGGAGAAAGGCTAGGTTGACTGATCTAGAATGATTTTGCTCTCTCTTTCTTGTAGGAGACAGACCCTGATCACAAAATGGCAACTCTGGAGGAGATCAAGTACTAAGAATGTGCTGGGTGGGGAAGATTTCCTGAGTCTTCCCATTTCATTTTTATAAAGCAAAATTTTCAGAATCATCCATGTCATCTATTTTCATCTATTAGAAACAAGAAAGGTGTATGGAAACTAAATTCCTTGGTATTACCAAAGAAGTGAGGATAAGTACAGGAATTGGCTAAATGACCTTAGAAGTTATATATATTTCAGCACCATGTGAGAAATAAGATGAGAAAGCTCCTCTTTCAAGCTATTTTTATGAGAAAATACAGTATGGATCTGACTGCATGTGAAATTTTTTTCACAAAAAGGTTTGAAGCCATTCTACAAATTATTTGATTGTTTGAGTAGCTTAATAAGAAATCACAGTATATCCTTACCAATTGTAACACTTCCTGGGAATTGGAAAGTCATTAATATGATTCTGATTTTGTAAAAAGGATTTAGGGGTTATCTTGAGAATAACAGTTTTTTATAATGACTGAAAATCAAATAGATCAAAAAATAATGCAACATTTGGGGAAGTGAAATATGTATGGCAAGGGAAAAAACAACAAGGTTTCTGTAACAGAAAATTGTGCATCTCTAATGTGTTAGAAGGTTCTGAAAATATTAGTAAGACAGTAGATGAACATGACCCAGTGGACATAATTTACTTGGATTTCAAAAAGCTTTAGAAAAGGTTCCTCATAAAAGAATATTAAAGATAATAAATAACAGTGAAGTAAGGGGCAAAAGCTTGTCATGGATTAAAAAGTGATTAAATGATAGGAAATAAATAGTTATAACCTCAAAGAAGAGATATATTAATAATAGAATGTCTCAGGGGTCAGTCCTGCAATTGAGTTGTTTAATATATTTTTTTTAATAATTTGGAGGAGGAAGTGGATTGCAAGGTGGCAGAGTTTGCTGATGACACTGTACTATTGAACAGCTAACCACTTGGATAACCTCTTAGTAGTCATGACAGCTATGATCCTTGGAGATAATTCTAAAGACCAGCCTATAGTGATGTGAAAGTCACAGAGGAATCCCAGTGAATGCCAATAAAAAACTTAGCAACTTACAGGGAAAGTGGTACAAATCTGTCTGTATGTCAGCTGTTTTACTGTATCTCAAGGGTCACATAATGAATGGATAAGTTCTGACAGGTCTAAGGTAGGAATGAGGGTAGAAAAAAGTGTCCACTTGGCCTCCATAATGAAATGCTTGTATGACATGCCTTCTGTAGACTGTCTCCAGTAAACTCTGAAGTTTGTCTAGACAATTGAAGAAAGCTGGAATCATCCCCATGGTGTTCAGCCATCACATGTTAATTCTACAGATGAAAACTGTGTCTTATTTCTTTCTCAAATTATAAATAGCTTTGAATGGCTATTAGCCATAAAAACATAGGGAACCTCATGTAATAGCCTTTCCTCCTAAGATACAAGTCAAACAGAGACATTTGTGCCAGAACTAAGCATTCTAGGTCAAGTTCTCACTTTCATAACCTTACCCTCTTCCCATCATTAAGGATCAAGAACACTATGTCTTTGCCCCCGAGCCATCATAACCCCAGAGAAAGGTTTTACCTATCAGAGAGTTGACTGGAAAAGGTAGCTGCTGCTACAGTGAGATCTTCAAAAAAGGCAGACCTGCTTTCAGCCTCAGGAACAAATTACTGTGTTCATTACTAACCCTAGCTTTCTGTAAAAAGTAAGAATAACAGAACAGAGTTCTCAACACCAAGAATGACATGGATGAAAAGAATTACCTTCCTGTAACAGCATTTTCTTCTAATTCTAATGCTTCTTCCCCAAATATAAAGAATCATATATTTGCAATCTAACYATATCTTATCTGTCTCATGTCCCAAGATGTTTTTGTCTCTCACAGGACACTACCTCTGAAAAAGAAATGTCAATATTTATCACTATTAAATGTGAGATGCATTATAGCTATTCCAGCTACATTTTATCCAAATGGAATGAAAAGTTTGTGTCACTAAAAGGGAAAATTTACTTTCCACATTCCTTCCCTGAAATGGGAAGAAGTAACAGTAATCACACAGATGAAAACCTCTGGCCAAACACAGTTCCAGCCCCTCATACAAATGGTATCCCTTCAGAATCGAGCTTGCTTTACTCTCAGGCACAGATATAAAGCTTCATCCACAATTCTACCTCTTACTGCCATCCTTTCAGAAAAAATTACCCTGATACCAGATGGCTGAAGGAAGGAGAGGAAATGAAGTAGACCTTGTTGAACTTGCTGCTGTTGAAGCAGAGTGTTAATCAACAGACTCTATTTTTAAAGGCCAGTGTAAGCATTTGGACTGATGCAATTTGTATTTTATGTGATACAAAATAATGGCAAATAAGTCATTACTACCAAAGTTTCAAAGTATTTTATTCATGTTAAAAACTGCAGAATTATCTGACTGTATTAGGAGGATAGCCTGAAGTATCTGGCAGTGGCTTCAGCTCTAAGCAGAACACTAGCTGTGAAAGGCTATTCATTTAATCCATTATAGAGTTTTCTATTATCCCAAATATCATGGGAGAAATTGAGTCCATGCACAACTTAATGCAACTTGGAGGAACTTAGCCACTTAATGATGGACCTGACTTTGGCTCATGTCTTTTATACAGCTGATGAAATGTATAGTTTTAAATGCATTAAGTTTAATCAAGCAATTGATTCCTGAATTTGCAAAAAACAAATTAAGGGATATTAATGTAAATCTTTCTTTTTATTTTTTGATAAGATGTTAGGTAGAAACTCTGGTTCATTGTCAGCTGGCTGAGAATTACAGTATGCTGCAGTATAGTCACAAACAAATACTATAATTAGAAATACCAAGGGAAATTTAGGCTATAGGGCAAAATGAAAAAAGAATTTGTCTGTGGAAAATTAAATTAATAAAACATTAAAGCATTAAAAAAAGAAGCCTACTGCCTATTGTAACTAAATTGTTTGCATAGCTAAAATAAAGAAACAATCTTGATGTTTGCATTTATGAATGTTACATGGCAATCAGAACAGGTAAAGGAGACGATCAGCGCAGTTAAGGTTATGGTCTCCTATCCATATTTTTCCTACATATTTGCACCTTGTAATTAATTTAATCTTAACATTTTTATTTAAAGCAATGAAATTAGGGATTTATTGTTCATTCTATCTTACCTTTAGTTTCTAAGAGACAAACAGTGATAGGCTACCAATATAACCATGGTATGCCATGTCATAGCATACGCTGGGAACTCTTTTTATGTACAAGTCAATGGGAGCAGAGTTAGGCCAATGCTAAAAGCTTTTGAAAAATCTCTCCCAGGATGACTTTCTCAACATCACATAGTAAGTCTCTAGCAGAATTGGGACTGGAATTGCACTCAGATCTTCTAAATCCCAGTTAAATGCCTTAATCACATGACTTACTGGATCTCTCCTGAGTGAATTCAAACATATTCCCATCAGTTCTTCACCTGTAGACCCAGAAAGTCTGGTTTGAAGCAGTTTGGGATAGCTGCTGGTATGAGTCATCTCCTTGTCAACTGTTCTCTGTCAAACATATTCATGAACTGATTCCTGTCATTCCCAAAGAAGGAAAACAAATTCAAGAGGAGTCCATCAGAATACAACAATCAACTCCCTTAAAGGCACTTGTTCACCTAATAGGTTTTTTTCCCCATTTTTTTCTGTTAGGGTCTTATCAGTTAAAAATATAATTCACTTTTTATGTGACTATATTGTTGCTTTCTTGCAAAATTGGAGTAAGAAAAAATACAGAAGTGTTAACTTCAATACAAAATCATCTTTCTTAAAATAAAAATCTTCAGAAAAAGGCAAAGCTTCAAGGACATTTTTTATGCATGTTTGAGGACCACCTAGACCAGCTGTGACATCTGTACTAATTGAAAAAGCAAACGAGGCCACAAAGGACTGTTCTTTGACCATTTAATCAATTTTCCACTCAATGCATTGTTCATTCTTAGAGACTTTAATGCTAGAATTGATTTTAACAGCCATTAGAGAAATACATAAGTCAAAGGGCTCTCAACCTTTTTTTTTTAAGTTTGACCAATGGGAAAAAAAGACTATGGATATGTGAATAAATCAGTGAATTCAAATACCTTAATACAAAACTTTCTGTGAATCATTGTCCACCCATGTAGTAGTGGTCACATGGACTAACTAGAACAAAATGTCAGAAACAGCAACATGATCATCTCTGATAATGGTTGGGCTGGACTCTTGACTGTAAAATTCTCTCTGAAACTTTCAATAATGCCATATAGCTCACTTCAGTACAGAAGGAGGTCAGTTGTCAAATGTTTATAAATAGTTATGGAAATTGGGTATTTGACTCAGGCAAGCAGAAGAGTTCTGAAGGATGAAGAAGAATATGAAGACCACCATCAAAATGCTTTCAGGCTTGGTTAGTGGACATACGCTCTGGAAAATATAGGAAAAGGAACTACTGAAATCTGTACTTTACTTTGCAGTTCTACATGCATTAGTAGAGAGGAAAAAAACAGCAAAAGATAATGCTTAGATAATTTTCTCTTATTTCTAGCAACTTCTCAAATAGAAACGTGCATTTAACCTACTACTTACACAGCACTGGCCAAAACTCATATGGAGGTGAGAAAAGCAGATAAGCCATGGTTAATCCTGTGAAAACAGAACACACAAAAATGCATATAGGTTAGAAAGGCCAGCCTCTTCTTATTGTCCTACTTTTGGGGTTTTATGGCATTTGTAGCAATAGAAGAGAATTCCCCTCCCCCCAACTCAAAGCAGAGCAGAATTTCCGTGCAAGAAATTTTCTTCTTCTTCAGTGACAAATATCTATGATGGATAGGACCCCTATTGTCATGAAACATAAGAGGTTCTGGGGAGATGAAAGAATCCATAAGAATTTTTTTCTCACAATACAAATATATAGCAAGAGGCAGCGACAGCTATGCAATGCTACATGTGGGGAGTGACTTCTTTGTCTTCTGTAACATTAATGATTGCCTCATGTACTGCCTTCTACTTCATCTGTGTTCTGGGGCAATAAGAATTTGCCTCTAATGAAACAGATTTACAATATGACCTTTGCATACATGCATGATATATTGTGATGACACCTATTCCATTGTGAAATATGGTGCTATGATCTTTCAGCTGCTTCCCTTTGGAAGATGAGCCTTACATGATTAGATTGATATGCATCAGTGTATCAGAAATTGTGCCAAAAGAGCAGCTACTAGCATGTTGTACTGTACTGTACTTTCAGGATATTGACATAGTTCTAGAAAAACAAGCTTAAGGACAAGCTGAGCCACAAAAATCAAATAATGTAATTGACAGATTATTTGACGTAGTTCCTGATTAAAACTTTCCTATTTTACTGAGATACACTGACTTACAAAAGACCTTTGACACTCTACTGTAAAGTATATGAATGCTTTAAGATTTTTCATCGTTATGGTCCATGCCTGAAATTTGTTCAGGTTGTCAGTTATTTGTCATGGAGTCCTCAATATTGTTATAGTATAAAAGAGTATCCATCAGGCACATTCAACACCATGTCTATTCTKTAAGGAGATTACCTGTATCTGTGATATGTTGCACTATTGATACAGACATGACATCCAATTTAGCAATCCGTGTTTATCTGGAGATTTGCATGCACCATAAAGTAGAGCTTTAATTTTGTCTTTCTCTTCAACTTGGAAACAAGGGAGGTAGGCAAAGGGTGGTGCATTTTGCCATCCATACTTAGTGGCACTGTTGAGTGTTATTCATCTGAAAATGTGGTTCATGTTTGTTTTTAATCTTCCTCTTTTTATACACAAAGGTCAATGTAGGTTGGGCTTCATTTGTATAGCTGCTGTTAAAAAATAGGTAAAACATTAGTTGTTCCATCAGAAAGCTCCAGGCAGATGAAACATAACTGGCGGATGAGAAAAAAGAGGCAGATTAAGATAGGGTGAGAAAGATGAGTCGAGAGAGAACAGAATGCGCACTTACACAGTGCCATAAATTCTTCTCAAACAAATACCTTAACACTTACAAATCTTTCAGTTTCATCCTGATAACATTCTGAGATAAGGTTTCTGCATTACTTATAAACTTTGGATATATGCCAGGTCTTTACGTGATCTTAGAATACTAGATAGTGTAATGTCTATACTAATTTTGAATACTGTAGACAATATTATACAAGGGAACTCTATCCTATTTTGTAATAACATAGTTCTATGAATTTTTATGAAGTCTCATGTAATGCAATGCTGTGCCTTAAGAGGAGGAAAAAAAGAATGATACTCAGAATAATATGGAAAATGTATAGATATATAGATAGATAGATAGATAGATAGATAAAATCCAGTGTTGTTTTCTTACTTGAACTTCTTGATGATATCCATAGCAATAAACTGAAAAAAGCCAAGATGTGGGCCAGAGAATAGACACACGATCATGCATATTAACTGGTTAGCATAGTCTACAGTATGGTTTCAGACTGTGGCAAATAGCACTGCTGTGCCTGTGCATTACTTTGAGATTATTGTGGGCCAAAGACTATTTCAGCAGGTTGTTTGGAGGTGGCCACTCTGTGCTGGAAGACAAGAGAGTTTTGCTATATAGATGTCAGATGTGCCATGCAAGTTTTTGTTTTACTAATACAGATACAGCCATAAAGCTGTGCAGTACTGTTCATCCTCTCTCAAAGATAATTTTGAAGAACAGATGGTTCAGAAAAGAATGATCAAAGGATTGAAAAAATATCTGAAGGAACATTGAAAATATTTGGATTGTTTAACTTAAAATGGAGACCCAATAAATGCATGCAAAATAGTAGGTGAAAAGTAGAAGGTAGTTTGGTGAACATATAGAACTGGTAATAGGAAATACCTATCTATATACCCCAGTCTGCAGAACTTATTATTGAAGGAGGTTGATAGATCTTGAAATAAATTATTGAAATACAGCTAAACAAGCAGATCCTTAAACAGACAAAAATCTTTTCCCTTTTCCCATATTTAGTGCATGTCTTGAGGGCTCCTTTTACACCTAGAGCAAACAATTGCTTCTCTGTTAAATTTGAATACTTGGAAGAGAACAGAGCAGGTATAGTTCTTAAATTCCCTACCAAAAGCTGTGTTCACTTTAGGAATAAACTTTATGTTAGCTTAAAAGATTTTGCCATAAAATGAAGTGTGTTAAGTTATAACATAGGAGTGCTAACAGTCCTACCTACACACAACACAACACCCACTTTCATGGCTCCTATTTGAAGTGTTAATTCCTTCCAATGTTCAGTTAATGTTATTAAGCACAAGATACATTCACACTTTGAGAGGGCAAAAATGTGAACAGCCAAAAATGAAAATTAACATTAGGATTTATAGGAAAACAATTTTTGAGAAAATACTGGAAACATGGTAGAAACTTAACGTTTCAGTTTGGATTCTTACAATTACAATGACAGTCCCTGAAACACTTGAATTAGCATTTCATTTTCTTAAATATCTTGTTAATCTGTGAAATTTGCACCAACTGTAGTTATAAGTAGACCAAATTATGGATTTTTTTATATGTTTCTGGGATCCAGGTTGTCATGAGTTGGGTTATCTGGTTATCTATTTTGGTGTCAGTTAACTTCTTTGAAATACCAGCCATCTAGGTGGAATCAGTTAACTCTGGAATTCATCTGAGAGACTTTAGACATTGCAATTCTTTCTTTGCTTTTTTTCCCCATAATCACCAGGATTTTTGGGAGAGAAACAGGAATTAAACATCTACAGCTCTGCTATTTTTACAAATATGATCTTGTTAAAGACCCTAGGCAAATTGATAACTCTGAAAAGCTACCATCCATCTGCAAAGTGGGGAATAATCTGTAAATAAAGCTGGAGGTAAGTCTGTTGAAAAGAATATTTGTTTTTGCCAGTTACTGAAGTACCCCATCAAAAAATAACTGTTCACTTCTATCTGAGGAAGCATGTTGTCTTCTAGGACTGATGCAGAGCAGTTTCAGTAGACTGGACAAAAAAAAAAAAAAAAAAATCATTCCCCCTGTTTTTTTCGTTTGGTGAGGTAAAAGACCAGGCTTACTAGGGAGAGGCAGAATAGTCAGTGGAACAATATTATGCTGGTCTTATTTGAAAAAAAAAAAAAGAAAAGAAGAAGAAGAAGAAACGAAGAAACTCAGTTGTTATACAAAGTGGCCACTGCTAATGTGAGAGGCTTTTCCTCTGGGTGCTTGCCATCCAGAAATGTCAAGTGAAATTTCCTCATTTTTTTTTTCTCCAGCTGCTGTTCTTTAGATTCAGTGGAGCCCTCAGTCTGGTTTTGAGTCTTCAGGCACTACTGGAATGAAAATAGTGAACAAACTTTTCTTCTTGCTTTTACTGTTTACTTGCTTTATAGTTTTCACGATTTATTCCATTCCATAACTGCATTACTTTAGTATTGAAAGTATTTTAGAATGCAAATTTTAACACAACACTGTACAAAATACTGCATCAACACTGTATCGTTCAAGTATAGAATTAGTCAGCTGTTGCTGCTCCATCACTGCTGGAAGTATTGCACATGCCATTTTTTCAAAGGCCCAGGTCATGTTCCACACAACTTCCATGCTTAAGTATCTTGACTGTCTCCCATGGAGTCACTCCTTATTTGTAAGGTGTTTGGTCTAAGAAGCAGCCCGTGTAAAACAAAGGGATATAGAGACATACCAGCTGACAACAGCTCTGTGAGAATGCCAGTAGATATTTAAAAAAATTTCTGTCTTTTATTTTGTTTTTCGTTTTTTTTTAATCTTTCTAAAAACCTGCACCTGAAGAGATCTGAATGAGAGAAAGCGTAAAGAAAGGTTCAATTCCACTCTAACAGGGTGTATAGAGGAGGGTACTAAGGCAAGGATAACGGAAAGATACAAAAAGAAAGTGGGAAGGGAGAGTTGGGTTAATGAAGTCAGAAGAAGGAGAGGAAAAAGTGACCATAATAAGGCAAAGATATGCAGAGGCTTGAAAGGACAAGTCAGATGCTGTGCAGCAAATCCAAGACTACCACATTAGAGCAAACAATCAGAATAGGGTTGGTAATGTGCATTTTATCTTAATGTCAGAGATAATATTTTCCATCCTTTGAGCTTGTCTCAAGCTTTATTAATGAGCTTTGCTAATTTATCAAAAAAAAAGGCTATTTGGATGATAAACATGAATATTAAAACAAAAAGAAGTATGGTTTATGGAAGTTCATTGCCAAATGTCTAAGCCATCTATTGTGAAGCAAAAGTATTCATCTGCTCTTTCAATTGCTTGGTTAAAATGCTAAATTATTCCTGGTGCTTTGTAGCACATCAGTTAACATTACTTTTAGTTTTATTCAGACAGCATATTCTAGTTTTTCTTTGTATACAAGGCACTGGCAGCTTGACCTTCCTGTTTGTTCCTTTATAAGACCATTATCATCAAAGTTCTGTGGCAGACAATTCACAATTTTCAAATGTTAATGTTAAAAGACCTAGATTTCTGACTGATGTCAGGCTTTATTTACACACTTGGAAAAGCAAAAAAGGTTTTTATCATACTTTGAATGAATAAGCTCTAGATAAATCGCGAAATGCAGCTTGAAATATTTATTATCACATTTTTGAGAAAAACAGGATCACAACAAATGCTTTGGGGAATAGAATCTAGATAAAATATATGCTGGGAATCCCTTGTCTGAGAGCCAAATGCCAGTACTTAATGTCTTTCTTAAAACAAAGCTGTTTGAAGGCAGGTATAAAAAAGCGGTTCCATTGAAAGGCTCCTCAAAAGCTGGTCCTTGTTGTACCAGTTCAGATCTAGCTTCACACAGAGCACTTGTGGTGCTAACTAGACTGAGCAAATAATTAATGAAAAATAATTCAGCTGATGAATTCAGCCTTTTCTGTTCCTGTAATATATATGACCAGGCTATGATTATTTAAAACATACAACAAATTACTGAATGGCTTCCTTTTGTAATTTTTTTAACTGCGTAGATTAATCACAAACAGCTTCCTCTGAGTTTTCAGTGCTCATATCTCTGGTGATCAGTTGTGATTGGTCAGATAAATCATGTAGCTGTGTTTCTGTCTCTTCACTGATGAATGTGTGAGACTGCTCATGGCTAAAACATCAGTCCAGATAAGGGAAAATGGGGTTTCCATGAGTCTTCAGTATAGAGGTTTGCCATTCGCTTGTGATGCCAGAGCTCTGCCCTCATGCCGGAGCCTGGCCACCGCTTCAGGTGACAGTGGTAAAGGAGCCTCCATTCTGGTCTAAACAGGCAGGAGGAACTAAGGCAGTTTGATTAGCTATGTGGAGTTTGCCCTCCCCAGCACTCTGTCAAAGAAACAGTTACATCAATTTGTACCCTATTAAAACCTATATAGTTTGTGTATTTTATTCTGTTTCCATGTTTAATGAAAGTAATTTGACAGTGGAATGCTCCATAAATGTAAGAACCTGCTTGGCATATCTAGGGACCAAAATTATATTGATTTATTTGTGGTTCAAACTAAAAGCTAAAGAGGTGAATACTGACTTTTAAAAATTACATTCAGTGCAAAACTGATAACATGACCCTTATTTACCACACCATATATTCAGCTTTAATTTTTTGTGTTTATACTTTTCCCTGTAAGCTGCAGCACTTATATTGAATATAACAGTGAAATAGCGGGTAGACAGGCAGTGTTATTCGGTTTTGCTGGCTGTTCTAAGTGATGAAACAATAATTCACTGGGTGATAGATAACAGAAGGTAATTTTATGGTTACTAAGAATGAGTTTGCATTTGTTGGGATAGTTACTATTTAAATTTATAAATCTATTTTGTATGTACCGCATTTTAAATTTCAGTGGCAGCCCAAGGAACAGTATGAGAGTAACACAAGTAGTACTGTCATGAACTCCTAGTTTAGCAGCCACTTGAAAAGGTATGCTGTAATTCAACATGAAATAGGTTCAGAATGTTCTCACAATCTTGTTATAAATCATGGTCTTTGGAAGGGAAGGTGTTATTAAGTTTGTTTTTTGATTTTCGCTTGCCCTTCCTCCATCATCTTATCTAGGGAAAGTGTTGGAAGGTAGGAAAGGCAATTCTGTACAGGAGGTCCTTTTAAGTGCTGGATTTAAGTGCTCTTTCAGGATTTAGCACTTTTCTAAGCTTAACTGACAGGTCACTTTGCCCCTTGTTATCTGGGCAGATAGACCCTGAGACCCTACAAAGACAATAAGATTAATTATGGGGCAGGGAGTAGGATAGTACAGCTTCAGATCACAAAATTCAGACAAGCCTGAGCACCTGTCAAGATATTATGACATTTACATTCAATAAATACAATGTCTCCAGGGAACCAGAACTGTTTTTGTTTAAAGATGGAGATTGGGCCCCAGGGAAGCCATTTGTTGAATGTGCTATTCTGTAGTATAGAAATACCAGCTTTTGTCAGATTTAATTGTTGGAAGAGCCATTAGGATTTCAGTTCAAGTTACAAATCTGAAGGAAGCCTAGACTGACAGAATGGTGGTTGATTTGATGATCACAGGAGCAAAAGAGGAATGGAGGTGGTAGAAGTGATAAAGCTCACCTAGGAACTTATCAGTTAGACTTTTCAATATAAAAAATATAACTTCTGAGCATCCCAGAAGAATCTAATGTACTGAATTATGTAACAGCCAAACAAAGGACATTCCTTGGAAGTTAGGTTGACTGCAAAGTACTTTAATAGCAAGTAACAAAATTCTATGGAAATGCAACCATGATCTTCAGGATTTCAATCAGGATTTTTATTCTGTTTATGAAATTAAAATGGTCATTAATAAATTATGTTTCCTAAATTATAATAGAAATCATTTCTTCCTTCACATTCCAAATACCCCAAGTATACCACAAAACAACAGGAAAACTTCTGGAAAAAGATATAAAAATTGGGGAAAAAGTTGGGTGCTGTCAAATGGCAATGTTATTCCAAATTCTTGTGTGCTGAATCAAATTGTAATGATACTTTTGTCTTGTATAAGATACCCTAAGGAGAATAACTTGGGATTTTCACAGAGAAAAAACAAGAAGGAGATGATTCAAAATATCCTTATATTGCTATTGATATTAGTGGGTGTCAAAATTCTTGCACTGGTAGTCCAGTTTATAATGCAGGAAATGGACAGTAAGACAGCATGAAGAAGGAGCCAGATAAAAGAGTGCTTTCCATTCCTACAAACAAATCAGTCCCTTTTCTCATTCAGAAAGCGAGTGGAAGGCATTCTGCATTTGTATCTGCATTTTACAGGTGGAGGAAACCAAGGTGCCAGATTTTTGATTTATTTGCCCAGACTACTCAAAATTTATAGGGCAGAAGTAGGAATAGAGCCCAAAATCATATGCATCACTGAACATATATGTTCTTTTGGGTGGCCTGTATCTTCCAGTTTGCATTATGGTAGCTTTATTGTGTTGCATATGAAAGCAGAGAGTAAGTAACCAATGGGTGAGATGTCACCTTGAGAACTACTCACAGGAACATACGTACAGTGACTTGAAAAATGAATAGAAGCAAAGTCAGTGCTGATCTGGATCCTCTGAAAGCTGCATTCACAACACACTGAAAGATAGTCACAGGAGATTTTTTAGTGAGATCTGCTACTTTACTGAAGCAGAGAGATCCACAGGTGATGGGAAGATTCAGAGGCAGCTCCTTCCTGTGAGAAAGGCTTCACGCTCTGCTTCACTTCAGCATTTAATCAACCGCAAAAGCAGTTTATTGCTTTGTATATGCCAGTGCCAGAAACATTATCACTTAATTAAATTGTTTCATTGTTTGGCTATAACAAGCGACATGTCTCTTTAACTCCCTGTTTTATTTAGTAGTGAGTTTGCTTTAACATCATTAGAATGGGGTATTAAATTGAACTGGTGGCTGTTTAAACTCAAGTTCAAATCAATAATACAGGTAACAGTTCCCTGCCAAATTCTTTGATGCTTTTCACTTTGTTGCAGTCCTGCATTTGAGCACAATTTTTCAGCCTATTCTTCTGCATTCACATATGATTTATGACTATTCTTGGTGCTGGGACCTATGTTTCAAGGCCTTTTCACTATTTAAGCCTCATACAATCAGTGGAATTTCCCTCTTCTGCCTTTATTTTGCAGAAACTGCAGAACTCAGTTTCATTATGTCATCAATTCAAACAACAGTATTTTTACTTAAAAAAGGTGTCAAAATAAGAAAATATTTAAGTGTCTTCTTAAAAATTGAAATTTTAAATACACATCTTGAAGCCCCTCTAAATAGATTATTTGTTACAAATACTCCAGATATTAACTTTTTCAGTTTAGCTTAGCTTTATTAGTTTTAAGAGCTTTAAACAGAGGATAGTTAAGTGTTCAAATGCCCTCAAGGTTACTCAAAACATTCTGAGATGGTTCAAGCCATAAGGTTCTCATTCCTGCAACTATAAATCATTAGCTATGTTACATTGCTGCTATTTTATTATTTAATTTGCATAATGAAAATTACTATATAAATAACATTATCAAAAAGCTTCATCTCACAGTATAAATAATTACTAGCTATTTAAGAGGAAGAGAAATGGAACTTTGTCACCCAGCAGGTCCTAAAAATTGTTCTAATTCCCTTGGTCATAGTTGAAGAGTTTATTGCCTCTGGTAAAATTTGGAGTTACTTGGATAAAAGGAAAGGAAGAAATACATAAAACTGTTTGGCTTTTTTTAGAGAGATTATTTTAAAGAGAGACTGCATATAAGAGTAGACTGATTCAAATTCTGACCTTCTAGCTGGTGTGGTGTCTTACCAAAAAAAACACTCTTTAACTTCTGCAAGTTTCCCCAGAACCTGAGGAATTCATAATCCTTGTGCCTTCAAGTGCCAGAAATACAGAAGAGTAGCCCTGAAAACCTGGGCATCCACCAGGTTGCTGGATACGTCATGTGTCACACTTGTTACCTTTTCCCTGCCAGAACAGAAATCTACAGCAATGCCGTCTTTTCAGCATTGACAGGGGCAAAACGTTTATCTTGCATAATGGAGGGCGTCTTCTGGAAGCACAAACAGAGGACCCTCTCAGGTTTACAGAGATCTATATTATATCCATATTTAAATTTACTTATCATATCTTCATGCTAGCTGATGAAAGTTAACTGATAAAATTTCTCTCTCTGCTCGTAACCCCAGTAAAATGTAATTGCTTCCCATGACCTCGTCACTGACTGTTCAGTTCTCCCACATTAAAGAAATAAAAGATATGCTTTACTGTAATCCCAAACACTCTGTTTAATTTGTTCTCCATTTGTCCCATAATTATAAAGCCCCAATTTTTCTAGAATTTAAAAAGTGCTCCTTGCAGATAGTCTGTTTATTTTTCAAATACATAAGTTATAAAATTAACCTAATACCCAAATTCTCTAAGTTCTTTTTCAACATCTGAGTAGTCAAGGTGATTTTTGACCTTGTCCTCCTACAGGCCAGATGCAAAATTCTCGTGAGAATCCCATCTTTATCTGATTTGGCATAGATGTTTGTTGAGAAGTAACCCTCTCTACAAATAAAATAATTGTTAAAAGGGGAATGCAAAGTCAACAACAACAAAAAAGCAGTTTCAGTCACATGTAATATTGTTTCTTTTTTATACATTGCTTATGCCAAACAATGATGATAGGACTGTTTTTATAGCTGGTTGTCAGTCTAAATAATCTGTTGACTTAGATTTGATAACACGATTATTAAGYGTCTATCAATCGCCATCTTTTTATAAACCAAAAATAGTATGTCCAAATGGATGTTGACAAACCAGAGAGAAGGAGTACAAAAACAGTTAAGGGAATGGCATACAGTGAAATGTTCCATCTCCATCTGTTTAGCAAAGACATCATTAAGAGAGTATCACAGCCTAAAATAAATTACTTCCAAAGCAGGAATTGCATAGTAGGTAACTCTTCAGTCTGGTAGTTAAGCATTCAATGGATAGAAGTTGAAGACAGAATTTCTACCTTCAGACAAGAGTTTCTGAATGTTTTGGTAATTTTCTGAAATATTACCAAATTTCCATGGTAAGGGTAATTAATAGTTCACCAGGAGTTTGAATGGATTCTTCTTTAATGGATATTCCTGAATCTTGGGGCAGGGGCAAGAGCAGGGGCAGGGGAAAGGAGAGGAGAGGAGAGAGTTCAGGGCAATTCCATGGCCTTTATTTTATCACACATTGGAGAAGGTTATCACAGTGTACTCGTTGGATTTTCAATCTAGAAGAAAGCAATAGTTCAATATGTTGTGATAAAGTAATAAAAATTGAGCTAAAAATGCATAATTAATTTTTTGTGCTTTCTATAAAATGGTTTTGACAGAGGACTTAAACTTTATAGAAAATATAACCTCATCTAAAAATGGGAAATAATCACACAGCTGAGCTATGTACTGGATGGGTTAAACCACACCTACTTCAATATATCAAATAAAAGGAAAAATGTTAAAAAGAAATATACAGAATGAAAAATGTAGAATCATTGCCTTATGACTAAAAAAGACTTACAAGTCTCTATTTCTTGTATTTCAGAACTTCTATTTGGAAGAAAGGGAAATAACCTTTATTGTATTGTTGGAATAAAAGCAACTAGATGATTCATCTCTGTGAATCTGCTTGTTGAATTTGATGGATCATTCTTAAAAGCGACGTTGCTAATCTTCAGGTTTTCTTTTTTAGGTTATTCACAGATCAGTGGGTTTTCCGGCTAATACAGGTCCTGATGCTCTTCTGTCTTCACACATGGTATTCATCATATCTTGACAAGAAAAGACCTTCAGTCTACAAATAACCTTCACTGAAGTAAGACATGTAAGTGGGTTTCTATATGAAAGATAGATTTTATGGCTGAATAAAAAACAACTGTAGTTAAAAAGTGTCATTGCATGGCCTTATTTGAAGATTTTCCTCAAAAGAACTTTTAGTGTTTGTTGTTAAAAGCACTAATAGACAAAAAAAGGCTTAAATTATTTTATCATTAACCACAAATTCAACAGGAAAGGAAGACCAGTTGAGTATTTTATCATTCTGAATTGTGCAGCCTTTAAAATATTTAAGTATCCACATTAGTTCTTGTCAAACTAGCACAAAGCAGTGCATAATATGACCTATGTGTAAGAGCAGAACAAGATAAGAGGCTATGGTAAGGGTGAAATATTCACAGAGTGGTTGCTGTGTGCAACAGTTAATAATTTTGTTTCCTAATACTGTACAATTACTTTTTTTTAATCCTGAACAAGGTACCAAAAATACCAAATTTCTCCTCCCAGTCTTTATTAGACAGTTCAGCATCAATACCACTAAAATATATTAAACCCTTGTCAGTGACAACAGAACTTCAGCACAGTAGAAAGCTGATTAAATTTTATTGTCTGATAGTATAGAGTCAGTTTTTGTTTGTATCAGAAGTATTGGTCAAATTTTCCTGTTTGCCACATCAGCATAACCCTAGTGAAATCAGCAGATCTCTCTCACTGCAGACTAGAACCAACTCATCCTGAAGTGACTTACTGATTTCATTGGGTTTATATCAGTGCAAATCAGGAAAGGCTTTCGCTCTCTTCAGAGAGAACATGCAGAAATTTTAAACAAATAGGTCCACTAGAAATAGAACTAATGAAATTTAATTACTAACATCTCTCACATATCAATCCCATGAAGTCTACTAAAGGTTGTTTTATTACTTTTTTCATCATTAGGAAACATTTCTTCTTTTCCTCATCAGGAATTCTAATAAGGTCTCTCTTCTTTGCTAGCCACTTATTTCGTAAAACATGTAGAAGCTTAATGTCTTCAAAACATGCATTCCTAACAAGTCAGCTAGAAACTGGTCACTGGTTTCCAAGAAGGTGTCACTGGGTAGGAGAAAATGTGCTGGTCAGTAAGGAGACTTGCAAAGACGGAGTTATCTGTCTGAAACTTTGTACTATAACCAAATAACTAGGAACAGCACCTTCAGTAGCACCTAAGCTGTGATCCACAGCAGAGCATATTTTCATTTTCAGGCTAATTTAATATTGCCATGAAATAAAAATTATGTTAATAAAGATAAAAATGTCAGAACATGCACTTTCAAGAGGTAAATATAATGTTAACATTTAATTGACAAAGTTGCAAAGCAGAAAGGTAAAAAACAACAAAATAAAACATGACAAATTTAAGATCATAATAGTTTGAACATTCTCACAAGTAATTGCATATTATTATCTTTGTTGTAAATATCTGAAAGAGTAACAGAAGAAAAACAACTCAAAGCACTAAAAACTCTCTGAAAAAATTCCCTATTATAGCAAGATAATTACCAAGAATAAACAGCAACCATCTTTGTCTAAATGTCCCAAAACACAACTGCAATTCCAATTGGGATCAAAACACTGTAGAAGCAGTTAAACAGAGGTATGAACACRTTCAGATGGTATGATGTACGGCAACAGAGCTGATGCTTTTGATTTTGTCTGTTGGGTTTTTTTTTTGGACTTTTTTACATTAGAAAAGAACAGGCCATTATATGTTTGCAGCTATTTGGTTTGAAAAATTGCATTTTCCATATCTCCAAGTATATGAACCTCTAGGAGGACTGGTAAATACAGAATATCATAACTTATTTATCCAAAGCAGAAATTTCTTTAAAAATATTTTAAGATCTTGCTGTGGAAATAATTGAAGCTGTTTAATAAATAAGTATATGTGTAAGTGCTTAAGCTTGACAAGAGATGAACCTCATGGACTTAAAAATTTAAATTCCTTTACAAAATTAAACTTTCCTCAGGAAACCCCTACCAAGGTAAAGCCGGGCCTGTGTGATGCCATTTCCAACTTCAGAGCTGAAAAGAGTTAAAATATAAGAAGTCATGTGAAACATGAGCTCATCACATGAATGCTGTGTGAATTTTATTCTTTTGTCGCAGTTTTTTTAAAAGAAAAAGAAATGTTCAATCATATTTGAAATTCATTATCTCAGTTTTCAGTGCAAAGGACATTTTTTTACAGATGACTGTTTGAAAATAATGTTTAAAGAGCCAAACACTGTACTGCCTACCTTCAGCAAACTCCAGCAGAACTCAGTAGTGCGTGTTAGTAGTATCAAAGACTTAGAATGTTATCATTGGACTGATACTTCACTATATTTTTTAAATTAAATTAAATTTACAACAAATCAGAACAATAATAATAGCCCAAATTAAATTTGATAGTAGTGTGCTGCAAATTTAGTTCAAAATGATTTTCTCATCAAAAACCAACAAAAACATAATCATTTATTGCACTGGAGCACAAGCCCACCAAACGCTATTACAGTAAAAGCTAGGCATTATTTCCATCTGGCTTTGCACACACAGGATGTTGTATAAACTACCAGAAGAGCTCTATTTCATTGTAATTAAAACTTAGTGTTACACTTAAGCAATAAGGCAACTCCAGGAGATGTGATTATCATGAGATAATGACCTTGGGGTGTTACAAAGCAAGGAAGCAACCAAATGCCTCTAATGCTCCAGAGGGCATGATTATTTCGGAATAACCACACCCCCCGAGGTTGTGTGATTAGTATCRGAGACAAAGTCTGTACCCAGAATACAGATATGATTTTGTAGGGAAATGCTGGGGGCTGGCCTAGATGAAATTGGTAACGAGAAGTGCTGAAACAGCAGTTTCAGATGAGTTGTGTTGCTCACGTGCTAATTCTGAAACAGCTTTAGAACTCTCTGGACACATATAGAGCTGACAGTGATGTCATACCTGTATAAGTAATCCTCCGTAAGTGCACAGATCTAATCTTTTCCTCCTGTTTTGGTTTCATAATTTCCATTTCATAATAGCAATAAACCACGGTAAGCAATGCATTTCTGGGGGATTATTCCACTGCTCAGGTGGCTGAAGTCACTCCACCTTTAGCCTCGTATCTTTCAAGGCATCTGAGATGTGCAATAATTCCCCGGAAATGCACTGCCTGTCATGTCTTATTGCTTAATTACTTTGTACTTATCAAGTAGTTGCTCTTTAAATGAATGCAGAAGCACAGTATGTTTTACAGTTATGGTGTGTATAGGAGCAGTATAACACTCTTATGGCAAAACATAAAATAAGTAATTGTTACAGCGTAAGTACAAGCCAAAGCTGCAGTACAAACTACAGTGCAAACTATGGTAGTTGTAGGACACTTTATTATTCTGATAAGTACCCTGTATATGGTTAAGTAATTGGGACACATTCAGCTTTAATAAGGGTGCAAAACAAGGATGAAGGGAAAGAGAAAAACAGATAATGCAAAACTAAACTCTAGGTACAGAGAGTTTTTATTCCTCTTGCTATTGACAGATGTGGAAATATTTTAACATTTCTGAAACCTAACTCTAGTAATGAAAAAATGAGTCAATTGGTGAGGTGTATCAGCAAGGAAGGAGAGAGACCACATATTGCTATGGTTCTTCCAGAAAAGAAAGTGCCCCAAAAGTGGAGTAGAGAGGAAAAAGAGCAGATTTTACTTGCAATAAAAGAAAATCATCTTTGATTTTTGATAAAATCCTTTAAAACTAATACACTAGGAACCACATGAAAAGATGTGGAATTGAAATGATGAATATTGCTAATTTTCCTATACAGATAATATTTTTCACACATTTGTGGCAATCTGTGTCCTATACACCACCTTTCTAAAGGTGCCACAAGTAATATCTAACACAGGCAATTTGAGTGATGTCTACTGTCCCAAGTGATGGTAGGTGTGCACTGCAATACATGTTATGCCAATTAAATAGCACCCTTTAGAAGAATTGCCTCCATTCAGCCACTGAAGAAACATTCTCTTCAGCAAAGATACTCAGCATCTCTGCAATATGTCAAAAAATGAAAATTAAGTGTACCTAGCCAGTAAAACAGGTAGACAATAGAATCAGTACTGAAACAAATTTTAGAAGGAAAGAATTAGAAGAAAACTATACTGTCCAAAAGTATTTTGAAGTTAAATTCCATTTGTACAGGTCTTAGGAGAACTATTCTTGAAAGAGTCACAGCTAGTCACTGTAAGATCTCACTTCAATTTCTTACTGGAGCAGTTTCCATCCTTCCCTTCCTACTGCTAAAATAGAGTCCTCTGGGAATAACTATTTATCTTAACTGGTAACAAAAGAAGCCAAGAGTGAGCTGACCAGACGTCAAAGTCTAGCTTTCACATGTGTAAATATCTATATATATTCACAATCTACTTCTGAGCTAACAGAAACAAACAAAAAAATCTTAAAAGTGAAGATACAGTTACCATAGATTCAGTATATGTCATCTGTTATGACAAAAAGCACCTCCCCTTCCTGGTGCTGTTAAAAATAATAACCCCTTTCTTAAAGCAGGAAGCATAAACCTTCCTAATAAAACCTTCACAGGTTTATCTACTCTGTTTGGAGTTGTACCTGTTAGGAGGAACCACGCAAAGATTCAGCCAACACAGAAACTTTGTTGCAGGATTACAGTACATTAATACGAAAACAAAGACATCACTTGACTCTCAGCTGAAGCAGCTTACAAAGGTTTCATGCAAGGATCCTAAGCCTAAAGACAGCCTTAATGGTCTGGAAATACAAAAAGAGAGCAATGTAGCTATGAAATAAGCAAAATAGTATTTATTCACAACTATTTTTATTTGTGTTGCCTACACTGTGTAAATAAACTACTATGGAGAATAGATTTGATTGCTAATACTGATTGTCTCATTCATAAGTGCTTCTTTATGCTAATGCAATATTATAAAAGCAGAATTATAATGCTTCATTAAAGGGAAAAATGTCTGAAATTAAATTTTACTTTGCACTTACCAAATATCTGTCTTACATTGCCTCATTTTGGCTTGCTGGTAAAAATTAGTGCTTGGGCCTGCTCTGAGAAAAGTCCTTCCCCTTCAGAGAAGGAGTCCTACCCAAGGCAGCATTGTGAAAGCAACTGACTGACAGGCTGTGACATATGTTCATCATCCCAGAGTTTCAGAGGAATTCCTCATTGATGTAACACGTAATGAAGCAAATTCCTTTTGCAAAAACTAGGCTAAACTCAGTTGAAATAAAATCCAAAGCTCCTTCATTACCATGATAATATGTGACTCAAGGAAGTCACGCTATATAACATACATCATCTGTGAATCTGCAGGATGTAACTATAGACTGGTATACATTCCCTGAAAGAAATTTAACCCCAAAATTTCCACTCAAATTCAGAATACAGCACTATCTTAGTCCATTGCAGCATAAAGATTAGTTCAGGTTCCAACCAGCTCCTTCTGTTTCTGTGTCCACGTTGATGCTAGCAACTCATCTACTAATGCTGAATACTTGTAGTGAGAAATTTTAATACTCTGCCATGCTAGAATAAAGACTTCCCATGCCAGCATCCTAATTTTCTCGATAGTTACTGTCACTGTAACCCTTAATTTAGAACCGAGAACTGGCACAATGGTAAATTATGGTGCTCCTCAAAAGCTTCGCCTTCCAACCTTAGCACTGTGTTTGTGTCAGAATTTGAGAGAAGAAAAAGAGTTTGTTTCTCAGTGAGCATGATGTCATGTTGAGCAAGAAAGAACACATGAAGTGAAAAGAATTGCAGTGCCAGTGTGTTAGTTCAGAGCTCGTCACTCACATCTGAATTTCAGGAGCTCTGTTCTTGGCAATTTTTTAAACTTATCACTTCAAATCTTCTTGAAAACAGAAATGGTACACTGAGCTGGCATAACACTGACGCCATTTAGGCCTAGATTTTCTTTATCTATTTAGACATTATCTGTTTTTATTCCAAAAAAGAGGTTGCAAAGAGAAAATACTGTGTTGAAACAGAAGAGCACTGAGAAGGGATTTCCTTCTTAACTATTAATGGATTTATTCTGAACAGATCTTACCTGGGTGCTTTACCTTTCATTCTTCAGGTAAAGATGTGGAGGGTGGGTCAGAGCTGAAGTTATGTAAAAACTGCAAATTGTTTTTTCAAAGGCTGAGATAAGAATTGTCAAAGTACTTCATGAGTATTGTTTGATCAGCACAAATCACCAAAAATACTAGAAATCCAGACAGGGACCACACAGAAAGGCAGTCACAGAGCTAAATAATCATGATGCATTATCCCAGAGGATGGTATCATTTGTATGTTCTCTGTGGACCTGAAAGACCTTGTAACTCCCAATATGAAAATGTTTAATTAATTAACCTACCTGGGTCCCTTTCTCTCCTCAGCTGTAGCTGAGACTTTAATATACAGCCAGACAACATTGAGATGAAGCAAGTCTGAGTTCCTTCCCTAAGCAAACACCTTAGCTGCATCCTGACCAAAACATGCCAGCCCCTGTCTGCTCCTTGCTCCCCAGGAGCACAAGAAGAGGGGACTCGCCACTCTCTCAGAGAAAATTAATGAGGATGAACGGGGGATCGACTCTGGCATGCACAGCAGCACATTTCTGCAAACAAATCTAGACTTGGCCATATAGCGTTAACTTTTTTTCTGGCCTGTCAGTAGTTAAGGGACAGAACAGGTTCTTTGGTCTACCTGGCACAGGATGGACCTTGCTATCAATCAGCATTTACGTACTTCAGTGTCAGCTGTTTAAAGAGTACATGCTCCTGCATGCCCAGCTTGCAGACCAGAGGGAACTGGAGAAAGTATAAAAACAATGTCTCTGGCATATTGCAAGAGAGAACAAGATGACAACCAGGGAAAAGAACTGTTGAAATGGAAGAAGGCAGGCATAGCTGGGAGATAGCATGTTGGCGTGGGGAAACTGGGGGTACTAAGATAAGAGTTAGAAATTTAGTGGGAATCAGGGAATGTAAGGGCCAGGGGAGTACTGCATTGAGCAGGAGGTGAAGGAGTGGATAAATGGAACCCTTTAATGGCTCAGTTAAGGCATGCACAGCTGTTAGAATTAATACCATTTTAATACATCTGTTGTGCATTTTGGAACAATGAGCATTGTCTATAGACAAAAGTAATTGTTCCGGAAAAGTTGCTGTATTATCCTTCCAAGCAGAAGTCATTTCTTTATATCTTTTCTGTCCAAATGTTGACTGGAACTATCTATGATCAAAGGTATGATTTGGATGAGGAATGATACAGTCAAATTTAACAAACTGAGACAACTAAGGCACTAGATAAATATGAGGGGAAAACTGAGTCAAATCAAATGTCCAGTTATTCACAGGAGAGAAATAATTGAAGAAAAAAAGTTGTGAACTTGATAAATTTGTTAAAATGCAGTAATTTAGACATCCAAAATTCCCCAGTTGCAAAATGGAGCATCCTTCATCCCATCTGTGAGGCTTCTTCTTACTTTTGTATTTATCTATTCCCTGGTAAATTCAGTTCAGCATTTGCAAGCAATATGCTGCAGAAATCTATCTTGTTGCATTCTGAGTACCAGTCCCCAAATCACAAGGGACAGTATTTTTTGTTTTCTTAATGAAAGACAGCAAAATATTTTGCTAGAATACTCTGTTTATAAGAGTAAATCCTATTATCGTTCCTGATGTCTCTAACCCAGTGGAATTCATGTTTTATAAATGAAATGTTAGATCTTATTTCTCTATTGACTCTCTGCAAATGCCAGGTAAAATCCCAGAAGAATACCTACAGTACATCTTTTCTGACATGGGGCAATCCGTGTTTCATTACAGGAAAATCAAACCAGATGTAACCTAATTCTTTATTACCTTCTCATAGAGCAGAAATGGATCAGTCTTTGGAGGCCAGTATGGATGATAATTTAGATAACTTGAAGAGAGCATATTTTAGTGTGTAAGGCCAGATGAAATTATGAAATTTATTTTAGAGCATTTAAAAATTAGTGAAAGGCATCACTGCATACTTTCAAGCATTTAAAATTTAGCGCCTCCCTCCCCCCCATACTTTTAAAGTAAACTTCTACAGCATTTTGTTTCACTATTACTTTCAAAGCATTTTATGGGGTGAGGGCTGGAAAATATTTAGTGTTGTATACAGGGATGTTATCCAAAGAGTAAATTCACATGCCTATCATATGCGTTAGGTCAGTATGACAACGCATCCCCACTACTCCTTGCTTAGGGTGACTGCTTCTCATGTGTCTCTAGCTGTTAAATCTGAACTGCTCATGCAGGTTCCATCTATAGTCTGTCAAGAGCAACAGGATCTCCAGCAGGTGGTTCAGCCTATGTGTTTTAGATGTATGTCTAAGGATGGAGTGAATCATGCTTTGGAGGTCTTCCTCCCCCCTAACTCTTCTTTGCTTACCTAAGTTAGTTTTGATTGAGTCTATAACTAAGCTTGTAACTTGGACTGGATAGCTAACTTGAAATATTTAAATTAGGTGAGAATTATCCCTGCTTTACTGATTTATTTTTAATTACCAATCTATACCAAGAAAGCACATGGTAAAAATAAAGTGATATTTACTATGCACTGACTGATACCACACTGAGCAGTATTAAAGTAAAATGATATATTAACAATTAGATTAGGGATATAAGCTTAATTATTATCAAAACATAATAAACTTTGCTAACAGGAATCTCATGAAGTTCAACAAAGGAAAATGCAAAGTCTTGCACCTGGGGAGGAATAACCCTATGGCCCAGCATCAACTGGGAGCTGACAGACTGGAAATCAGCTTGGCAGAAAAGACCCTGGAGGTCCTGGTGGACACAAAGTGGAACGTAAATCATCAACGTGCCTTCATGGCAAAGAAGGCCAATGGCATCCTGGGCTGTATTACAAAAAGCAATGCCAGCAGGTCGAGGAGTCTTGTGACAGTCTACAGTACCCCAGACTTCATGATTATATGTCTTACATATAGTAACAAGAGTGGAAGACAAAGGAGGAATGACTGCTGTGGCCCAGGATTGCATATTCATTGTGATGCAATCTTAAGGGCAGAATCATCACAGGGCAATTGAAAAATAAGATCAAGAACAGCTTTTACTGAAAGCAGCAGCAATTTCAGCTTGGTTTTCAATGTATATCGTGGCTTGGTAATACCAAACACAAGATCGTCTGAAAACTCTCATAGTATTGAGCCTTTCTGAGCTGTGGTAGTTTAGGGTCTATACTATAAAACATATATATATATATATATATATTTTTTTTTCATAACTAAAAGCCATCCAAGGCCTGCCCCAAATCTGAAGTTTTCTTATCCTGAGCTGTCAAAACTAACAATAGCTACATAGGCAGACCTTCTATGTCTGTTCATTTTCAATTTATTGAACAGAAGTCATGAATCCCATGAGTCATGAATTCCATGATTCAAACCCCACCCCTCAAAAATAAAATGTTTCTGTTTAAGGAATACTGCATAGCCTTAGAAGCAGCAGCAGACTTCAATATTTGGAATCTGAAGTTTGCAGCAAAGTTCTTAATGGGTAGATCCTTCAATCTTTTATATACTGAATGTTTCCCTAAGAAAGTAGGATGTAGGCATGACTTCTACACCAAAATTAGCACACATCTGATTATTTTGTTTCAAAAAAGTTAGATATTTTCAGTATGTTCTCAATAAATCACAGTATAAATGAAGTGGGCATTTTGCTCATTGCTGCAAAGAACGCAAAGAGCAGTTATCTCTCTGTAATATTTTTCTGGGACCAGCAGTCTCTTATTCTCCCTGTTAGCATGAAAACCCTTGATGTGATATTGAATTAAGAGCTGCCTTTTGACAGCCATCTTCATGTAATATTCAACCCCTTTTTTCACCATCACAGGTACAGTGCAAGCCTGAGATCTTTTCTTGAAGAAGATGGAGAAGTTGATTCATGCCTTTGTCATGTCTAGGTTGGGCTACTGCAATTTATTATTTTAGCTAAGTTGAGCTAAAATGCCTGCTTCAGCATCTCCAATTTTGTCAAAACATCAGTTGCTACAAATCTACCCCAACTCAATCCTGCTTATCAACCTGCTTGTTTAAGTGTTTCCATTYACTTCTAGTAAAATATCACATTTATTTTAAAGGAAAGCTTTCAACTGGAGAACCATACCAGTCTTGCTAATTTGCGTGTTTATTTAATAGACTAAATTTTGAAAGGGGCTTTCAAGTATGTAGGCATAAGCATTCACATATGTAAGTAATAGAGCTTATGCTTGCAAAGCCCATTTTGACAAAAGAGTTTTGCTTCAGAAAATTCTGTTCTCTGTGTAGGTAAGTGCTAGATCCATCACATGCATGCAGAGATGACAATGTTTTTAAAATATATGGACAAATTTTTGCTTGAGGAAAAAGTTATGTGCACACCCATGGAGACAGGCCTTTCAGAATTTGGCCTAGAATCAAAGTGGATTTTCTAATAGAGCTGCCATTGTTAAAGCAGCAATTTCATGATGATATTGTCACAGCTCACTTTCTGTTTTAATAGTTTTGAGGGAAACGATTCGGTATTTTGTACCACTGTCTCATTTCTTTTTTTTTCCTCATAACCTTATTTAGCATAAATACCTAAAAGCAAAAGGGGAAACTGTGCTCATCTAAAACAATTTTCTGCATAAAAAACGTAGATTCCTTCTCCCTATTTGTGTATATAACCTAACAAAGTGTTATTGAAATAGGTTGTTTCTTTTAGAAAGACATCTGACATTGATAAAAGGACTCCAAGTGATGGAAAATTTACCATATTCTTCACTAATCCATTGCGAAGCTGATTGCCCTCACTGTTATAAATGTATACCTTGCATCTACTCTTTCAGCCGAAATCCCCTGCGATTGCATGTTGGTTCAAGTAAGATGCCATGACTTGTGTAAAAGCTTAATACATCAATGACTGCTCCAAGTGCTGACAATACAAAATGAGTGAGCTTTCCCCAAGCATCAGATCAGATACAATAATCTTGTTACAGAACATTTATGCTTAAATTTGAATTTATAAAGCATTGCACAGGATTTTAACCATGCTATTTCACTGATCATAATGGAAATTGTCTGACTGCATGCCCTACAAGCTGCTTTTAAATGTCTATGTTAGACACTAAGGGCAAGATATATGAAATGAATTGGGCGCTGCTGTGCTGGGATTTGTAATGCCTAAACTTTTAAGCTGCTTGACTTCCCTTCCGGTATCAGGATCCTGGATTATATGGCCAAGTCACAGTGGGAATAACAGTATAACTCAGTGGGAAGACATAGCTGCCTCACAGCAGCCAGCATGTTCTGTAGGAAGCCCCTTCATTCTAGCCACTTAAAAAGCTTGAGCTATTGCTAAAGAAATAGATCTTGAATTACATTTCTGTCCAGAGTTTAGCAGCTTACTCTGCAATTAGAAGGCACCTTATATGCCTTCTGTAGTTCAAAACTATCAGCCTGAAAGGTCTCCAGGATGTATAGGTACTTAGCCCTTTCTGAGCAAGAAGATGAGGCAGAGGAATCACTTCAAGAGAAGGTAGGCAAGGGTGATGGCTCTTTTACCCAAGGGCTCCAAAATTGTCACCTCTCCAGCACTTGTGAAACCTGCAATCAGTTGCTTCCTCTGCCTGAAATAACTATATTCTCCATCACCTAAAAGACTGATCTAAGCACAGCAGATGCCATCGAACTCCTTTCTGAATGGCTCTGCAAAGTTTTATGTGGCCACCATTCCTAAGCCAGGTYGCCAGCATGGTGCTCCCTGGCATCACTATTCTCCAACCATCTATCCCCAAATACGTATTTTTATCCCAAGTGCCACATGTCCCTCATCCTTTCCACTCCCCCATTTACATACTTACTATTTTTCAAACTCCTGAATTATGAACATACATGATTCATCTCAATCTATGATCCTAATTTCCTGAAGCCTTACTTCTGGCCTATAGAGATTGCTGTTTCCAGGAAGCAACTGCAGTACTACAAAGTCTCAGAGCTAGGACCTCCCATCCTGATGAGGCAAGGGAAAGTGGGGAAAAGTATTGGGACAGGAGGAAGGAGATAAAAATGAAAATAACAGTCCAGCATGTATGGCTAGACTGTCGGACAGAGAAACACAACCTATGCACTTTACATAAAATGACATTAGGAATACAAGCCATTTCACATTCAGAGGTAAGAGGCCTCACCACTAAATTCAAGACCTCTTTTCACTTTTATCTTGTTCATTTTCTGACCAAATTAATCTCAAATTATTCTATTTAAAAAACCCTTCAAAATTTATTTCAGGAGTTATTTATGCATTTTGTAGTAAACAGATTTTATTTTAAAATATCAAACAAACATTCCCGAAATATTCATCAATGCAGGGAGAAAAACCTGTGTTTACCCCTTTCAACACAGCTGGCAATCAAAAAAGAGCAACCTCTTTAAGAAGAGCCAATGATCTCTACCCAAATATATAATTTAAGCATAGGGGTGTAACAGGGTATTTCAAGGTTTGAATCACACAGAGGTAAATAATTACAGTCCTGAGACAGAGACAGAGTTTCATGTCCCTTGTCCCATGCTCCTAGTGCCTTGTTTAGCATTGCAGATATAACATTAGTCACACAGTGAAATTATAGTTCAAAAGTGTGATCTAGTTAGGGGGAGCCAGAGTAGAAGTTAGGAGACCTATGCACTATTTCAGATTCCATCATTTCTTTCCAAGTGAGCAAATCCCACAACTTGTCTGTATCCTAGAATTAGAATTATGTGTATTGTTTTTTATTAATTGAAGAGATGTTACATGGTCCATAATTCACTAATTATAAATATTGTTGGTATAAGCAAGAAAGCAAGACATATCCTGACTGCATGATTTACATTTTGTGATAATCCCTTGAATTACTTCATTGTACGGGGTGTTTAACAAAGAAGCATTCATAGTGCATTACAACGTACATGTCTATGGTTTATGACCTGCTGGGACAAACTGAATAATACATAACCCATATAACAGTGATCTAAAATATAATAGATGTGCTCTTGAAACATGAGTTTGTGGGCTGTTCTGTCTGGTCCCTGGCTGGAGGCCTGAAAGTTTAGACACAAATCTTATTGTCCTGTTATAGTTCTTTGTTGTTATATACAGCAACTGATGTTATCCTTTCTGTTTTGCAGCTAAGAAGAGAGGTTGGATTATGTTAACTTTTCTTGCCCTCGTTATATTTGGAATGTGGCATTTACTCTGGCAAATCATCAAGAGAATTCAGTTAATGTTTAGCTCTTTAGGTAACATTACCAGCTCTCTTACTGTACTTAACATGGAAAAATCTTATTGTTCACTCAAGACATTAATATATGCTGATGAGAGAGAGGTACCTTCTGAGGTATGTGGATTTTAGAATGGCTGCATTTCATTTTACACAGTCTTGACAATCTATAAAGTCCTTATGGAACATGGCTAAGGCAAAATTTAAGATTCCTGAAGTAACTGAGTAAAACTATGTATAAAAGAAACTTAATAACTCTTGTGGACTATACTTTGGAGGATCAATCTCTAACATATCTGGGGGAGGGTGAGGGACCTCAAGTAGCTCCTTCAAAATCTATTACTAAACTAAGCTTTATATTACTGCATTACACGTCAGCTGGAGAAACTGTCTCTCTGTTTTTTAATAATCTAACAAAGCATTTTTGTTTCTCTCAGCATTTAACATTCAATTTGTTAAATGTCACTGAAGAAAAATAAAATGAAAAAGACATCAGTTAATAATGTACTCTTTAATGTTTCATCATCCCATGACTCTGTGTTTCGCCATGTTGACCTAATTTGCCATGACAGGAACATGGTCCTTGTTTCAGAATATTCCAAGTGTAGAAATGACTAAATCTTAGCAAGAATTGTAGTTACCTTAACAAACAAAGCCAGCTTTAATGACATTATTTTAAATGTTCATAGTAAAGATATATCATTAAAAAGACATAAATATACTAAGTAGAACATGATTTATTTAGCTACCTAATGTTTTAATTGCCATGGTTAGGAAATGATCCTTCCTCATACAGCGCTCATACAGTCTTCTCACATCAGACCTCATTATAGTTACTTAGTATCTTGCCAGATTAGGCAAAAATTGGGCTATAAATCCAAATTTTGTTAGGACTGTTTGACACTCTAAATGAATCTCACAATATAAATCCTTTAACTGGAAGAGAACAAGTAGGCCAGGGGGTTAAAACAATAATATACCTTCCATCTTTGGTCATTTATTTAAATCCATCCATATTTGTTATTGATGAAAGATCTTATGCGATGACAGGAATGGCTACTGTGGACCATATCAGGAGTTTCAGTCTCGGTGAACAGAAGTTCACATCACAAAATCGTAAGTTCAAGTGATGTAATACAGTAGCACCTAACAATCTTAATTGAGAAGATAAGAACTGAAAGGACATTAAAATAAAGGTTCCCTTTCACATGACAGTTCACAAAACAAGGTTGAGGTATTTTGGCATTATTGTATGACTCTATTTCCATATTTAAGTATCCTTTGAATAGAAAAAGGCTTATAATGTTCATTACTATTAGGCACTAACTCACAAACACACAAATTCAGAAAACTGGAGGAGAAGGAAGAGCAAAGAGGTGAAGATTTAGGTTAGATGTCAGATTGAAACATTCTGCTGAAGTTATTCCAAAATACTTGCTGACAGAGAGAATAGTAAATCTGATTAGCCAAATTTATTACGAGTATTCTCTACACATTATTTATTTACAAATAATCACCTTCCAGATATTTAAGTACTAGAGCTATTCTATTTTTCCCTAGAAACTTAATTAATTTACCCATCCCAGTATAACCTATTTATCCAATTTATCTTCTTTTTTACTCTACAAGCTACCTACAAGCTACTAATTTGTGCTGTCAAATTAATATATACTGATTTCAGTGCACTTAATCATGACCTTGTAAATGTTTATGCATTTCCTTACAACTTTTTTCTTCTAGAGTTGTCCCTGATTAAGTGCGCTGAAATCAATATATCCTTTTATGAATGAAAGTATCCTATAAGGCAGTTTCGCCCTAAAAGACAACGCGAATATGAGTATAATTTTTGTTTATTCTTACATGCATAGGCTTAATATGTACTACTTAGTATCTGCTATTCCTACGAGATAATTATACTGAAAATTATCAGTTCTGAATGCGGCACCATAAAAGAGAGATATGTATTTGGTGTTTCACTTCTGCAATCAGTTGCACACCTATTTCTCCTTTATGATCCCACATTAGTTCTGGCAACCTCCCCACGATTACTGTGTACTCTCATTTCACTTTCAAACATCTCATGTTGATTCACAAGAATGGTTCATTTCCCATTATTTGCATTCTCAGAAGCTTGAAAATGCCTTCAAATATGCTTTTACAGTGTTCCTTTTACTTCTGGTGCACATCTATGATRGAACTTAGACGGAATTAAGTTGAGAATGTTCCTTGTTCTGGTAATGTTCCAAAAATCTTTAACAGTGAAGTACATTTCCATCAGAGGAAACAAAAAAAAAATTGATTTAGCAGTGGAGACACAGGTTTTATTCAAATCAAAGCAACTTTGCAAAAAAGTGAACTGATGATTTGAAGTAATTTGTTTAAACTTAGCACAGGTGAGTAGGAGTATATTTATAAATGCAAGGAAAGGAAACTCTGGTTCTTCCAACAAAGATCATAGGTGAGAAAACAGACAGCCAAAGCAGCAGAAAATCCATGACAATTTATGAAGGACAGAACTTGTTTTTCTCCACTTGAGTTCCTGCCTGTGACACTAGACTCGTAAACATACACTAAGACATAGCCTGCAGTCTGGGTGTCTGCTTGCTCTAGATGATAAAGGTACGTGTGGGACAGTGAAGTATGGAGATTTTCATCAATACCTCCTCAAGGGTAAACAAGATGATATCACTCCACTCAAGGAAACTTTAGGTTAGATTCCCATTACAGACAATGGAGAGCATCAGACAGTTGCAGGGTGCAAACCATTATTTTAGATGTCTACTTTGGATGAGCTGAATCACATCCTGAAAATATACGGTATTCTCAATAGCTTATAAGGGCATCTGGAGAACAAATTCACAGGTGGACAATGTAGATGTCCACATTTGGTCAAAGCCCACATTATGTCTTAATTACTTTGGCAGATAGCTTTCATTTGGAAAAGACAATGAGGAGCATTGTGAGTAATTAACTCCATTAATACCAGTATTCCACAAAACAGACTCAATCAGTTTGACTATCTATAATGCCAGATATTATGTTATCCGAATATCTGTTCCTTGTTAGATCAGTTTCAGATGATGCCGTGTCCTTCTGACCGGTTGCCTTCTCTGCTGAAGCATTACATCATGTTTACATCTCTGCGAGGCTTTCACTAAGTTTCTGTATCCCGAGGGATATGTGAGGACAGGGCTAGCACCCCTCAGCTCTGAGCACGCTTTTAGTTAGAATACAACAAAGTGTCGTTTTCCTTCGTTCCACAGAAATGTAGGGAACACCTCGAAAAGCATGACGTATCCAGGATACCAACAACATGTAGTTCAGTTCCCTATTTTCATTTTTTAAATTTACAAGTGCTGTGGAACAATGCGTGGAACAATGTGTATATTGGTGGCCTCATAGAAAAGAGCTAGGTGACTGAAATTTAAGTCCAGTGTTTAAAGAAAGTAAAAGTAATAAACAATTAATGACCTGTGCCCCCTCCTTGTAGTGACTAAGGTTTTCAAGATAGGGCATGTCATTTGATTCCCAGCTACTTCAAGGGTAGTAACCCACTTTCAGCCAAACAGGGTTATCTTATTTTCTTCAACATTTTCACTTTTTAAGACGCTTGCATTATTTTCTTTAGGATTTATGTCTTGCTGCAGTAACCCATGGCTTTGTCACCTCCAGGTTAAATCATAGTATATGATACTATCCAGAATGACCCAGAAAAGGCAGAATTTGGTGGGCTGGATTATTAAGCAACATATCTAAGAGGGCACATAAACCTTGGCTACACTACCTATAAAATGATCAGAGCAAAGTTTAAAATGTTCTCTTGGAACAATAAAACTGTAAATAGATATGTTTCTGGCTATGTGAGAGGCCTCGTCGCTCACTTGGAGATATCATAGTGACAAAGCTAACCACAGGTGTTTGTACTTGCATGTCTGCGCCTTTAACAAGAGCAACATGTCCTCTATGGGTGTTGATCTGTATCTGATTTTTTTTAGCTGTTACTGTGTTATTAGCTAACATTTCTAATTAATAGAATATTCATAACACAGACTTTTTTTCCTCTGCCTGTTCAATGCGAGGCTATGACCAAGACTTAAACATGGCACAGAACAAATTTCTGTTTTAGGCAACATTTATAATTGCTTTAATTAAAAATGCAAACAAAGATATACCTTGAGATCTACTTTGCTCTGGGATCTTCTTTCCTTCTTGATCAGACTGGATCTTGTTACCTTCAATCACCTATTCTTCTAGGCTTTTTTAAATAGAGCGCTCATGGAGCTGTGAGGGGTTAGTAGGAAGTAACTAAAAGACATCCTTTGAACTTAAAAGGGTTCATAGGAGTTCCCCTTTTCAGAATTTTATATATATTTATATAAGATATCATTTTAAAATCATACACTGTATTTGGAGAATTTGGAATGTTTATATGAAAAACTCTTAAACATATGAATAAATGAATGTATGCATTCCATGAAAGCTAAGTAATTCCATGTCTCCATATACTACTTTCATGCCATGGATGCAGTCCAGCTAGTTAGACAGTTGTAGTGTAATGCTATAATTACTATAATTCACAATTACCATTTTTAACTAAGGTAGTTTTAAAAATCTCTTTACAGCCATAAACCAAACATTGATATTTACCATGAAGTCTATTCATGTTACATTTCATCCCTTCTTGTCCTGTCAATCAATGCCTAATGCAGTGTTAGTCTAATTATATACATACAATGTAATTATATTGTAAGAAGAAATCCTCCTATTAAATATAACAAGGCTTTAGAGACGGGTAGACTAAAGAAACAATGCTCTACAGAGTAGTGTGCAATGATTCCTATCTAAATAAAGAGCTGAAATGTCACCTGAAGATGGAGCACAATAAGAGTGATTGATAAGTCTTTTTTTTTTTTTTTGCTAGTTAAGATATTGTATGCCACTTGACTACTTTACAATGCACTCTAAATACAGAAACTTTTTGTCATAATGCTAGCAGAAGATACATATTTCTGTTGTTGCTTTAACCTGTTTAAATTAAACTATTGTTTTTGAGGAAAGCTTACAGTGCCTCTCAGGTGAGTGACATGTTTTCTTTTTATCTTTAGCACTTTATGGCAGTACAGTTAAAGGAGAGAGAGGATCAGGTCTAGGAAGCACATGCATCAGCTGTTATCAGTCACCTAGCTCATACTTGTCTCACTAATGTGGTTTTAGAAGGTCAGACGTAGCAGAGGTACTATTCAGGTGACAACAGGAACACCAGCATTGATGCATATCACTCAAAGTAAAACAGCTCAGCTTAGGCCATTGCTGCCCAATGAGGACATCATTACAACGAATAATATGATATCAAAATTGTTATACTTAGACTCATAAGTGTATACAAAAGAGTACTGTCATCAGTGTACTTCTTTCAGATCTACAGCATAGACCTCTTCAGCTCCAGACAAAGGAGRAATTTTGTATAGGGAGAGGGAAAAGCATGTGAATATTTTCTATGTGGGTCATACCATGTGGGGAGAAACCTTACATGCAATGCTGGTGTGTTTCCAAAGTATGAAATGGACGCCAACAGAACACAGTTGTCAAAATCCCCGAGAAGTGTTCAGCTCAGATTGCAAAACCCCAGTCTAAGTGTCTAAATGGCAGAGACTATACATAAATTCTCATTACTGCCAACTGAACGTTAGTCAACACAAGCAAGAGGGCTGTACATCTGACCAAATGTCATTTGCTACTTTGAGGTAATCTTAAGAACTCTCCAAGATCCATTAATAATGTTGGCTAGATAGGAGCTTAGATACCTAACTCACATGTTTGTGCTTGCATTTAGAAGCCTAAATTTAGATTTTCATAATTTGAAGCCAAGTGTCAGCCCTGGGCTGTGTTTCTAACTGTGGGAACAAATGATGATCCTGTCACCACAGGAATCAAAAGTATGTTAGCTGTTCAGGATGGATACAATACATAAATGCAAATCTCAAGTTTTAAAATCTCATGGTTTTGCAAGCTTTGCTGTAGTCAGGGACAGACTTGAACACAATGAATTACAGGATTTTTTGGGATCTCTTTCTTCTCAGAGTCCCAGGGTCTGGCCCACCTAATGCTCCTTTGCTGGGTTAGCACACAACAGAGACTCTAATGTATTTGGCGGTCTTCTAGGTCTTGCCCCATGACACATGCAAAACAGCTTATTATTCTTCTATAAAAGAGTGAAAAACCTCATACTGTCAGATGAACTGGGGAATAAAGAACCTGTACACAACCCATTATCATGAAGCAACTGGCCTGGTGTGACTTGCTCCTGTGAGCAGTAGTAACTTACTGCTCCCAGGCTTGTTCAGATGTACACTGTGAGGAAACCGAGTTCATACTGGGTCCAGTGATTTTGTGTGAGAATGCAGAACAGATCATAGGAGCTAAGAAGACAATGAAAAGAGGTTACAGAAATGGGAATATGTGATATCAACTGCACTTGAGAAGGCATTGGAGGGCTCTAAGGTTGAAAGACAAGTGAAAATCTTTTTCTTTTTTTTAATAATTTAGGGCTCTCCTTCTAAATCTTTCCACCTAAGGCTAGCCTTACCCAGCAGAGGCCAAAGTCAAATTATTCACAAGTGCTGAAAAGGTTGAACTCAACTCTATTATTTTTCACTCTTAGACCATTCCTTCTTTCTATCACACACTTTTATTAAAATCTTTGAAATGGTCTTCAATTTAGCTGGGATGTGAGCTTTTCTGGGTCTTCCTTTATTTTAAAGATAGGAATACTTGGGGTTATGCTGTCAGATATATTAATTTCTGTGGCATATTTGACATATGAGGAGAGGCTGAGTGAGCTGACCTTGTTTAGCCTCTAGAAGAGAAGACTCAAGGGGATCTTGTCAATGTGTAAAAATACCTAATGGGTAGAGTAAAGAAGATGGAGCCAGTGGTGCCCAGTGAAAGGGCAAGAGGTAATGGGAATGAAATGAAATACATGGGGTTCCATTTAAATGTAAGAAAAAGTGTTTTTACTGTGAGGATGATCAAACACTGGAACAGGTTGTCCAGAGTCTCCATTCTTGGAGACGTTCAAAAGCCAACTGAATATGATCCTAAGCAACCTCCCTTAGATAACCGTGTTTTGAGCAAGGAGGTTGGACTTGACAATCTCCAGGTCCCTTCCCACTTCAACCATTCTGTAATTCTATGATTTCTCAGTTCCATGCCTGATCAGCAGAGGTTTATGAAATAACAGAAGGTTTCAAATAACTCTTGCAAACTTCTGAAAATTTTGGAATCATTATTGTTTCTACATATTACACAAGACCACTTAGAAATCTTAAGAGTACCACAAGTTTAACTAAGCACAGCAACATTTAACCTTGATATACACAAACCAAAGTTTAAAGCACTGATGACTTTCCTATTYGTTGATCCCTTTTTGTTTCTCTCTCCAAGCTCTAATTTCCTTGCTCTCTTATATATTTTTGCCATTGATTTTTGAAGACCACATTTCAGATGAGAAACTGAATCCCTCTGTATCTGTCAGAGTTGCCAGCTGATAGTCAGAATCRCAGAATCACAGAATGGTTGAGGTTGGAAGGGACCTCTGGAGATCATCTAGTCCAACCCCCCTGCTCAAGCAGGGTCACCTAGAGCACATTGCACAGGATTGCATCCAGGCGTGTTTTGAATATCTCCAGAGAAGGAGACTCCACCACTAGTCAGTGACTAAAATGGAGATAATCTATTAGTGAAGTTAGTGTAGTTACCCTCATCTGCAAGTTTAATGGACCTTATCCACGGATGAAGCACATTCAGTAAGCTGTGATCCTTTATAACGCAATCATGCACAGTTTTGAGCATCAGCTGGGATGCGCTACATGCCCTCCACTTTTATTATACACTTCCAGCTCTCTGCATCTTTGAGGGCATGCAGCACCTCTTGCAGGTACACCATGGTGCACCTTGAGGCACCAACTCCCCAGGCAGTAATTTTTGCCCACTGAGCCAAAACTGATTCTCTGTCTTTCAGCTCTACAAAATGTGGTTTAGATTGAAGTCAGTCACTGCATATATTGAAGCACTGCTTTGAAAATATATCCCTATATGTTCAATGTGAGGTGAATTTCCATGTATGACTGAAGCAAGGTTTAGAGGAGGAGATCAATGGATTCTCTCTCAGCTGATATAAAAAAGGCTGTGTAGACTTTATAATAATCAGAGAGTTAATCTAGCTTCATTCTTACATGACTAAAATTCATTGGCAGGCTTTTATTATGTTAATTTTCCAAACTCACAAAGCAAAAAACTCAGTAAACTGAAAGTAACCAAAGGGGATGTTTGGTAGAGACAGAAATGAACTGTGTCTTTTGAAGTGTTCCAAAGGAAATGTGTTCAGAATATTTAAGTCTCAAGTGAGTTACCAAAGGTTACTCATTCACAAATGAGATAAATTCATACCTGTCAAATTGTCTGGATTCTCTGTGTGATCGGTAGGGCCTCAAATCATTTATTTTTTTCCCCAGTGAAAGTTCAATATTTTCACATATCCAAATTTAGTAGCATTTCCTGTGTCTGAAAGTAAATTAGTTCATTTTCCTTTCATCTTACTTTACACTTTTACCAGACTAGTGCAGAGAAAAAAAATTTAAATCCCGATGGCTAACATATATTGTTTTTAAATATAATTTCACAGTGCAAAAAGCCTGCAACCTCCTTACAACAGATACTATATTTGTAAATAGAGTCTATTCAGTAAGATATGTCAGTGATTTAAAGTAGGTGTGTAAAATATTATTTCAAACTCATTCAAGACTCTTGGGCTCTTTACCACTGCTTAAGTTCTTGTGTGACCAAAAGAAGGTTATATGGAACCCAAAAATCCTTCTCTTCCAACTTGATCCAGAAGGAAGAATTATCTGCAGCCTACCCTTGCTGTACTGTAAAAACATGAATAACTGTTTCCACCATGCAAAGTGTGGACTGAGATTGCTGTCATCTCTGTGGATTGATGCAAAATTCTACAGATTAGATTAAAATAAGGAGCTGAGGATTCAGAAAAATGGCAGAAACCTCACATTTTGAAAGAAAAAGAGGTAGCTGGGGCAGACAATGGAGAAACAATTTGCTCATGAAGCCAGAACAGCAAAAATGGGGGACATAAGCACTTACCAGGAGTCACATTACTGTGAGAAAAAAAGACAGACAGAGACTGATCCTGTGGACTTTTACTGTGTTTTCTTAATCATTACTTATACTAACTGCATATAACAGCAATTTAGATTGAGAGTGGGTTCAAGATCACAGTCACTGCATAGCCAAGTTTTTGTAAAAGAATATCTATTTTTATACTTTTGGTTGCATGGTAAATGTCTTAAATTTTTGTTTACACAAAAGAAGAAAAGGAGAAAACAGGTTCCATATATTTTTAATATGCTTTAGGCTAATTAGGTTGACATTAAAAAACAGAATATAACCTCTTAAATAATAATGCTTTTTACATTTTTGCATTCTGCACTTTTTGCATTTTCTGTTTTTATTCAGGAAGTGTTATTTTTCATACTATCTATGCCCTATGTTTGGTTGCATTTAGCATCTCAGTGCAGTGAAGGAAGATGGAGTTTTGAACCATGCAGTGGCACAAAATTTGTAAAATCTTTGTATGCTTTCTCCTGTCTAGATAAACAACTTCTGAATCCATATTCCCCATATGACATTGTCAGATCCTACAGAGAGTAGAATATCTTCAAGAATATATCTGTTGTTCTATTCAATTTACATCTTTCTGAATAAAACCATAAATTCTGCTATTAAGTCACACTGATATGATTGACTATTTTTTCTGAAAACCCACRTGTAATTTTTATTTTGAAATCTATGCACTACTCTTCAGACCTCTCTTAAGATATGTTGGTTTTAAACAATGCAGTTAACATGGTATCTACTGTCTGATGATGTCTGATCCATGATAGAGAATCACTACTGGAAGAAAGTTAAAACAATGAAATAGATAGTCAAAGGAAAAATGAAAATTCAGTCTTCTAAGAACTGAAGGTTGAAGTATTCATTTTTTTTACCTTGAATTAGACTATACAGCTCCTTTGGATAACTTTTTTTATATTTACATATATAGGTTGGAAAATATGTACAAATGAAATGTAAAAGAGAAATGCTTTTATTATCATTATGTAGGAACTTCCTCCTTAACTGACCTTCTTTTATGATAATACCCTGGCTACAAAAAAAGTGTAAATCAATATTTAATCACTTGGGGTTCTAATTATACCCTTATTTACACTATTATAATCCAAAGGCAGCTCTGTTAAATTAAGTGGCTTTTTCCCTAACATACTGTGATCCTGCTGAGCGGAGAATCTGGCCCAGTGAGGTCAGAGAAGAATGTAACAGCATATGTATATTGTATAAATACAAATGAAATAGATCACAAGGTACTCAGAAAATGACAGCTACTTTAATTCTTAAAGGGCTTAGACTTCTGATCCTTTTAGAAATTATGAAATGAAGAATAACAAAAAAACAACCCCCCATTATTATCCAAGCACAAGTGGTATAAGATCATTTATCTTGATGGATGTCACCTTAGAGCACATATTATCCCTATCTCTCAAAGTGTTTTTTCCCCCTTATTTCATCTCTGACATTCATTGTAAATTTAATGATCCACATACGATTTGCTGGTGTCTCAGCCTGGTGTTTTGAATCATGAAACTAGTGCTAAATTTATGGCACTGCAGTACCACTTAGTGAATCATTAAGCAGTACAGTGATTTTAATGATTTGGATCATACTGGACCTCATCACTGTATAATGAGGTTCCATTTAGCGTAAATTTTATGTAAAAATTCAATTTGCAAACCAACAACATGAAACTACAACATTTTTTCTAACCTGACATTGTATTTATTTATCATGATTTCTGCTAGTGTTTCACATGGGAAAAGAAAATGCTAGCTCATTACAGAAGTAATTTTTTACAGTCCTCGCACCATTTAAAAATATGCACATTCTGATCAGTATTTTTGTATAAGTCTCTTCTTAAATGTAAACCTCTAGAGGTCTCAGATATGATTATCTGAGCATGCTGAATTAGACTGCGATATTACTGGTCTAGCGAACCACTCAGGGAAGAGATCATTCAAATGGCTCACAGAACCCATTCTCTGATGTCCTAGAGAAACCATGAACGCAGGAGGAAATACAAACACATTTATTACTGCCCAGCTACTGGGTCACCCAGTTGCTGTTTCCATTATAAGCCCTGTTTTTCAATCTAAAGGCTTTCCATGCTGAACATCCATAACTTGCTTCTCTAAAATACATACATTGAAGGAAGCGATTAGATGTGTTATCAACCCAAAGACAGATTTGCCCACTTTTTAAAGGGTTTAGAAAGTATAATAGACATGACGGAGCCAATGTACTTTTAGAATATGTGGTATTTGTATAGAAAATGTTTCATCTGCAAACTAATAATTTTAGACAGTTTTTCTGCAGATTTTGATTCCCAAGTGTATTTTCATCAAACAAAACCAATCTAAAATACTCACAGATAGTAGATGGGTCATTCTTTAATACCTATTCAACTAACCTCCTGGAAATATTATTTAGCATGGCTGGGCCAGAATTCTAAAAGAGAAGAACCCTTAACGGGAAGGAGCTACAGTTCTTGAAAAGTATGATTATTATTCAGTCCATCTGGTTCAGATGACATGCATCTGAGCAAGCTGAGATTTAGTTAAGTCACTGAAGTCTGCATTATTTGTTGTTAAAAATACTGGGGATATGCTAAATACCTTTAAATGAATTGATTTGTTATTTCAACAGCACAGGGCAGCTCAGACTCTCTAAGTGCATTACAGATGTCAAAGGAAAAAACAAGGTGAATAGGATAAGGAATATTTTTCTCTTCCAAAAAGAAAAATGAAAGCCATGAGTAATAGTCACCATGCAGTAAATCAAATGCGTATAGATGGCAAATAAGCAGCGTAACACAGTGACCCTAACAAAGTCTCCAAGAAATGCTCATGTTACAAAACATCCTAGAATGGTGCCGCCCCTTTTCTTCATGCCTGCCCAGCTCAGATGCCCAAATGCCAGATGGAGAAACTTTCTCTTAAACCACATCAGAATTATGTGATACTAGTCATCTGTGAACTTTCAAAATGAGAAGTAACACAGAGAAATAGAAGCTTTTCTCGGTCTTTTAGCTTTCTTTTCCACTCATGCAGTTTTAGGCACAAASGTAGCCTATATTTTCTGGAACCAGGAGCTTTCAGTAATTTGGCCTGAGAGACAATGAGTTTTGTTAGGTAAAGTCATGCAGTCACTCTAGAGCTGGAAGGAATGATGGATGAAATGTAGCATCAGAAGATTTCTAGCAAACCATTTGAAATGCATCATTTTACAAATTTCACAATTGAATCCAGATTTACTTGCAATAGTGTTGTAGACACAGGACTACTAGCTCTGCAAAGCAAAAACTCTGTCTTTAGCCATACACGCAGTGCCTAGCACACTTTTCCTACTATAGGATTAATGAATAACAAAGCTTGTTTTGACCTAGCTGAAGGGATCGTGCACATTTCACATGTAACATACTCTTTTGTAGTTCTGCAAATACCAGAACTAAACAAGCCTGATTTCCTGTGGATTTTTGTGTCACAACCAATATTTTTTGCTGTTACAGAAGCTACATTTCCAATGAAACTTTCCTGCTCATAGAAAGCATATTTGTTTTGTGTGGATTCTCTGGTGTCTAAAAAAAGGTTGAGCTGTGGTTGCAATCTTTTCTTTATCTGGGTCACTAACGGGTCTCTCTCTTAAACTTTGCAATCTACATTATACATATCCACAGATTTAATGATCTGTGAAAGCTATATTCCACTCCAGAAATTTGGCTGAAACTAACTAACGGGTTTTAGGAAAGGAGGGACTGAGTCAGACAGACCTAGACAAAGATAGTACAAATGCAGACCTGTTTCTTATGTAATGAAAATAAAAATAGAAAGGTGGAGATAGCAGTTTCCTCAGATGCTGTCTTTTTTTATTGTTTTGGTAGAGCATTTTAATTTGCTCTTGTCATGATCTCAAAACTTTGCAGCAACAATGGGATTTATTTAACATGATGGGTGAACCCAGCTCAACCAGAGCATTCAGGTGAACTGGCCTGCACTTTTTCTTTAAAGTGGGTGCAGCAAAAAGGCTTTGAAATCTCTAAAGGAAACTTTCATTAGCGCATGAACCAGAAGAATTTTTAAAGTGTGAAAATCTGGTCTGATGGGTCAGACAGAATAAACCAAGAGGGTTGGCAAAGAAATCCCCCCAAAATGCCCTCCTTTCACTTATCACATTCTTCCTAGCTGTTTATGTTGCTTTCCAAATGAAAAAAAAAATGTTTTTGTGGATGAATAAAGTTCCACTCATCCATCAGCCCTGGTCACCTTCTGGCCATTGACAACCCACTAGTCAATCTGAACCAATTTTGACCGGGTAATAACAGAGCCAAAGATAATTAATTACAACAAGTTTTTYAAGAATTATCAGATGGGCTACAAAGGGTCTCCATAGCTAGCCGTAAATGTGCTGACATGACTGGTGTGTGCAGAGGGCCCATCAGCACGAGTACCACGAGTCAATGAGTACTGGGTTGCCCCTTGCCCAGGCAGAGGTTCAAGCACATGGGAGGGGACTGAGGACACTACAGCAAGAGCGGAGGGACTTATATAGGAGACATTACGGAGATCTGAAGGTGCTGCACTAGGAAACAGAGTCATTTTGTACATTCAGAGGATGTAAGATTTATGTCCGTAGGCAATTAAGAATCTCCACAGCTCAAATAAAGTGTGTTTCCTCTTATTCTGTTGTCTCATAAAATTAACTTGATATGGTTAAACAAGCCTTTACAACCTGAGAAATGAAAGCATCCATTTTGCAGCCTGTTTTCTTTTTTGCCAAGAGAGAGCTTGTCCTCCAGAAAGCAGAAACCACAGAGTAGCAGCACCACCAGTTATAGCTGTGTTATTGCAAGGACTTTCTCAGGTCATTCCGATTATCCAAGGCATCTGGACCATACAAGCAGTGTGACCCACATGAGCAGTATTCATAACAAATAATACCTTGACTCTGAACAATTCTTTAGCAAATGTTAGCTAATTGCCAGGTTAGCATGACAGCTTTTTGTGGGTTTCCTGAGCAGCTTTGTACCAGCTGATACAGAGCACACAGTTCATCCAACACAAAGATTATATATCTAAACAGATCCTAAATAAAGCTTGAGATAACATCACAGTAATCAAGAAAGAAGCATTGTTGTAGTATTTGGGCTGTGAGAATGTAACAGTGTTCAGAAAAAAAAAAATCTATTGTCAAATGTGGCTGGTGGTTCTGACCAACAATCCAAAACACCTCAAAGGTTAATGTATTTTTCAGAGTATTTCATGTAAAACAGACATTTTAAAGGCATCTTGAAATATCCACCTCATAAATGAACATTAAAAAAAAAAATGTTGGACAGAATCTCTGATGCTTGAGCTATTTCTCTTATGAAGTGTAGATCAGTCATCTACTGTTTTAAAGGTGGGGCCAAAGTTAGCAAAGTTTCAAAAATACAGCTACTAAATGTGAAAATACCATTTTGTGGCTGCAAATTGCAAAAGAAAGACTCAGACAAACCCCGAAAACAAAAAAAAAGACAAGCCACCCTCCTCCCTACATACACACAAATCTGAGGTTTGTCACAGATGAGCTGGAGGATGAATAGCATTTGAATACTTGAAAGTCTGTGTACTCTTTGATTTCAGACAGCTTTGTTTTCCCGACTGCATTTTCAAGCAGCCAAGGACAACAATAATAGACACTGAAATAGACACTATTTTTGGCATCTTACTCACAATATGACTAAATAAACTTGTATTTTGCTAAGTTTTTTATACAGTCATTTGTTGTATTAACAAGTAATTCTTTTGCTTAAAATTTAAGTTGCATGCTGCTGATTTTATAAGACGYTGTGTAACTTGTTGCAACTTAGTTATCTGAGACTATTTAAGTATCAGGACGGTCATCTCCAATATCTACTTAGTAGTCTTTATCCAAGATCATAATGTATAGTGGCATGACCTGATTTTTTTTTAATTTGACATTAGTTGGTGTGTAATAAAAATCAATATTATAAAAACAAAGAGAACTTTTCCATGGGAAGAATTTCCATCTCTTTGGCCACTTTCACTTTTTCAGGTTGCTTCTCCCTTCTACACACTGCAGCAACAGTCACTTCTCTTGTGGTGCTACCTCYTCTTATATGATCTATTTTCTACGGGTTAGTAACAACTAACCGTATGAAAACCAATAAGCAAGAAAAAAAACTGTATGACAATGGCATGACTAATATCAAAAGAGAGCTTGAATTAACAAGACACTGCAAACCAGCATTCTGCTAGAGTATCACCATCATCCCAGTAGCACCAGAAGGACTTGGATCAAGCGAGATAACTGGACATTCTATTTATAAGAAAAGTTACCTTTGCAAAAGAAATGCAAACTGTGTTAGTTCTGAAGCTGAAAATAAATTCTGCATACTTAAAAACCTCATATTTTTGCATTCCCAGACATTTGCTTTCCACAATGTTTTCAGTGCAGGTACTGATGCTCACTTCTTTCTCTATGTAACTTCTCTGATGTTAATAAAAATTAGAAATCTAGACGTTTATAGTATCAGCATTGTTGGTACATATGTACATGTGTATGCGTTTAGCAGGTTATGTTGAAACAGCGGCAAAGGTGAAAAACTTTTGGAGACAGTCCAATTTTTATGAAAGCCTTAAAGCAGGGCTTTGAGAGCCTTAACTTTATGTATGCATTAATGTAGTTAAGTAAATTGTTTCCTATGTGGTTGCTAGTTATTCACTTTGATACTGAGTTCTAAAATAATCTTTTTAAAGTTCAGAAGCCTGAGATACAATATGATTTATTCTAAAACTCTGAAATTTTGTTGGTAGCTTATTGTTGATCTTATCATTCAGATTTTAAAATATCTGATCAGGGATTTTTTCTGCTCCAACAATTTTAATTTTGCAGGCCACTGGACCTTAATGTGAGCTAACCTTTTTACCTATTTTGTGGAAAAAAATCTAAGAAGGCTTTTTTGTTTAAAATAACGAGTTTATGTGCACGCACAGCAATTACTGACATTTCTTAAAGTTCATATTGCTGTTCAGTATTTCTCAAATGTCTGTGTCAGGGCACCAAGGGGGAAAACACTTTGAAAACAGAGCCTGAATGAGATGCTGGGTTAATACAGGAGTGAGGTTGTTTAAATAGCACAACTTTTACTTTATTGCATTGCACTTCAAAGAGATATTAACATAATTGTTTTCCATTTTATTCATCTTTTACGTTAATAAAACCTATGGTAAGGATATTCTGCCATCAAAAGTAAATATATCCTTTCTTCTGCCATGTATAGAAACTATGGGAAGAGTTGCGGTAAGAGGAGTGGGTGTTGTATGTCCAGAAACTGATAATGGAGAGTCCTTAAAGTAAGGGGAGGGTAAGTGGATTAATACCATAAAGTTGTTTAAAGACAGAGAGAAGTGTAGGAATACCACAAATACCTATTGTGGTGTTAGTATACACATACAATGCATCAGACCATATTTGGAGTCTTTACTTATGTTTTATTCCCAAATAGCTGTCCAATAAATTTCTGAAAGTGCTTGAACATCATCTTTAGTATTTTGTCCAGTGTTAACTAGGTATTAGCTAGATTAGTTTACATTCTGATCATCTGGGCCATAAAGATTGTCAGGATCATTTTCTATGGTTTGCTTAACACTGACTACTCAGAAGTTAACAAAGAAGCAGCAAAATCTACCTAGTGGACATCAATAAGAAGTTTGCAATTGAGAAATAAGAATAAAATTGAAAAATAGGGAAAGGATTGGGCTGTAAAATGCCAATAATAATAACAGTAATAATGGGCAAGCTTCCCAAGCTAGGGTTTTAAGCTGCCTTTCTCTTTCAATGGATCTGCAAAAATAAGTTTGAAATCACACCTTGAAATGCTGTCTTATGATATTTCTGATATATACTGATTCTAAGACTATCTATAAAGGAAAAATCCAGATATGTACAAACTTAATTAACCAATTTTGAAAGGATAAGAACTAGACCAATGACCATCTAGCCCAGTATCCTGTTTCCAGCAGTGTCAGCAGGAGATGTTACTGAGGGACAACACACAAGGTTGTGTGTTGTCTGCTGTCTATTCACCTTGTACTCTCTCAGCATCCACAGTCATCTCTGCATCTTCTCTGTATCTTTTATTTGGATCCATTTTTCATAAATCGGTGCAATTCTTTTCTGAATCTGCTAACACCATCTGACCTCAGAACTTTCTGTGGCAAAAAACCCTCCAAAAGTCGATTACACTACTGGAAAAAGTGCATTCTTTCATATTTTAAATTGAAGTCCTACTGTTTCAATGAGTAACCCCTCAAACTAGTTATGCAAGATTTGGTGAGCATCAGCTCTGCATTTACAACCTTCACGATTTTTTAAATCTCAGCTGTATCATCCTCAATCTTCTCCTTTCCAAATTAAAGAATACAAGCCTTTTTAGTCTCTCCTCATCAATCAGCTACTCTATCTCTTTATTCTCTATACTTTCCTAAAATCCATCTTATAAGTCTATAGAGAGACCAGAACTACACACAATACTCAAGATGCGGGACTGCCAAAGTTTTATGGAGGAGAAAAATGATAGCTTCTGTCTTGTTCTTCCTACCTTCCTGGGTGAAGACCAATGTTTTGAAGAGTTTTTTTTACTGACCTTGAATATTGATTTGATGATTTCGAGGACTGTCTGCCCTTACGAGAGTTCTGACTTCCAGTCTGTGCTCAGCATCATGAAGGCATATATTTATCCTCAATGAAGCTCATGTTCCATGTTTTTCCCACTAAGATTTTTGAGGTCCCTGGAGTTCCTTTACATTGGTATAGCATTTGACTACTCAGAATGGTATCATCTGCAAACTTAGAGATTTCTTGGTGTACTACCTTCTGTAGATCCTTGGTGAATATGTTGAAGAAAACTGGTCCAACCAACAGTTGTTGGAGGTATCTCACTGTGGACTCATCTATTCTGGAAAGTGACTAATAAGCCCTACACTTTGCCATCATTTAAACAACTTCCATAAAAGGACCTTTCTTTCAATCCTGTGTCAAATCAGTTTCTTTAATTGGCGAAAAATCCTGTCAAATATTTTTGAATATATAAAACTTTCCAGATTTTGTAAAAAAGTTGATATAGGTTTAATGCAAATAGCTATTGCAAATTCCAGACGTTTGGGTTTTTTATCATTTTTATCAAACACTACAATCCTAGAAATTTTCCTAGAAGACCAAAATAGCATCAAAAGTTTCCTATGTTAAAAACAGTTGCCACRAATAAAATAAAGGCTTGGAATTTTGTACTTCTACTTGAAATGTACCATATGTCCTCTAATACCTATGCACAATAGGGTGCAAGTTTAATGACTTGCTTTTTGTGCCCCTGTTGTAATTAGATATTAGAGGACACATGGCATGGTGCAGCCCTAACAGCGAATTTTCTTGTTTTGATGGTTTTCTGCTACAGGCTTAACATTACTTCAGTAATGATATTGTTGAGAAAATTCAATCACATGTTGATTTCTAGCTTTAAAACCTASATTTCCTTTCAGATCATACATATTTGTGGCCTGTCAAAACCAAATATGTAAATGGTATCAACAGATAATTTATCAATTAAAAAAACACAATCAGTTCAAAGACTATAATTTTAGATGAGTACTGAATGCTGCATTTATTATGCTTGATATTCTAGGCATAGCTTAGCATTCATTGTTGAAGGAGTGACTGTATCTTTCCTTTTCAAAAGCTTCTAGGGTATTCTTACTATCTCGCCTCTCCTTCTAAATGTATGCTTGCTCCCTAAATGGGTGTCCAGGCTCATGTCTTTCTTTCCCTGGTGAGTAATCCTCAGTTCTCCCTCTCTTACTCAAGTCCCTCAGTTATGTTACTTTCTATAGCTCCTCTCTTTATTCAGTGAATCTGACCAAGCTCAGGCATTTCTTTTTTTTTACTATAGGAATCTGTGGTTAACCATCATCTGGTACAGAGATCATACAATCTTTTTTTGAAATAAAAATATTGCCTATTTTGCAGATAGAAACAAATTATGTATGGATAAGGTACTTTGAAATGTGAAAAAACCCTCAAGACAATATAAATGCATAACAAAGGATTTGAATGGGTAAAGTCAGCCTGCTCTGTACCTGTTCTTTACTGTTGTACTCTCATTCCTAAGCAGTATATGAAATGTATTGATAAATACAACACATAAGCAAGTACTCTATTTTTAAAAATGCCCAATATTAGAGCACACAGAGCCAAATGCTTTTTTGTTGCTGTTCTTCAGGCAAGATGAATTTGCCATGTGTTTCAGAGGACATATGGTATCTCAGTAATTCATACTGCACCAACATCCTAAATAGATTAAAACATTACTTCTTGCATGACAAAAGCTGACACTCTGTTTCCCTGACTGGTAATCTAGAGGACATTACTRTCATGCAGTAGTAGAAAACTGAATCAACATTTAATATTTCACCAGTACAGACACACCAGGCACTAATTTTGCCAACAGTTGTGATTTTATTATGAATCTTCTAATATTTAAAGTCTTACCCAAAGTACTAGTTCTTGGATAGTGCAAATAAATAAGAATATTGGTTTGTGTCTGTTTTATGAATATGTGGCTATCTTTTCTAGGGGCAGAGAGAACATGATCCTAATGCCTCTGAAAAGGCATGCAGAGAGGAAAGAAGAAGTACTGAATTTTTATTTTTATTCTATCTCATAGTATTTACTCCAGTTTAACGACTGTGGAAGGAATGATTCAAAATCTTTTCATTTTGGGATTGGCGTCACTGTGATGGATCACTATACTACAAATCAATAGCAACTTAGAATTAAAAAGAAAGCATTAAATTACTTCAAAGTGATCATAATCCACCAAAAAATACCATGGGAAAAGTCAAGAGAGAGCAAACATTCAAATCTGCAAAGTATCTATTGTCACTGTTTCTTTTGATTGATGACAGTTTAAAGAGTGGCATTAATGTTTGTACCCATCTTTTCCACTTTCTTTTAGAGTGAATTCTGCAAATAACTATTCTAAATAGTATAGAAATGCTAGAAAATTTAGGTTAAAAATGCTACACAAGTGTCCCACTTAGGTCACTTTTTGAAAAAGAACAGATTATTTGGTCACACAGAACTTGTGTAAGTCTCCATTCCTAGACGCACTCATGGTTGCTCGCCCCCTGTCCCAGTAAGCACTGGGAGTAGATCACAGTGCAGAGAGCCTCCCAAATGAGCCATGAAGATTGATAAAATACAATCTCAAGTAGCTGCTGGCACCTCCCTGTCAAGCTTACTAATGAGTACTGTGTTACTGCTAGAGTCAGCTGTCACATTATCTCCAGGCTAATAAACGGATCCTACGACAAACAATACACAAACAAAAAGGAGCTGACAGAGGATCTTTCCTTTTAATTCAGTCTCTGCATATCCCTAGGACACTATCAAATTGTTGGCAGAGAATATTTTCACATTTTGGAAGGAAGGTTTTGATTGTTCACTTGTTTATGTATTTATTTACTTTTAGGTTTGAGCAAGAGAAGCCAGATAAGTAAGAATGATGCCTTTCTTTGTTTAAAACTTAAATCCATCTGAACATATAAGATCTGAGAAAGTCAACTTTTTTTAGAATCAATTTTCATGATTCTCACTTTTACCTGGTCCTAGTGATGACTGGAAACAGATAGCCAAATTTTATGACACAAATCTTAGCTGAGGTATTCCCCACACYAGAAACAACAACTGAAAGGAAAATTATGTACAAAAACTGGGTCACACAAAAATTAGTTCCCAAAGTCAAGCATGTAAGATTTAGAGAATAGCAAAACCACAGTTCCCTGTGTGACCTTAATTCTGGACCCTTGGTAAAGGTCATTAAAATAGCTTCAGCATTGGCAGTTCCAAAGGTTTTTCTACTCCTGATGCCAATCTACCAATCTTTGCGTAATACCATATATTATATAAATATTAGAGGAAAGTGAATTTCTAAAGGATTTTTAATACCACTTGCAAATTCTCCCACAGCTCCAGAACTCACCAGTGTACTGGAAGTCAATAATTTTGAGAATCATGTATTGTATGCTTTTCTTTGTGTTTAAGACATGTAATAAAAAGGCTCCAAATTTATTTTAGCATCATTTACATATGTAATTTCCCAATTAAAAAGAAAAAAAAAAGGAGAACAAATGAACAAAGCCAGAAAAAACATCATATGAAACCATGTGGATATTTCTGTCATGTCAGGAAGCCTGGGATATTCAAATCCACAACAGTGAAAGAGCAAAACCGAATTCTTATTCTTTGTGAATTCCCACTCCAGTGGGAATGAGATGCCAGATTTGTCAGTTGTGTAGCCATTTGCCATACAAATGAGGACTGCTGCAACTCGGTAACTCTGTTTCAGGCTTTGGAGAGAAGTAGCCTTTAGTGCTTACAGACATTTCTTCCCTGTCCTCGGGAATGTCCACCCACAGCTTCTCACCTGCTTTGCCTGTGACAGTCCTTTCTCTCATTATTCCTGTCAAACTCTTCTCCTCTGTCCACCTCTGCACATGTTCCCTCCAGTCCGCCCTTCTCCACTTTCCATTCCCTCTGTTCTGCATTGATTCAGACTGCTTTTGACATCTGAAAATTTTGGCATATTTGTTAAAGAAGGAATATGACCTTCCATAAGGATAACATTAAATGTTAAATATATGTTAAAAAAGACTAGCACTTTTTCACACACTTACATCAAGCGACGCCCCTGCATTCACTTAGAGGCACTAGAGGCAATGAGACTTGCTTCTCCCCAATAAGTGCTCCTTCCTTTCCTAGAGAAGTGTTTACAGGTATTGTATTTGCGTACTTACCAGATACAATTCTAAATTGTCTGAAAATATTTTAGAATTTGCACTGAGAAAACAAAAAAACAATGCTGGTTTCGTTAGGTTTTTTTTCAACCATCATCCGAGACTTAACTGTAGTGATTATTTTAGGAAATTAAGTTCTGTCATTTAGTTGCAATTATCATAGATAACAATTTTCAGGTAGAGTTTTATCCTTTTCACTTCAGATTTTTACCTCATACAACAAAGAGCAGGAATTTGAGCAATGAGGAAGTTCACRGGAGGTACCAAATATATGAAAGAGTTTTTGTTACTGGCATCCCTTTATATTTATCGCAGGAAGAAAAGGTTCATATAGAAGAATAAATAGAAGTATTATGACATGAAGTATCTGCAGAAAGCATTGATAGTCTTTCAACTCTCATCTTATCAGCCTGGGCAGAAATTCAGAACACTATTTAAACTTACAATACAGTATGTTGTATAAGTAAGTGACACATCACAAGCAATGTTATTACCAAACAAAAGTGCTATAATATATACAAAATGGTTCATGAACACTCAAGTGTGTGTAGAAGTGGCCCCCTCCCAAATCCAGGCACTCTTATATACAAGAAGCCTAGAGAACTGTATTCTAAAATGAAAAAGAAATAATGTGATATTTGAGTCATACATGTAACAACATTGTATATATCCTTATTTATATTCAATGCATCAAAGAAGACCTCCTCTTACACAGAGCTTTTCTCTTATACTTTCTGCAGATCTTAAGACACACWATTCTTTTAATACTTCTCCAAGTGTCTTGCTATGTAGTTTGTGCTATAAACACAAATTCAGGGGTGAATACAGAAAAATGGTGCTGTTTATACCCTCATATATTCATTTACACTGTTTACACTACAGGTAAAATTCTTACAGTAGATACAAGGGATAAAGTTGTGTATTTCTGTATCCTGAGATCCTGCAATTTCAGGCCATTTCTATAGGTCACTACCTATGGATTTACAGACTCAGGTAAGTTTGTCTAAGCTTACTTGCATTTTGCCAGAAGTATAAGTCAGTAGGGTACTGTTATAAACCTCTGTCTGTATGTCACCAACACACATCTATTCCCAAGCAGTAATTCCTGAAAGTAAATATTTCTCTTATGGCTGTCAAATAGCTGTATAAACTAGTGGCTCTCAATCCAGTTTCTACCAGCCATGTGAGAGAACACATTGTCACAGTAGATCATATTAGGATCTTTTGGGGGAGTTTCAGCATGGTAAAACTATCTCCCTTTCCTCTAAAGGAAAATAAATTGTCACCTTTTCTTTCCCCTAAAAACATTGTCCAAAACTGTARTCAGGCACATTTTGTAGCACGGTAGGAAACACTGCCATTGCTCTAGAAGCAATTCTAGCACTTCACTTTTCAGCAATTTTGTGGTTTTCAGAAAGAGTATGCACACTACAGTAAATAAATAGATATCTCCATAAATATATGTAAACAACACATTCGAACTTTGTACTTTTTCTGTCTGGAGAGCTTGCTTTTGTTTTATAAAAAGCACACATGAAAGCCAGGCAGCTTCTGTAAGCATGATGCAACAACAAATAGTACTGCTGGCTATCTCTACTTCATTTTTATGTCCTGCAGAGAGTGACATCTGTGTGCAAATTAACAACAGATTTGTGTAAGCTAGCTCTGAATGCAATATTGGGGGGGGGGGGAGAAACTTACCTACAAAATAATGAATGCAATAATGAAGTAATTTAATTCAATTTTGAAACACTCATTATTTTCCAGGTGTATACATTACTAATAGAACAAAGTATTAATTCCTACCAAATCAAAGTGGTGTATTTGATTAGAATGGATGACTTCTATAAGTTTAATAGTTAGGTTTTAAATGGTTATGTTAAGTAGGTTGTGCAGGACAAAACAAGTGTATCTATAGAGCAGAACAGCTGGTGTTAAGGACTCAGTGTACACAGTAATGCTTTTGGGGGATTTTACTTTGGATTTGTTCTAGTCTGGTCCACAGAATGAACACACATAAGCAGCTGGAGCTCATTAGGTAGCTTCTAGACCACATCTTTTGGGCTAGTTTCATCCAAAAGGGAATCTAGCTCAGGCACTCTAAGACTGCTCTGCAATACAAACCACAACATGGAAAGTGGGAACAATCAGGAGACTTTAAAATTATATTCTTGATCTGAAGTAAAACATTAATGGGGTCACATCCACTAATGCCAGTCAATTCAAAGCATTGTCTGTCCACAGAGCCAGAAAAAAAAGTTTCTTCAAGAAAAAAAGAGAATGTATTCTTCTTCAAAACAATACTAATAATATTTGCATTTTTATTTTAAAAACTCTTCAAAGGCTAGAAATTCAATTTAATTCCCATAAGGGTGCTTAATCCTACCTGAATATTAACATGATATCAACTTGCATTAAATGCATCAATAGTCTTTTGAACACGAACTGGAAAGCAGTCCCACCCTGTTTCTCAGTTAATGCCCTGTCCATCACACCAGGGAATCCTGCTCCCTTTCTGCCCAGTAAAAAACGTAATTATTTATGTAACGCAGGCCTTCAGCTGGAGAACTGGAATCACCTACCCACAGCCCCTCATCTTAATGAAGACCAAACAAAAATGGGATGCAGTTGCCTACACACAGGTGCCTATGGCCATTTGAAATGCCTTAGAGGACCCAAGACATACAGGTGTAGCAGGAACAGCATAGGAAGCATGGGAGACCTGTACGCTTCTGGAGTGGTAGATGGGACCAGAGTATCTTATCTCTAGGCATCTAAACTAACACTAAACACCTGGAAATTATTTTAGTACAGTATGAATTTCCTCAAAGTCTTCTTACTATCTCAGCTGTCTATAAGGGGGCCTAGACAGAGCTAAGTCAGAACAGAGCTGTAACATCTGGGTGGCTGAAGTTCAGAGTGAGGAATGTCCTCCCCAGTGTCGGATAGCACACCCCGCCGGGAGAGGCATTTCTCACATCCGAGGGATTTGCGCGATCTGCACTTCAGTGTCCCATAGTTCAGCTGAGTGCTTTAACCCTTGAGCTATTAAAATAATAGCACCAAAACTATTGGCTACCTTTTGAAAAGAAAATGGCAAGCAGCTACTACTGTTTTTTTTGTGGGGAATGGCCCTGTAACTGTCAAAAATGTCCACTGATGTAAACTGATCCCAGCAAAACTCAGGAGTGAAATAGGTACAAGACTGCTCCACGCTGCCGAAAGTGAGGCAGCTGGGGCAAGAACCAGAGGAGCTGGCAGCCCTTCCACTCCCATGTCCAACGCACCCAAGCACTTCTGCAAGCACCTTCCGAGGCAGGCAGCAAGCAAGAGGTGGCCTGAGAGAGCCAAGGGTCCTGGCTGAGGCGACCAACTGTCACAGACTTCGCTTTCTGGGTTTCCAGGCTTAACTTGCTCCTCATGTGCCACATCTAACATCACAGGCACATACAGGAGTGAACTAGACACGAATCAGGGAACATAAGATTCCCAAATCCCACCTTTAAGGAGCTTCCTAGTTCCAGTGTCTTAGTTTTATACATTACCCTGAATTTTACTTACTGACCTTTCCTGCTATGTTTCTTAACCGTTTTCTCTCATTATTTTCCCCTTCATAATTAGCTGTGAAATAACGATTTAGACTGGAGTTCTTTTTGAAAGTGTACCTTCCATTTAATATATCTGAGCCTTTGATAATTATTAATGCACACACAGCGGCAGAGGGATGCTTTATTCACGATGTCACGGTACAGCTATTAATGATACTCAAAGGACTGAAAATTACCATTTCGGATGTGTCCAGAGCAGTAAACTGGTAAACAAGCCTGCAGTTAGTGCTATGGATGATTTGAATCAACAAGGGTGAAAAGATTTGGTTACTCTGTGTATTAGTGTTAATAGGAATAGATTATAGAGGAATATTTGTGATGTGACCTTCTGTGCACTAATTGAAATAGTATTCAGAGTCAGCAGTGGAGTAATCAAGTTAAACACTGAATCATAAATCATCATGAAAAGTGCTGTCACAACTTAGCCATTAATGCCCTGTATGGCTGGGCAGCCTTACGAAAATATCTGCTATGCCGATCTTTAGGTTAATAGGAACAGAAATGGCATTTAAAGACTATTTGGATCAAATCTGCTCCGAGGTTGAAAGTGTTACTCTGTTAATTTACTGGTAATTTGAAGTGATGTAGTTAGGGTTAGAAGCAACACAGCTGAGCCCCATATAGCTAAACAAAGGGTGGTAGGAATTCATCTAATATTTATTTAATTGCTATAGACTGCAATACTGACTCAATTTTAATATATATGTGTACTTTCCCTTTGTACTTCAAATAGCATTTGCTATGATGGTCAAAATCAAAACACACAGAAATTTAGCTTCATGATATGGTTATGTTGCTAATGCAGTTCCACAAGAGACTTCTATATATTTTATACCTAGGTGGTAAAATCTAATTTTACTGTTATTATGAAAGCTGAGAGCCTTTTTAACAATGGACTTCTGCATTATTTTGTAAATGGAGAGTTCTTTTTATATGGTATTTGCAAGAAAGCGACATAAAGCTTACCCCTCCAGAAACAGAGATAAACTGGGATTCCAGAGGCAGTAAATTTCATATGAGCAATTTTGTGATTCAGATTTGATCAAAATAATAAGCATAAGAAATACCACAGCTGGAATGATGTATACTTTTTCTAATAAAGACCTATGTCTCAAGACTGGCAAAGCTTGTGCTAATTTGATTCGTTACTCATCAGATTACTTAGACAACTAGATGCATAATGTTTGGGGGGCCATCTATTTATCATGATTTGCTTCAAATATTGTTAATCAACATTAACATAAATTACACCAGGCATCTGGTACAAAGGAACTCATTTTAAACAACAAGCAAAAACAGCCCCTTAAAAAATTTCATAGATACTTACTTCAAGGAAGCATCAAAATGAACATTCATACAATGTGCTGAATGCAGCTAGGACATTAAAATCTGGAAGCAACAATACTTTCTGCACAACTATGTTGCAYAGAAAATCAACAAGCGCAGTTTTCTATATGGTTTGTCTATTCATGAACAAAGAGGCATGGGAAATAAAAAATTAATAATGGATTGTAAAATGAATCCAAATGTTTGACTAACTCTGGTTCAGTTTTCTGCATTTGTTTTTTATTGTCATATGCCTATGAAGTTATCTGCATTATTAAGATTAAATTCTGTTCTCTGGTTTACTAAAGCAAATTAGATTGATGTTATCTCAGAATTTCCCTAAATAAACTGACAGCAATATTTAGCCGTAAAGTCCTAGGAGTTTGCCTTTTTCAGTGATAAATGGTAAAGAAAAGAAATTAATAAGAGAACTACAAATGAATAAAGGCATACAATGTAATTCTAAATGCAAAATGACTGCAAACAACTGCTAAATAGAACTGCAATAAAAACAATCTGAGTTTGCAAGGACTTTTCAGTGTTTTGTGCATAGCTCAGAGAGTTTTCCAAAACTGGTTTATTTCAGAGTGTGAAAGAGTGCTGGAATTTTATATTTTTTAAACATTTGCTTGTGAATTTTCATTCTTCTCCAGCTCAGATCCCGGGTACAATATAATAACAACAGGCTTAGATATGGCATGGGATTCATCTCATCTAGCTTTAGCTAACTATCTGGAACCTAACCTAAGCTCTGAAGTCAATGATGAAAAACAGTCACTTCAAGAAAAAGATTCATTCACTTACCTTAGGTCGAATTGAGTCACCCTACCAAAGTGCCTAAAGGACTATAGCAGGTACTAAGACAAGTAGGTCAGAGAAGCTGCCGACCTTGTCTGTCAGGACATCCAGAGTGGGATTCTGCTGCCTTAGCACAGAAACCCACTGCCATTTGAGGAAGGAGCCCCAAAACACCTGTATCTGCTTGGGCCGCCAGATGTGGCACAGAAGGCATGCCGCGCAGCAAAGCAACAGGTGGTCAGGGCGCTACTGCAGGGCATCTCACGTGACGCTAGACTCGTCTGAATTGCAGCAAAATCATGTCCCTACCTGGATGTGATGGTTTCCACCCATAAATCTGAGGCAGGTTTCATGCAAACAAGTGTGACTGCATACTACTGGGAGAATGATGTTAACTTCAAATTGGTAGGAGAGAAAAATGAAGCCTAACATGGATGTCCTTCTACTGGCAAAGCAGTCAAACTCAGACAAGCTAGGGAATTAACTGGTTCACGAGTCAAGGCTCAATCTTAAATTGCCCAAAATTATAAGTAAACAGAAACTAGCTCGCATTCTCTAGCCACATTTCTATTTTTTAAGAGGTAACTTTTAACACCACTTAACATCTTTTTAGCACCTTGCCCTGTGATGCAAAAAGAGGAATGTTTATGTTTTGCTATCTTTTATTTAATATGAAATTTTCCAGAATTTACCTCACAAGTGTTTATGAAATTTTCCAGGGCATTGTTGAAAGAGCCAAACAGCTGCTCCCAATTTGTGTATATTGTCAGCTTAAATAAAATTACCGGAAAGAGCTACTGCCCTCATGGAAAATAAATGTCAAAGTGCTAGCTGGATATGAAAATCTTCTTGATATTTTTGATATATATTCATTTCGTAGAATGAGACCATATTTCAATACTAATTTTTGACCACATAAAATAAATTAAAATCTCACTAAAATCAAGTCCTTCGTATAACCCTTCTGCTGAGAAGTACTATACTTGCTTTATGATACTAGCACTTGCAGACAATGAGAAATCTGTTGCTGGGAGTGTTTTTTCCAGATCCGGGCAATAGTAACACTCCCCTTCATCCTGAGAGTCAGCTCAACTGGCAAACAAAACAAAACAGACTTAACACAACATAAACTTCAAGGTAAACTATCTTCCACAGTCTTGACTGATGCTAAGTTTTTTCCACAGTAGTATTTTTGTTTTAGAATATTATCCCTTCCACCCAGAAAGTCATTTCTAGGTCTCTTACCATCTGGGTGATACTAACAAACAATATCTGATTAAAATACAATATAATTTTTTTCAGAACTTTAACTAAGAGGAGACTCCAGACAATTTATTTCATAGAGTTTTATGAGAATTACAATTTATTTCCTTTTCTGGATACGTTCATTTTTTAGCTGTTACAGCCGAATTCAGCCTCAGTATAAAAGGGTATAATTCTATTCAAGTCGGTGGTGGTATATCAGTGCTGTATATTCTCTAGCTGGAAAATGAAGCTGTAAATAACCAAATACATCAAAAATAAAAATTGATCACTCTATTTTATAGTCYTTTAGAGTGAATAAGTTCATGATTTAGAACCATGACATAATAAAATCATGCTGGGAGGAAATCAAAGAGAGAATACAACATAATGGGCCAAATCTAGTTCCCAGTCAGAACAATTACATTAACTTCTCCAGAATTATGCTCATTTATGAGTTTACTTTGTTTTAGAAATGAGGAAAATATGATATTGGTTTGCTTTTCTGTTTCCCAGTGAAATGGGATTTCAGTATACGCCTCAAATCTAAGCATCATTCAATAAAAAGAACAACTTACAATAATGAACAAAACACTTTGCAGATTTTGATTGTAACATGCAGTGGATTAAAAGCTCAGACTTACTCTATGAACATTTTGAAATGATAACTAGATCTGCTGGCCAGAGATGAGCCATGAACAGAAAAAGAAAGTTGCATTTCCAGACTAACCAGTAGGTCTTCAGAAGTACAAAGGGCAGATAGCTGCCATCTGCTAATGGAGTTTGTGATCCCTAAATGTCCATGGTGGTTTTTTATTGTTTAATAGTGATATTTGACGTGTAGTAGTTTTATTATTATCCTCTTATTCTTGACTGTGTTATCTTTTCATTTATTCGTTGATGTATTTGCTGCATTTAATAATATTCACATTCTTTATGTTTGCCCGGTACTCCATCACCAGCACAGCCTGTACCAAAAGATAGGGTTCGTAGAGCAAGAGCCAATGCCTAGCCTAAAAGACTTTGAAAATTGCTCTAAATTATTCACACAGCTCTAACTGGAGATCATTCTTACATATTTATACATACACACAAGTGTGTGTGTTTCTGTATATAAATAAAAACAAAATAAATAAAAAGTCAGTACAATATAGATTGCACAGTGTAGCTCAAAGTTCTGTTTTTCTAGAATCTTATATAAATCCAGCCTGCACAAATTTAGCAGGTGCTTTTAAATTTATATATATATAAATGTAAATCATGTGTTATTATGCACACACAAATTACATTTTCACACAGTGTGCAGTTTACCTCATTTGATGCCAAAAAATATATAATTTCATTCTAGATAATGATAAGGTAAAGGAAGAAGATGACACATATGTGCATTTAAATTGTTAAAGCTGTTTTGGTTTTTTTTTTAGGTCTGAATTAAAAATCTACTGTAGTGACCCTGTCTTGCACAGTATAATTCCCTAAAACTTCTAAGTCACTCAATGATAAGAGGCTGATCTAAATGCTTCCACTGCATTAATCAAATACCAGGTCTAATTAAAAGAGCCATGCACAAAGCTTTTTCAAAATGTTGCTCAGGTATTGCAATAATTTCTGATCACCCAAGCCTGGAAGACAAATAATTAGAGCTGCCAGAGCATTCTGATGAGTGATGTCAGCATCTCCAAGTGACCTTCCCTCCACTAATTAATTTTCATCTTAAGAAAAGAGACCCTGTTGTTGCACATTATTAATTGAGTTCACTAAAAGATGCGCCTGATTAATTTTTGTTGATAATACTTGTCATTCTATGCAGCGGCTGTAATCATTCTATTGGGTTTTATTTTTTTAAGTTGATCTAGGTCTTTTACAATGTGACTGATAACAGTATCTTCCATACAGAAAACTATGCATAAGGGCAGAGTCTATAATGTGAGTACACAGTTTTCATTGTTGTTGATAGTTTAGGTCAAGTGGAACTTTGATGTCTAGTTTGCTAACTTATTTTCAAGAGTTAATAGCATTTCCTCTCCCCTACCTCCAGGGACTTCCTTCAGTTTCCCAGTTTAAAGGATTCTCTTTTTTTTTTTCACATACATCTCTTATAAGAGATGTATTCATTTCTTTGATCATCCTGCCAGCTAAGGAGGACCATGCAGCTGGCTCAGCAAAAATACCCCAAAGACCCAACAACTGGTAATTTCGAGACTGTCCAGGACAAAAACTGTGGTCAGAGGGATGACAGCTAGCAGAGCCAGAGCTCATGGCTGAGCCCTGTCGAGTATTAATTGTCAGTATGATCTGGACCATGGGTCTGAGCTCTCCCAAGTGATGATGATTAGGTATGTTTGGAGAGAAAGCTATTTTGCCTATCTGTAAGTTAAACATTGTCACCTTGCAGGTTTTCAGGAAGTGGGGAGGGGAGAAGAGCCGATTTGCCGCATGGATGGGAGCCATGCTGCACCATCACAGCCAGGATAAGTTATGCATGTAGATGTGGTCACAAAAGCAGCAATAGATAGACCCTTCCAAAATAACTAACTAAATAACAAAGCGACGGACGCATTCCTGAGGCTACCATCTCCTGATCTCTCGGGCATTGGCTCCTGCACAGTTTGAATCTCAAACTCTCCTGCTGAAACTCATCCACTTTGTATAGCTAAGTGTTCATGGGACCAGGGAGAGATGTACCCAGGGACAGCCAGCTATTGTCCAGCTTCATTCACTACTTTAGATCATACTTCATGAGTTCATATCATTTCACATAGCGCAGCTCAACACAGTTCTTTGCATAAAAAGACAGCCGTGCATTTCAGCACGTGGGGGAACTTAAGTGCTCCTGAATCCCATGCCTATAACAAACACAGATGAGCATAATGATGTGTAATAATACGCACTACATCATTACCAAGTATTTTTCAGGAGGTGAAACTGATTTCCTGTTAAATGATCTTAAAATGTATAGGCAATTTAAGCCACCAAAATATACATATTTTTCCCTACTTTGAAGAGTATTTTAATCATGTTTTAATCAAGATAGCCATGATTACCAATTTATCAAATATCAATTTAACAACAAAGATTATGGAAATTTTCCCCAACCCAGTGAACAAAATATGATTAAAAGAGTTCTTCAGAGCACTGTGATGAAAATATGCATAACTCTATTCCTCAGATATGTTCTAGCACATGAAGGGATCAACATATTGTAAAAGCAGTAGGCTATCTAGATAACAAAACAAAAAAAAAAAGAAAAAAAAAGAAAAAAGAAAAAAGAAAAAAAAAGAGGGAGTTATAAATTGCAATAAAAACAACTATTTTACAACATATTTGAAGGTCTATTTTCTCATATATTCAAGCCTGGATAGCATTGTCTGCACCTCAGACTGTGTGGTGAAAGCAACACTGTACCTTTATTTATCATTGCAAACATTCTTTACTGAGTAGTCTGGTTCCAAAGTTTGATTGATAGGTATGTAATAAAATTATCTGAATCTGGAGAAGTGTTTGGTGCCTTGGAAATTTTTAAGTACCTAAGTGTGTGCTTCAAAACTAGCATTGAATTTTAAATCGGCAATTATTCTCTTCTTAAAATCATCCCCAAAAAGAAATGTTGGTTCTCGTATTCTCCTTTTCACCCCCAAAAGCACCATTCCTACAGCTGCAATAGCAGCTTTGATTTTTCATTTAAAAAGATATTGATACATAAGCAAGACATAAGCAGAAAGCTATTGGCTTCATCTCATTTCCTTGGGCTTTTCTTTCTTTGGTTAGGCACAGAAACACAAATCGCAACTGTTAGATCCTTTTTGCTACATCAAATCTCATTTCATTTATTCAGGTTTCCTTTGATACTTTCTTCAAACAGATTCACAAAACACTTGAAACACAATTAAAAATCTTAATATAATCAAGCTATTTGCCCCAAGACCTGAAAAGAATAGGGACAGAGAAGAAAAAATGTATTGTTGTTTGTATTTTTAAATACTTCAGATACTGACAGAATGAGGATGGAAACATAGATAGAAAGGACAATATAATTTTGATATAATTATTGAGCTTTACGGTAAAGGGTAAAAATGCCTTTAAACTACTAAAAATACTTATCTTATATATTAGATATTTCACTGAAGTTTAAAAATGGTTTATACCAAAAAATGGCATTTATTTTAAAATATCTGTCTTCATTATAAACATGGCTGATGATACGATCAGCAGGAGGAATGAGTGGGTTCAAGCATCTACAGAGTCATCCTGAAGGGACCACACACACACACACACACACACACACACATAAACACATGAGCTTATTCAACAACCTGTGGAAAAGTAAATGCCTTCCTGGTCACCTCTAAGAGGCAATGCTTCCCCTCAGGTAAATACTGAGTGTGTGGGAGACAAAGAATGAATTCAGAAAAATACAACCACTAGACACAAGCCATAGATTTACATTATAAATTCTTTTCTCTCTATCCCAATGTGTTAGGCCAATGCTAACACTACAGCTAAGCCAGTGCAAGTCCAAGCTGCTGCAGAAAAGGGTGGTATCTTCTCCATTCTTTTCCTACTTGAGTGATCATGTGCCTGCAGGATGTGTGGATTTACTGCAGGGTGATCCAGTGGCAAAAAAAAAAAACTGAAAAAGACAAGATTAAAAAAAAATAGTTTTCTGTCCACTCAGCCAGCTGAACCAATTCACCCTGAAGATGCATGGTCATTTGATTCAATATAAATGAAGTAGCAGAAGCCCACATATGGGTCAGGGAACAAGGACTGCCTCTTTCAGAGGCAGCTTGACAATACATTGACTCACAAAGTGAGCTCACATCCTCAGTTTTGCCTTGTGTTCATGTAAATATCACCAAGTGATGTTTCTTTGACAATCAGACTACCCCCCCCTTTTCCCCTTGGGCCACCCTAGTTAGGAAATTTTCAGCCCAGCTCCTGTCTCCAAGAGAACTGGTTGCCTGGTTTATGTAAAGAGACATCTGGGTGGAAATCAGATCATGGTTGCAGCCACCTAAATTAGGCATCTACATGTGAACTAGGTGTCAATACAGTCAGTGAAGAACAAGGACTTGATTCAGCTCCTTAAGCAAAGATGCTTCTTCAAGCTGTCATACAAAGCCCAAGACAACTGCTCAGGGTTGGCAGATATAGCATAGGACCTATGGGAGATCCATACATGTCTGGAGAGGCAGCCAGGGATTCATGAAATATCCTGGGGTGCCTCAGATGTCATTAGATACCTCTGTGGAGGCCACTGAGTGTATTAATAGACTAGCTGGCTATAACAGGAGTTTAGACACCTAACTCCTGTGTGACTACATATAGCTGTCAGTCTGTGAGCTGAATTCAACCCCCTCTTGCCAGCTTCAAACTCTCACTTTCTGTGCCTTCACCTTCTCTAATCAAAATCCCACTTTTGCATAATCTAATCAAGCCATATAATGCTGCCGCCATCTAGCTCAATTTTTATATTTTACACCTCCAGAGCTACTGGATACAAACCTTTTGGTGCCACTAGCTCCACTTTGCCATTTCTCACCGTCTTTAGCTACAATACCACATCTGGGCTATCAAACAAGCTATTAGATTTCTTTTTGTCTTTTATAATTGTTGGCTAGTAACAAGAATTTAAGCAGATACTATTCAGCTTTGGTTATTTCGTTAACAATCGGAAAACCTGCCACTGCAAAGGGCTTAAAGTTACCTATAAGAAACTTACCCCAAACCCTCCCAACCAGGTAGCCTAACGCACTCATCTTCCCTCCTCATTCCTCTGGATTCAGCTTATTTCCCCAGAATTAAAGGTGGATAAAGAGTAAGAACGAGCAATCTGCTTTGAAGGGTTAAAGAAACTACAGCCCCATCAGCTGAGACGTACACTTTCTTACCCCACTTCAGTGCAAAGTGACAAAACTTAGCTAAAACCGATTCATTCACCTTTCCTGTACACTGAGATGAACCCCAAGTTCCTCCATGTTCTTCCACTTGAATTAAATGATAGAAAAAAAACTTTGCAGACCACATAAAGGCACAGTAAAACCAAGAGAAGTTCAATCTCTCCCACTGTGCCCTTCTGATAGACTTGCAGACTTGTGAGACTGTCAGTTTTTATTTCAGTTCCCAAAAGAAGAAAGGCCTGTCTAATCTGCGTATTGGTGCAAATCCTCACCACCTGGATGCCTCCTAGATGTTTGGAGCCACTGGTAGTTTCAATCAAATGTGACCAAAAAGTACTAGTTCCAAAAACATTACGCTCCCACAGATTACCTTCAGATGTGAAATAATCAATATTAGTGCCTGCGATAAAGAAAAGTTTATAAGGGGAACTTATCCTCRTTAAAAGCGCTGGAGAGTCCACGTGGGAGAAAGCTGCATGACTGCTTCAACCAAGAGAAAAGCAAGTAGGAGAGCTCTCAGGTTATGGGATCCCAGAGACATTAGCCAGGAGCCACAGGTCTATAGAAATGAGGCTTCCTGGGGTCTGCTGCTCATTTATTCAATCCTCACTCCACTGCTGAGACTATTAATATCACACCTTAACTACCTCATTTGTGCAGTTCCTCTGACTGCAGTGGAATTGTTCCCATCTTCAGATGGGCAAGACCAGCAGGATTTGGTTTACCGATGATGGTTTTTGTTTTGTGTGACTGAAAGAACAACATCAGCTTACTGTGAGCTGACTACCTCAGTTAGGTGTCAAGTCRTGACGTTTGTCTGCAGCTGACTTGGGCTGACTGAAACAATATATTATGGATGAGAGACTTTGCTGTCTATTACAGATCCCGAGTCCTTCAGTCCTTCAAATCTTCTCCAACATTAGCACTAAGCTGTCTTTTGCCAATGACACACAATAATAAAATTTTATTGTTATTGTAGACTTTTCCAATTTAGGATGCTCTCAGAGTCATCTTTGTGTGTAACTTTATGCCAACTGTGCATGTACACACAGTATATGTGTAATTGTTTTGGATGATATAAGTTTCCATCAGAAAGAAGATAAGCTGAAATTACAAAATGCGTTTTCATCAATGACCTCCTATTAGGCTCAAGAGTCACTGGGTTAAATGTCAATGATCTGATATCTACCCTGTAGCAAAGCAATCTCCTCATTCACAGAATATCTACCATTATACTGAGTACAAATCAGAGCAACTGTTCTCCCATTTATGAGATTTATACAGCCATTTAAAGAAATTTTTCTTGTGAAACCACTGATAATATCATCCCAATAGCAAAGTGAATGGTTTGAATCAAATTTCCTCCAAGCTAGGCACTAGTTTTGTGGGTCAGCAGGAACTCTCAGAATATGCTGGTTTATAGAAATAAAGACGAATATAGACATATTAAACCTGTCTTTTTCCAAAGCATAAATCAAATCTCCCATAGAGGTTTTAGGTTACCTTGGAGGAGAGAGAAAAAAAAATAGTCAAAGCAGTCACAGCAGAACTGGAGAAAAACTTTGTAATTCCTCTGCCCAGTTATCTATTTTCAGAACTATTCTCACAAGGTCCCAAAGACAAAAGAGGCAGCCAGGCCTCCCAGCAGCACACCGCAGATGGTGAAATGGCTTGACTGGCCAGCTGATGATTCCCATTCGATCCTGAGCCGGTTCCCTTCCTCCTGCTGATCACTGGCCCACAAGTATGAGACTCCTGCTGCTCATCACTTCTACCCTCCTATTTAGAAATAGAAAAATGTGCCCTGCCAGTGCCCTTTTGCACTTCTGCCTTTGCTCGCCTTCTAGCTGTGGTGCGTGTAGTGGTCTCTGTGATCCCTACTCTTTTTTTGTTTTTCTTCACCTCTCTCTCAAAGATGTTATGAGAAACGGGGAGCACCACATGCATCTGACATCCTGAACTGACTCTGCTCCTCTACCTTTAAGGATCACATTGTCAAGCCAACAATGGCTCTGCTAGCCTCTCTTTTGCTCCCCGGGATACAGCCCCATTTGAATTTTTTGCATTCATAAGCTTCCTATTACTTGCTCTCCAAAGTTCATCACATACAAAACTTTTCCATTCTCACTCTGGGAGATATTAATCTTGTTTCCCAGAGTAAGTGAGTTTACCCATTACCATATAAAGTAGTCCCTCTCCTGGGCACAACAAATAAATATTCCCAACATTTCTGTTAAAGCTAACAATGAAAATATGTTAGAGCAGAGTCAACTAACACTCAACAGCAGTCTCATTACAGTCTCAGAGTGGAGATGGAAGAGGAGGGTAGGGAGAAAGAATGTTAAAACCCCCTGGATATTAATAATTAAAGGTTCCAGCTATGTCCCCGGTGCCATATAATGTTTTGTCACTCATTATGTGGTAATCAGAGGCGTGAGGAACAAACTAGTCTACACAAAGTGGGATTACAGCCATGAGAGCACAAGGACTTTAATTAGCTGTGGTTCTAACTTTTAACTGTTGCTCTTACAATAATAGAAGGGTTCAATCAGATGTAAAAACATATTTCCTCCTCCACCCACTCTGCATATCCTCAGTACCCTGGGTGCTCATGGTGTTTGTTTTTTTCCAGTTTCATTTTCAAATTGATTTCCATTTGTTTCATTTTCTCTTGACACATCAGAAATCATCGATCACTTAATTAAAAAAGAGCTGCAAAATAATGATTAATTACTATCCAGAGCAAAAGAATGTGAAAGCTTCACAACTGAATATGTTCTGCGAAGGTGAATACCTCTCCAAGAAACAGGCATAACTGGTTATGCCAGCTTCACCCATTTAGGAGGAAGGGTTTAGAGGGCTATTTTTCTGACAATAAATTTAACTTCAGGSTTGCAAAGAGGAAACATCAAAAGTCAGGAAATGAAAGCCTAAAAAATTAGCTTTGAATCTTTTGGCATGCTTGTTATAATGATTCTTTAATTATACAACTGCATAACATTTTTCCATAGGAAAAAGTGCCACATTTGGTCTACAAAAGGACAATGCTCCACAAATGAGGCAGCTGTTCTGTGTTTGCTGTTAGCCTCCTTTTTCAGAATACAGTCCCATGCCTCATTTACTGAGATTCATCCAAGCCCCACCCAAAAAATAAGTAACTTTTTTCCTTGGTAGGATTTTTTATGACATCTAAAAGAGTCAGAAAATCTCATGCATGCTTAYAGCTTTGGAGAACAGGAACAGGAATGCCATCTGCATTTTCAATTATTTGCTGCACAGAAACACCGTGTCTGCTTTATTTCAGATGGTCTTTTTGATAGCCAGTGGAAGGAAGAGCCCTCCATTACAAGGCTGATGCTGCATTCTTCAGGTCTGCTCATTTTCAGTAGTCAAAGATAAAACAGAACTTGTGGACTTCCCCAGGTRCAGCATGTGTTTTGTATTATCAATATAGAATTTGCAGAAAATAAGAGATCTGCTGTAAAAAATTTAGTGCACAAACAAAAAGTACATTTTGAAAATCCTAAAAAGCCACAAAACATGACTCATTCCTTTCCAAATGTCAATTCCTATCATCACTTACTGATGTAAGGCATCGGACCACAGACATGGTAGGACTGTATCTTAGATAAAGTACTTTTTCACTCTCTTGGTTCCTGAAGATATCTGAACTTTTTCTACTCCAACATCCCAGACAAACTCGCCACCAGGCAAAGAATAAACCCAGCATATTCAAATATAGAAGTCTGATATTATAATCAACTTAAAATTGTAACTTAGAATTAGACCAAGATGAAATGTGGAAAGAATAGGATTTGCTGGAGTGAAGCATGGGATGTTTAATAATGTCCATAAATAATAACTTTGTCTATGGAAAATTAGGGGCTTCTGTAGGGCATTTGATCTCTGCAGAAGTATGTGAAACTGTTCTCTGAACAGACTATTTAACAAAGTTCAGACAGATACACAGGTCCAGTTACATTAAAATACAAAATCTTTAGAACTGAACTAAGCGGCAGGTCCAGGACATAATGAATCTTGCCTCATCCCACAGTCCACAATGCCTCATTAATTAGCGTTTTCAGTCCACTGCCCATGGCTATACTGTTAATTTTACAGGCTTTTGAGTAACTCCCCTGCACCAGTTGTGGATGGTAATGTATCTTCTGAAGAGACACAGGGTTAAAAATGCTTGTGTAACCCAGAGTTTCCAAAAGAACCCAGTGCTCCCAGCTCAGAAGACAAGTTGTCTTTTGCTTTTGTAAACAAAACTGGATATTAAAATGACAGAATTAAAGTACTGTGGCAGAAATACATGCTGGTGTTCACTGTATGTTGAAACGACTGTTGTAGCTCAGAGGAGCAAAAAGGAGCACTGTATCCTACAAACCGAAAGGTAGCAAGTACATTGATCTTACAGGAGTTTTCAAGGGATGGCCATGAGAAAGGGAAAACAGGGAAAGGGCATTTGGCCAGGACACCAAAATGCTTTGCTATGGTTCTAGATGTATAATTCCATAAGGCAGTCTTGTTTTCCATATAGTCCCATTAACGGCGAGTACAAAATATGTAACTAAATTCTTCAGTGATCTGCACTGTCACTGGAACCATTCTTTGAAACTCAGCTTACATATAGTATATAAAATATTACCCTTAAACATTTCTTAAGTAATACAACTTTAACTTTATTAATACTACCTGAATATTGGTATTCCAACTGACTCCGTACATTAATTTTCATAAATCATCTATAGTTGATTGTCCTCCAGAGTAGTTTTATCAGATCTGAAGTCACCAGTTTTGAAATGTCATTTTAAATAGTCATCATCTTCTGCTCCAGACAATTTCATTAAGCTTCAAGGGTTTGTCATTTTGGATCCATCTTATATTTGGATTTTAGCTATAGTACAAATGACATTTTGGTAGATCCCTTGTTTGCAAACAGAAAACGGCAACATTTCTTTCTTGTGTTTGAACAACTCATAAAATAAAAAAAACAAGAAACCTTCAACCCAAGTAACTCCTTAAAAGCCTGCTATGTTGGTTTTCTTATAGTTATACTATGGAAATGAATAAAAGAAAACATCCACATATCATTAAAGAATGTTGTTTCAAGTTTCATTATGTTTTCAATCTATTTCTTATATTCCCATAGATATTTTTAAGGTAATACTGAAAATCAAAGACTAGATATCCAATTTGAAATTTTTATAAGGTAATATCCTTAAAAGCATGTGAATTTTAATGTCTTCTGTACATTTCTAAGTGGGGCCTAAATAAATGATAATATAATTAAAATTACTTAATTTCATTTATACAATGATCTCATCTGTTTGTCACTGCTATGCAGTTACAGTAATACTGTACRATATTGTATTAACAAACTAACTTGATATTCTTTTTTTTTTTTTAACCTTTGTGGACTGCATTAAAATTTACCTGTGAAGGGTAGAGCCTGATTACAGATAGTGTTCTAAATCTGAGGTAATCATTTGAGTGACAGTGAAGTTTAACTTTTTAACGGAGTACCCAATATGGCTGTAAGAAAAAGCCCAATTACAATAATGAGGAATACAGTATAAGTAAAACATGGCAAGAATTGGGACAAGCCCAGCTGCTTAAAGCCCATTTCTCTTCTCCACAGTACAAGTGGATCATTAGAAAAATCGGAGAGTCAGTGCCATAATTTCATCTCACACATCAACTCTCTGACTAAAACATATATATGGGCCTTGGCATCTGACTCAAAAAAGGCTATTCTTGTACCCTCGTGCAGGGAACACAAGCTCCATGGGGGTGAATATCTAAAAGAGAATGGGAAATGAAGTGATCCATCAGTACGGGGGAATGGGGCAAGGATGGATGGGGCCTAAAATGACAGGGTCACACTAACTCCAGAAGTCCTTCGTGGATCTACGCAATGAAGGACATCATATATGCCATTTAATAGGGCAGCATTTAAAAGAATACACTGCACAGGGTTCCTCATTATTCATTAGGGCTGAATCCCCATTCATCCTCCTTTATACACCATCCTGAATCTGCCCTACAGAGTCTTTTACAGAGAAATAACAATAAACTCTCTTATCAACAGCTTGTTGTAGCAGATACAATACATGGGGTACTGAGATCAAAAAGAGCATGAAAAGCATTTCYGCCAACATTGTACAAAATATTGAACATCTGCTATATCTGGGATCCTGGGAGTTGTAATTATAATTTTTGAAATCTGCACACAAGAGTTATAAATATTAGAACTGTAGCCTGTGAAAGCCATGAAATATTTAAGTTGTTTGGCAGGCTTAAGAAAAACTCATAAACTTAATTTAAGCAGCCAAACACTGTATTTTTACAGATTTTACATCTTTCATGTCATTAGTCATAAATTAAAGCAACCATGGAGCAGCGCAGAAGTTGCAACAGCAAGTCCTGTAGGTAAAAAAAAAGGTCAGCTTGTGATTTAAGACTTTCACCAAACACTTCACCTTTCCACTTACCCTGTATTTCAATTCTTGTATTAAATTTGTCGTAGGTATTTTTAGGGCATCCATTATTCTATTGTCTATTAAGTCCCAATAGTGTGCTTAATATTGTACACAAGTATAAAGATAGTGGGCCAGCTTCACCAGGTTTTGGATTCAGCCTAGCAATGCAAAGTAGTCCATAACCCATCTTATTTAGCCTGTCCAGTAAGGTCAAGAGCTGTTTTGAACTATTGGTGAGACACTCAGAGTCTTGTCCACTGTTCCTGCTCTAAAGAAGAGACAAGGAAAGTATACAACATCCAAAGGGTGATTTAAATTTGAGGCAAGGCAGGCAACTTGCAAAGATCAGTGATGAAAGGCATTGAGGAAGGAGCCTAGGTAGTTTGGCAGGAGACAAGAAAAACACACCACACCTAAAAGGGTATCATGAATGAAAACAAGATAAGAGAGGGGGAGGAATAGGAAGAGGAGAGGAATAAAGTTGYGCATGGGGGCCTTTCAGTTTGTTACCATCTTCCAAACTTGTTCAGACACATCAGAAATGTGCTGGATGAAGGTGATTAAAATAATAACCAAGTTTAGAATAGTAAGCATAACAGCCAAATTCACAGAAGCTAAAATATGAAAAGACCCAAAGGCAAATTCTCATTTCTACAGTGTCTCCTCCACCTGTTAGATATCCATATGCTACTAGTGAAAATGTAGCTCAACAAATGGATTTGGGGATCGCTAAATGCACTACCAAAAGTGAAGCAAGAAGTTAACTTGAAAAGAAATAGAGAAAACAATCTAAGGATGAGGTGCCAAATTTTACTCTCATAAATCCGGCATCCAGTGGACACCACCACTCTCTGAACAAGAAACTCTTCTGACATCACTGATATTACAGTGGATTAGTGTAGGGGTAACAAAGGAGAATGTGTCTCAGGGGGCACAAATGTATACAACACATTCACAGAAATTCTCCTTTGAACTACTGAACTATGAGTAAACAGACAAATACAACCCCACCTTTGACTATCTGATAAAACATGCATCCAAGTGCCAGATGCCATGTTACTATGAGTTGTTAGGGTAGCTGTTAGTTAAGTTAATGAACCTAATTATGATCTCACTTATACATATTTTGCACTAGTATAATACCATTACATTCAGTAAAGTCATTCATGAACTACACCTTTGTGCTGCAGTGCCAGCAGRTTCTCTTTGCAAAAGTGGCATATCTGGATTGAGGAAGGTAYACTGTAATTAAAGAGGGATCACTATAGTTTAGAGGCTTTCATGAAAATCCTTTTCCTAGCTGCCATTTTAGGATCTGAGGAAAAAGGTGTGCCTTGAAATTCCCCCATGCTGCAAAGATCCATGCTTCTTGTTTCAGGCTGATGAGTCTGAGAGGGATACTCCTGTTATTTAACTTGAGGTACTAAGGTAGGTATCTGAGTTAGGAGCCCAGCTACTTTTTTAACAAAAGAGGAGAGTGATTCAGAGAGGAGGGGGCTTGAAATGCTCTCTGGAGTGCTTACCTTCTTCTACCGATTAATAGGAAATCTGGTCTCTGATTAAGGTTCAGAATTTAGTGCAACCTTGCCTTTTGCCTCGTGAGCAACCCCAGTTTGCACAGTGTAGCTGAGAATCTGAACTCCTAATTCTCTTCCCAAGAAATTCACATGCTCTACAGCAGCCAACACATTAAAGATCACAGTGTGACTAAATAAGCCACACACAAAGTATTTTGCAAGAATTTTGTTAAAAACAATTAATTCAAAACCATACTTTCAACAAGTGTCACTATCTGTTCCATTTTTCATACACACATTAACAATAATCTTTGCATTACAGAATACAGTGCAAGGAGCTTTCACCATTCTAATTTCCATTATGCAAGATGGAAAGGGGATTTCCTGCCATTCTCAGCACAGACAATTTTAAGTCTAATCATATGGCTGGTATATATAAACTGTTTTTGGAGTCATTCACACCTTTGTTATCATCCTTATTCGCTCTTCCTAAGTCCTTTCTCCAATAATTGTTTTCTTCCTGTTCCATTGCAGTTGAGCTGAGAGGGCACTTATGAGAAGAAGAATGCACTTTGCATTTTGTTCTTTCCTACTTCTTCCTCACTTTTGTTCAGATCCACAGTAAAGAGAAATCAAGAGCTGGGAAAGAGGGATCCTATCAAAGAGAAGAATATATAGAAGAACCTAAAAGAACTGGGAATAATTATAAGGTCTCTGCAGTTCCATATCTCTGAGATTTTCCTAATCTGCCTGATCATTTTAGCCCAAGCTCTCTCGCCATTCTGTGGAGTGGCAAGGAAGCAGAGCCAGGGTTCTACAAATCGGCCTAAAACAGCACGTCATGTCATGGCATCTGTACAAACATGGGCCACTACTGAATTCCCACATTGGCTTTTGGGCTGACAAATTTCTTCAACAACATTTTGAATAAAAATTAAGGTCAAGTTAAAATAAAAATCATATCTTCATTAGATAAGCAGTAACATATTTCTAATGTATTTATAAGAGTAGGAATAGAAGATGATTCAAAATAAGAAAGAATCCTTCCAGTTTTCTGTCTAAAAGTGCAAAAGAAGTTGGAATTATCAGTATGATGTTTTTCAGACAGCATTACAGTGTTTTATTTCAAAAAGTAGATGTCTGTATTTCTAGAAGATGAATTTCTCAGTTTTGCCACAGACATTAGTAAGCTGATAACTAAGATGTCTCTGTCAGTCACCTCTGAATCTTAATAACTTTTTTATTTCACCTACATTTCTACAGCATTGTCACAAGATAGTTATGTAATACTAGGTGTCTGCAAATACTAACTATAAAGAACTTAGGATGACTAGATATGTCCCCAACTGTCCAGAGCAAGCTTATATTCACCTTAATAGTGCCCCCAAATTCTAGGGAAGAATGGAACATTCTCAGGGTACCTACTTTGGCAGCTCGTAAATATATTTTTTTTTTTAGTAGAAAACTAAGACAAGGTTATTCATGCTCAGTTTAACAAGGCAGGAGCCATTGCTACTTGGCTCAGAAGTTAACCAGAACTGCAGTGATTATAGTACAAAGCCTACTTGGACTCAGAATTCAGCATTGGCCACACCTGCCACATTTTAGGTGGTTGATATTTCTGCATTACTGTCAATTCTAAAATGAAAAAAATCCCCCAAAGGATACTTTACACTATATTAATTGCAATACTGCATGGGCTGGGCTGTCAGGTGGGTTTGAAAACTGGCTGGGCTGCCAGGCCCAAAGGGTAGTGATCAATGGTATGGCTGGCAGGCAGTAACAAGCAAAGTACCCCAGGGGTCAATATTGGGGCCCATATTGTTCAACATCTTCATTAAAGACCCAGATGATGACACAGACTGCACCCTCAGCAAATCTGCGGATAACACTAAATTTAGAGAGAGTGGCTGACAYGGTGAAAGGCTGAACTTCAACCCACAGGGACTCTGAGAAACTTGAGGACTGGACCAACAAAAATTTCATGAAGTACGGAAAACTGCAAGGTTCTGCACTTGGAGTGGAATAACCCCATGCATCAGCACAGGCCAAAACACAACTGGCCAATAAGCAGTCCTGCTGAAAACAAAGGGGGACTTATTTTTACAACAGACACCACTCTTAAAAGCTAATAGCACAGTCTCATTGTGAATAAGGCAAATCGTGCACTTGGCTGTGTTCGGAGGAGTGTGCCCTGCAGTGTCTCCCTCTACGCAGCACYGGTGAGGCTGTACGCACAACAGTGTCAGTCTGTGGTCCCCAGTTCAATAGGGATGCGCAGAAACTTAAGCGGGATCCTAAGATGGTAGCAGAGGGCTACTAAGATGGTCAGGGACCTAGAGCMCGCAGTTTGCAAAAGAGATGGGTAAGTGAGCTTGTGTAGTCTGGCGAAGAGGAGACTAAGGGGTAGCCTAATAGCAACCTGCAATTTCCTGAAGAGCAGTTACAAAGATGATGGAGCCAAACTCTTCTTGTCAGTGGCAGACACTAACAAAGGCCAACAGCCACAGATCGTGGCTTAGGAGATTCAAGATGGACATTAAGGCAAGAGGGAGCAGGTTCCCCAGAGCAGTTGTGGCATCTCCATCATCAGAGATCGTCAGGACTCAGCTAGACAAAGTCCCACCTGATCCATTCCAGTGCTGGCAATAGTCCCACTTTGAGCAGGAGGTTGCACTAGATGACCTCCAGAGCTCCCTTCCAACCAGCATTTTTATGATTCTGTGACCCTTACAGTTGCTACCGTGACTGTTGAAAGTGTACATCAGATGGGAAGACTGCAAACACTCTCAAAGAACTCGGTGACAATAACTTTTTAATCTGTCTTTAGTTATTAAACATAGAAATGTCAGTTAGAGCTGAGGGGGACGGGAACAAGAACAGAAGGCATTTGCTCTCACCAGCAGGTCTAGGTAGAGCAACTTGTTCATATACTCTGTACCAGTAACCTGGGTCTCTGCAAAGACCATGAACATAATTGCACAGCATGTTTGTACACCTGAGATCCCATACAATAATTCACAGAGGCATACTCTTAGTCATAACAAGGCCTCAGGAGTTCAAAATGAACAATCTAGATAGGACAGCGAGGAGAGAGACAGCAAGCTGACTAACAGCAAAGATGGAAAATCCTTTACATACCCAAGGCTCCGCAAAAGAGCCATTTGTGGCACACAGGAAGCAGACAAACACAGGCCAGTGCACACACAACCCTCTGTATGACCAGAACAAATTAAACAAAGGAAATGGTTTTAAGTGCCCAAACTGCCTGACTCCACAAGGTGCCATCAAAAGCATTTTCCAAATCAATGTCACCATTCTTTCTGTAAAAATCAATATGGAAAATAGAAGCAAGGGTAGATGGAGATGCAGTTACTCATTACTTAGACATCACAAGACAGGATGACTGTAGGAACACCAGATTGTTGGCTTTAGCAGCTAAGACATGTCCAGAGACACACTGCAGATATGGGATACTAAGAACAACTAGAGAAAAATTCTGTTGTTGCATGTATATTAAAAAACTGCTGTTTCTTTTTTTTTTATTTATAACCTCTATTTTCCCCAGGCTTGTATCTAAATGCCTAATTTCCAGTTTCACTGAATAAATCTTTCCTTCATTTCTTCTACCTGCTATTAGACATCAAAGTGACCCTAAGTGAAAGTTCAGTGAGTCTCTATCCTCTAAACCCATAAATGGGGGTACACTTGTTGCCAGACTGCAAAGAGTTAGTGTGAGAGCTCATGCTGCAAAGTTTTGAGAGGGAAGTAGCCTTCAGCCAGCCTCCCCGCTGCAGAAAGCAGAAAGCTGAGATACACCCTGCAGACTAATAATGTTACTAATAGAAACACACTCTCAAAATCCATATAAAAATACCTTTCCAAWGATATTTGTCATAAACCTGGTCTTCTAATATTTATAGCAGAACTCCTAAGCTAGTCCTTCAGAAGCTCTGAGTTCTCCATATTGATTTTCTTAGAAATTATTTTAAAGTTTTTGGAGAAGAAATTTGAATCAGCTTCCCTTTGCTAAGGACTTCCCTTCTCATTTCCAGAAGGAGTCCTGAGTAGGACGAATGTAGATTTACCAAGAACCATCTGGGATCTATAGCTTTCCCCCAGAAACACCAGCCAATGCAATCTGCATCCCCAGATAATACCACACAACCACAGCTGTACAGCTGCATAATACCTACGACTAAAAGGGAGCAGTGCCAATCCTTTTAAGAAACACAGTTTGACTCAGTTGAAAGCCAGACTCTTTTTCCCCTTATAGTAGTACATCCTCATTGTATTTTTAACAAATTTCAAAGAACAACTGACACTGAATATATACCAAAATATCCAAATCATAAGAAATTTTCCTGTCATATCCCAATGATTCTGAATTGAAATACTCACATGATTTTGAGTTGAGATATCCAGCAGCAAGTGTGAAAAACAGTTTTCACCATCACTGCCTTTCAGCTAGTTCAGAAAAGCTTGCTGCAATTTACCTAATGTCAGGGTTCTCAGATGAACAACTCAAATTCTCCAGATAACTTCCCCATTAGAGGATTGGTGTTGCAAATCTACGTATCTGAATAACGTTATTCAAGAAGCACCACATTTTGATAACAAAATCCTTTGTGATGATTACCTAATAGCCAGCATTTGTTCAAACACTTTTAATAGACCCTTTTTATCACATGCAAAAAGAATTTCAGTGCTAGTTCAGTCTCCTGTTTCATTCTGTCATGAATCACTTTGTAGAGACATTTAGAAGTCAATAATCCACTGTAGCTTTGATGACAGGTGATTAATTTCTACATTTTAGAGACATAATAAGATTTAGCAATAAAAAGGCCTTGAAGTAACCTACCAAACAGCTTTAATCTCAGCCTTGGGACTGTTGCTAAATATGAATGCTTGTACACAAATGTGGATGATTTAAGTTAGTAGGTTTTATTGCAGACTTCTTGCCTTTTCATATTAATCTTGCTTTACAATCAGGCTATCTATACAATCAGTTTATGCTGAATATTGTTTCCAACACAAGACTTGGGGGAGGAGAGTTAAATTATTTACCCACATGGGCTATATTCTACTGAAAACTAGTTTTACGTGCTTTCCATTATGTGGCTTACCAACGCTCTCTGTGTGGCAAGGTTAGGTGTGTAAAAAATAAATAAACTATCAGACACACTTACACAACTAGACAGTACCTGACTGCAGAACCACGCAGAGCCCTAAGAGCTCAATCCATCACACAGTGAAACCAGTGGGAGTATTTTGTTGACTTCAGCTGGCAGATCAGTATAACAGACACCCTTGAATAAAAGCAGAAATTCCAAGCTCTCCAGCCATGTTTTGGGGAAAATAAGGTACAGCTATATAGTTCCTGATCCAGCTTTCCTGAGCTCTTGAAAACATTGTCTGGATTCTTTTGTTTCAAAAGTGGTTTTATATTGAAAACAGTACCTGAAAAAAACAAAAAATTATTCTTTAAAACCTCAGCCTCATGCATTTTCTTTATACATTTGCAGGGATGCTTCATTTTTCTCCTCAAAGTACTCCAGTCTGACTTCTTTTTTTTTGTCTATAAAACATTAAATCTTCACTGAAATTCTCTTAACCAGAAATCTCCAGATAAATTCACAAAATGGTTCTATAAGCTATTTCCCTCAGGGAGCAGAAAGGACAATGCTGCTGTAAGTGACTTAGAAAACCCGTTTGCCAGTGCTTAATTGTAAAGACTTTCCTAGAGTACATGGGGGCCTAAGTTGCCTAGCCTAAATTACTGTTTGCTGGTGATCATATGCTGTCCTGTGGGGGGAAAAAAAAAAAAACTAACAGCACAACAGCCCTGTTAGCTGGGAAGACAAAGCAAGTTAGAGGGCTCCATTGTCCTTCTTGTTCTTTGCTATCTTTGAAGAGATCAGCACCTGCAATAAATGACAGTAGAAGAACTGAATTTCTCACATCTGTGGCAGCATTAAAATCTTCAAGAATATTATAAGTATTGTGCTGCTGCCACTGTATACTTTGGGAATGCCAAAGCATTAGATAAGAAGGAATGGGTTCTTCTCAGAGGAAGCCAACAACCTCTCTTTCTCTCTCTCAACACCTGACAAAGCAGACAGGTAGATCWTCCAGACCCTGGAAAAGTCCCTCCTCAGATACCATTCAGGAAAGTTCTAAGGGGGGGGGGGGAAAGCATGTGAGAAAAGGAAAGGAGAAAAGACAGCAATAACACCTCGTTCCTATCTGAAGACTTTGGGAAGGAGGAACAGGTGCCTTAGCAATAATGACAAATGATGTTTTACCAAAGACAAATGGTGGCAATATTGCTATTCAATAGCATCTATTAAGAAGCCATTTGAATTTTAAACTCATTTAACGTAAAGGAGGTTTCAATGTCAGAAAATGTGTGTGAAGGTGCTTAGGACAAATGCTAGATGTGGGGGCAACTGGACGGTGGTGGGATGGGTGATAGGGACAGGTGGTGATGAGCAAGACAGAAGGAAATCTATGCGGTCGTAATGTTGGCTAAATATAAAACGGCAGATTCAGGAGCATCTCAATGTCTCAACCATATTCCAGACCTATATAAGGGTAAGCCATGAGTGCATATATTTTCTCCTCTCTTTCCCCATGCACCTTTGTTTCTGTTGGAAGGACACCCAGGCACCTTGGTTGGAAGGAAGTGCAATATGCTCTGAAAATGTCCCCAGTCTAGATGAGCAGGAACTAGGACACCTTAGTTTAAATGCACCTCCCAACTTTCTTCATAGACTTTCGGGTTTATAAATTCTTTTAGTTGTAGTTTTCAGCTTTCCTCTGCACCCATAGGCACTGAAAACAGTCTTTTTTTCCTCATTTTTCTTGTTAAGAGGAATGAAAACTAAGATCTGCTCATACATGTTTAAATACAATAATCTGATCTTTAAGAAAAGCACTGATTATCACAAATGTTGTGCTAAAAGCATTTTTTCCTTTAAGTTCTCTGTTTCAGAATATCATTTTATGGTGCAGGTTTTCCAGTATTTATATCTCAGCAGGGGAAAGAACTGCTTCTCTATGTAAAGTAGCAAAATTGTGTGTGAGGACAAACACATAGTAAGGAAATGAATCATAGCAAGAGACTGGACAGTTGAGGCAGATTAGTCATACCAGACAGCAAATGCCAGGGTGAGGTACTGCAGTGGAGCTGCCTGTGTTACCGAACACAGGAAGAGTTATGACATTTATGCATTTTCATTTCTACAGGTGGGGACCTCAAATCATTCCATAGGTTAGGCTCTTCGTATCTCTAATCTAGTCCTGCTGAGGCACAGTTGATATACTTCTGACTTGTCAAAAAAAGGCACAAGGCACACTTAAATCTATTCATGGTCCTAACATGAGACAGTAAGTTTGAACTGCTTGTGAAACCAACAGTTACTTCAGAATATGTTATGTCCCAAGCAACACATTGCATTTTCAGTTTCCAAAAATGATTTCTCTGTATAAACTATGCTCTTTAGTTGTTTTGTATATTTCTTATGTAGAGATCCAGCATGAAATAGATTATTTGAATTACCATGCAAGGGCCTTTCTTATCGATTACTCTGCTGAATCAGATGATTCATGACACAAATTGCCCAAACACTCCTTTTTTTTTAGATCTAAGAGATTAAATCCTGTCTTTTGCTAAGGTAAAAGAGGAAATAAAATCTTTTTCTTAGCTGCTAGAAATTCAGCATGTCCCACACCACTCTAGGATCTTTCCATTTTTTTTCAGTGAAAAAGACTAACCACGCAAAATAAACCAACAACCTGGTGGTTCAGTTCCCTAGGAATTGCAGCAGTTTCTGGAATTCCAACCAGCACCTTAACCCAGGTACTTGTACCTCAAAGGAACACCCTATCTAGCAGAGACTCTTCTCACTGTCATAGGTGTCTCTTTCACAACAATTTTATATACCTTCTGCAATCAATTCTGTAGTAGGATCACTGGTTAGGTTCAATTTCTAGGAGATTCTTAGTAAAACACCTAAACAGCCCTTGCTGAAGCCCTCATAGAAAAATAAGTAGTCAGAAAACAGGTTTCAAAAAAAAAAAGTTTCAAAGGTTAGAGGCAGGTCAGCAACTYAGTTTCCAAAGTCAGCAGCTGGTCAGCACAAATATGTAATCCTCACTGATGTGCTAATTAAGAATACTTGGTATCTGGGGTACTACAGCCTTGTTAAATACCTATGTCATCTTAAATAGTTATTTTCACTGCACATTGTCCCTACTAGCCACTCCTGGCTGCTGAGTTCGACACAGCTGTTCTGGCCTATTTCTGCTACGGGCAGCTAAACCACATGCCATAAGGTTTCAGTACCTTTAGCATGGGGACTATGACCTAAAGGATCACATGGTATCTTTGAGGGCAAATAAGGAATTTACTAATGTACTCTTTCTGTTTTCTTTTACAAAAAAACCAACAACACAGAAACATCTTTACTCAGTACTTCTTCAGCCCAAGGAGGTAGACAATATCAGTTAAGGTATGCTCTGGTATGATGAACAAACTTGGCTTGCCCATGTTTTTTCTGACAGGATAATAAATGTCATCATGTTCCTATGTTTGTGGTCTTGTTGTTTTTAATAGAAAATATCCCAAAATATTTTAAAACGTATGTGTAAATAAAATTTATTTAGGTCTCCCCATTTCACCCTTCCAGCCATGTCTCTTTATTCAGCAAAAGAAGATGACAGTACATTCCTAGTCCTACAGGCCTGCATTCCTGTTAAGTTTTCAGGGAAAAGTCATCCTCAGACTTTGCCATCTTCAGAGTTGAAGCAATTGGGCTTACATTTGAAAAGGCGCTGCCTAGCTGAGAGGCCAAATTCATCCAATGGATCTCAAAAAGGTGCCTTTTCATTCTCTTGTCTTTACCATAAATTTCACTCTAAGAATATTTTTTCTRACAAAAGGTTACATCACCATAGGAACTTCTGCCTGACCTAAATCTTTTTTTACAGAAAACTTTTTCAGAAAAATTTCCAGTCATCTGCATTGCAGATTGAGGCTCCTGTTTCGAGAATCATACAAGTAAGTCCACATTTGAGGTTGTGCTTATTTTCCRGCACTATGATTGGGGGAGCTGGGTTTTGTGCAGAAGGCGCACTGATCATGCAGAGTAATTCCATCACTGATATGTCTATATATGCTCACAAATGAGGTGGTATATCAAGCAGTCCTGCAGTATGCCGACTGCACATCTGTCTGGGAAACAAGACCCAGCTGTGCAGGGATGGGCACATTGTTCAGAACAACACATGGATGCTCATGCAGCTTCTATAGGGCAAAGTGGCATGTGGAAAGAGGACTTGTGAGTGACCAGGAAAAGGCTTCAAGGTCATCATGAAGGCATGCTGCACTGAGCACAACTTACTGGCCAACTTTTGGGGAGGAACAAGAGGGAAACCACATTTCTGTGAATAGAAACCCCAAGTCCTCCATCAGAAGAAGCACACAAGGTGAACTAACAGACTGGTTCCTGCTTCAACAGGTGCTGCAAATATTATGATAGAAAGCACTGATCATATAAAGGTCGGCACAGTCCTCTGTACACTACTGTGCTCGGCATATCCAAACTAACTGCCCTGTCACCCTTGACTGTATGAATCACAGGTATAGAGACAAGTGTCTTTATGTTTCTAAATATTCAATTAATACATCTATACTTCAGCCTGAATGATGTGACTGAAACAGGAGCTGAAGTGCAATGAGATACTGATTAGAAAATATCTTATTTTAGAGTGGATTCTGTAACAAAGACATTTATGTATGCAACGTATCAACCTGCCCACATTAGCAAGCTTTTTCAGACAACAATGCCATACTTAGTTTATTGCTGCCTACCATCCCTGGGTCTCCTTGAGTATTACTTGCCAGGGGCTAAGTATTGGCTGAGTTGATTAAATGGCAAACCTCCCACAGAAATCAGCATTCTCAGGATTTTATCCAAATTGTCAACTTATCAATTTTCTTATTCTTATTTCTTTTTATCTTTCAACCTATTTTTTTTCCAAAATGAATTTACCTTAACTCTTGCTGATACCTAAACCACTGTAAGATTCTTTGACTTTGTGTTCTGTACATACAGATTTTCATAAGGCATCTCAATTTAATATTGTTTGTGAAATTTGTGTATTTTCAACCTTCAGAAGCACCAGAAGTCAAAGGTAAAAGGCATTGTTTTAAGGAATACACCATCATATGTGCATTTCATTTGTAAATTATGAACAAACAACTACAGTTATTAAAAGCTGGATTTCTAGAAGGATGTAGCAAAAGAATTTTAATTTTCAGTTAGATAAAGTAGCAGAGTGAGGCTGTCACTGGATCAAATAGCAGAACAGAACTTTTGTATGCTGAGAAATTGCTATATGAAGAAATTTAATATGTACATCTGCTGCTGAAGTAAACAACAGTAGCTTTTCTGCAGGYCAGGTCTAGAAAAGCTAATCTTAGCAAGATGTGCAAGACTAAATAACAGGCACCAGGGTCACGCATCTTATTAAAATCAGTATTTTAAAAACTGCTTGCTTTAAACATTTACCTTGACATTGTAAATTATCTTTAATACCAAGCCAGCTATTATTCAGTTGACCTCTATTTCAAGCAGCTAAATCCCAGATATATGATTGATTTTTGGTCTTCTTTATTCAAAGAAAAATATGAAGCAAAAATAAAGTTTCAATATATTTAAAAATTATGCTTGCAGAGACAGACTATGGTGAAATACAGCCAGCTTCATTTTGTGCTGAACTAGACCAGAAGATTGGGCAGGATATGTTTTGAAGGGACCTTCGCCAACAGATAACCTATATGGCTATAATTAGTGTTTTCCCCCCTTTCAGTTATGCTTAGTGCAACTCACAACTTCAGGGCTCTTTCTGACTTGATGACAGTATTTAACGCATTGCTATTTTCTGTACTTCCTACCTTTGAGATGTGACTATCTTCTAACTAGTTTTTACCAAAGTTAACAATCACAAGCACAGAAATTTAGGATTCTTGTAGATATCTGTTGATTTAGTAATAAGAATTAGTGATGTAAAAATACCTTAATTTCAAATTATTGGTCACATATTGTCACATTTTCCTTATTGAATACAAAACATATTGTCCCTATCCTAAAGCATTTACAATTAAAAAGATTCAGAAATTCAGACTGAAATGCGGCTCCCCTAAAGTCAGTGAAAGTTTTCACAATGATTTCAATAGTCATGATTGCACCCAGAATTTGGACACACAAGAAAACTAAAAGAAAAATACAAAAATTACATAGCCATTATAAAAGAGTGCATGTCAAAGCATTGTAGCTGCCCAGGGTATCATGTGACAATATAACAAAATAATTACTCAGATATAACCAAAAGAGAACAAAAATTCATTAACCATGACTGGCAACTAAAAGGGTCAATTACCTTCCCTTTCCACTCAGTTCAGATGATTTAAGCAGAAAATTTACCAAGAGAACAAAAGATAGGTAAGCAATCTAAGAATCTTTGTCTGTTTGTATATTTTAACAAAGTTTGTTTCTTTTTTTCTTCGATTGTTGGTTACTATTGAGCTCTTCATGTTCACTAATAAAACTTCAGTAATATCAGCACTAAAGTTTCATTTTACCTGTCAGCAGATAAGTAACAGTTTAGTAATGCCTCAGGGTGATTGATGGCAAAGCAGCAAAAAAATAACTAGTACTATAAACCCTATTTACAACATCTAAGAAGAACCTTGAAAAGATAATACTATGGATTACCTTTGTGTTATTTTCTATACTCGTTATAAAATTTGTCACGGGGTCTTTAATTGTCTCATTTTCCATTTTTTATGGTCTTTGTCATGACAATAAGTTTTCACATAATTCAGCATCTGCTAGATAGCTTCAAACTATGCAGCAGGAGTCCAAATACRTTAGAGATGCTGTAGCATGATCGTCAGACTCTTCAACCCTTGCTCACCTAGTGATAAAATTTGTGAAAGAGGAGCTACAGAAGGTTTGATGCCCTCCAAATGAGCAGCCTTTCCCTACCTGCTATTTTCACAACCTTCTTCTTTCCGCTTCCCTGGGCTGGCCACTCAAAGGCCAACTAATTAGATCACAGAGGAGTCAGGTCTGAGTGTCCCCTTTCATGGTGCCAGTGAGCCCCACATCTTTTACAGTAGCCTCCAGAACTCTGGGGTTTTCTCACAAACCAAGTGGATCATAAAGGAATCCCATTCTTCTTTCTCTTTTAATGAAATCTAAGCCCCTTAAAGGAAGCTAAAGAAAGGGGAATCACGAAACAACCTAGAGGCTCAGAAAGACAAATTCCATAACCCAATTTTTTCATATATATCATCATTTTTAGGTCAGTTCCAACTTGTTTTGGGGTCTGTATCTGATTCATAATTTTTTAATATCTATGGCTGGCAACGTCGATGATGATTGAAAAGGGTCARTACTCAAAATCTTGTATTCCAGTGAAGACATTCATGGCTGCTAATGCAGCCTCAGGGAAGCTTCCTTAKAGCCTGTCTGGCAAAGCTTATGAAAAATGCTTTCTGCCTTCTCCAGCTGGCTCAGTGACTGCACTTCGTCCCAGAAAATTTTGACTTGGCCTCAGTTATTCACATTTCTCACATTTTGCCTACACGATAGCAGTGTGATACTTGGGCATAAAAGCTTTAGTGCTTAAGAAAGTCCAAATGGTACATAACAACATACCATATTACTTACATTATACTGATTACTGCACACACATTTCATGGTTCTGCTGCTTCCTCCCTTAGTCAACCAGACTTAGGTGATCTGKAGTATCACATAAAGCACAAGGATGAAGGAAGTTTTGCTCTTTGGCACAAAATTTTCCTCAGTATAAGTAAAACCTGGCTTTTCAGGAGTCTTGAGACTCTCCCAGAAGTGCAAAATGACTTCCACAGAAAGAAGAACCACTACAAATCTGACTTTCTTCAGTCAAGTGCGAGGTTTTTTTTCCATTGGCTTAATTTTTCTGTCATAGACACACATATGAACACAAGTACAACACACAAACCTTGCAAAACAAATTGTTTCCTTGTATTGACTTCTCCTTCTGAAAGATTATAACAAAAGAGACATATGGTAGCTGTTAGTCAGTACCATTTATTGTGCCTGAATACTGCCATGATGAACCCGGACTGAGAACATACCTAGAATAGATTTGCTAATCACTGAAAAAGAAGCCAGTTAAAATAGTGGCTGGAATGATATATAGAATTATTTCCCAGGAAATCTGGCTGCTAGGTGGAGATTTTCACTAACTGAGAGTGTCAATGGTTCTGGTAGGCAGACAATAGGATCAATACTGTAAAGAGAATAAACTCAGGATAGGCTCTTTTCTTTCCCACTCTGTGTGTCTTCTCCTATGTTTTTGGATTCAAAGTAAATGGTGGAAATAGATATAATTATTGCGCAAGTTCCACTGCCTTTATTATCTCAGTCACAAACATACCACAGGCCCTGCCTCAGCTTCAGAGATCTTACGTGGAAGTAAGCCAGAGCAGAAATTGCACCTGTGCCATGTAATCACAAAATCCATTCCTTTGGAAAGGGTAGAAGAGACAAGAACAGGTTGCACTAGCAGGCAGAAGTACTTTACTGTTCAGCGTAGTATGTGGCCAACCCACTTGTCAGCCCTTGTGAGAATTAGAGTTCCAGAATCCCCACTGCTGAGGAAAAACTTCAAAGAGAAGATGAAAACAGGAAAGTAACATTTATATCTCCAGCAAGTTCATCAGTGCTCAATGCACTAATTTCAGCTTAATTTCAAAAGGCTACAGACAGGTATAATAATAATAATAATAATAATAATAATAATAAAAATAATAATAATATTCCATAAAAAAGAACAGGTTAGGGATGAGTACCTGACTCTTGTTGCATGTTTATGCAGGAAAGAAAGGAGCCAAGTGCCATTCCTTCCTCTCTTATGCTTGCTAATAGTACAATAAGTAGTTAGGCCAGTGATGGGGAGGGCCTTGAGGTGCAGATGGAATGGATGGAAAATAAACCTTTAACTGGAAATATTTTATGTCCCATTTCCATTATCCATTATTTGTATCAAATATCAGCTTTTTAAGATGCTTATAAGAGAGTAGAATGATGTATAACCAAAAGAACCTGCATTCTAAATTTTAATTAAAAATGGACTTTCATAAGAATCATGGATTCAGTAAACACGCCTTCATGGTATACATGAGTCAATGAGGTCAATGGGAAACAAGAATGATCAGTCCTCTGAACAATCAAATCATCATAATTAATATTTTGGATTCTATTTTAATCATTTGGGTTTTTTCCACAGTTTCTACTAAATGGCTTTTCTCATTTCCCTCAACTTACTAATATGCATATGGAGATAGCAAATAATGTGGCTGTGACATCACTCTATTATTAAAGGATGAAGCAGATAAGAAAATATGTTGTCAACTTTGCTGGCATTATGCTGTCTCTTGTATTTCAAGAATATATGCTGCACTATGACATGTGCAGTCTGATACACAAACCTAACAGCCTCAGGGGAAGTCTGTAGGGATCTAAGAGATCAGGTAGCATTTTCAAGAGCTATTACTATAAAGATGCTAAATATATAGTTCGTGAAATTTAAAACAAACCAAGAATCCCCATGCTTGGCCATCTTCGTATTTATGCTAGCAGAAAGAAGCAGAAATACAGAGAGTTATATTGGTATAAAAACAATGCATATATGAGACCAGAGTTTGAAGAGGCTGATTTACTAGGGTGGAACAGATAGATACCCATGAGCTATAGATACCAAAAAGCATCTGCATTTGGATTTCTTTGCCAAAATAAAGCAGAAATGTCATGATCTTAAATCGGCCTCTGCTAACAGAAAACTCTGCGAAGGAATTTGTGGGGTGGAAAGGAAATGTAAAATATTTGGGTGCCAAGAGAAATTAGGAAACTCCTTCAAAAGAAGGAAGGAAGGGACTCCTCAGCTTTTATTCTTACTCTGTGTTTCCAAATGTTTGCATACTAAACTTGGACGTTACAAAGAAGACAGAAGTCCTTACCGTGACAAACAGCAAAGTACATAAATTCCCTCTCTCAGGAGCTGACTTCAAGGAAAAGTTGCATTGTCTATTTCTTGTCTGTTATCATTGTAGAAACTGCGCTTGGAGTGTTCCTGGATAAAAGATAGCAATCCAGGAAGACTACTAAAACAAAAAAGAAAAGAAAAACCTGTCGATAATAAAGTATATATGCATGTGTACCATTCTTGAGAATTTGAAAGCAAATTGAAAAAAAATTATATAGCTTTGTTTTCATTTATATTTAACATTGTTAGATTTTCTTTAGCGATGTGTATTCAGCAGCGGTTTATCAAGGCAATTATTCAACACGCAAATGCCTTATCTTGAGCAGTGCCTCAACTTCTTAGTTCATTATTTTGTTTCCAGAAATAAGGTGGGAGTTTTAGTTCATTGTACATTTCACATTAGCAGGCTTTTACCATACAGTAATAGGTCTGTTTACCACTGAATGTTTAAGGGGGGGGGGGGGACACAAAGAAAATGTATTTAAAATGGTACAATGAAGCATTGTTCTTTTAGTGTCATTGAACATGGGCCAACTATACCATTCAGAGGTAAATGCAGAGCTCTGACATTTAACTCTGGAAACATCGTTCTGTAATATCAAAGAGTCACATGTTCAGTAACTGCATCACATTTACAATTGTCTTTGAAGTTTTAATCTCAGTTCATGCTACTAAATCACCATGAAGGTTTATTTTTAACTTGTTATATAAAGTGTTTTTAAAAAATTCAAGGAAACATTTCCAAGTATGAAATATGTCAAACTGAGAGCTGCTAATTGTATAACTTCAGTATACTGATTTTTTTAAATTGACTTTTTGAAGTTTTATGCAAGAAAGAAATGTTTCTTTTTTTTTCAGCAGTTTTCAGATTTTATTTTTAAATTGTGCTAAGGGAAGTGGGAATTTTAAGTATATCTATTGTGAAATATAAATAAGACTAGAATAGATGGTCCCACAAAGCCTAATTTTCCCAATAAGGCTCTGAAAAAAAAATACAGTGAAATTATAAACATAAAGGATAATACACTATTCTTGAAGTTTCTAACACCTTCTAATATCACAGTATATGCTTTAGCAAATCTGTTTTCCTTAACAGCATATACATCTTAGACCAATGAATTTCACTTGTGATYGCTGTGGGATCATAGTCTGAACAGAACAAGACCAGTTGCAACCTGCTGTGACAAGAATTGCTGAGTGTTGCTACCCGAACATGACCACATCTAACTCTTCCTCTGAACTTCTTAATGGGTAGTCACCAGCATCACTGCTGCTTATGCTTAAGTTTCTCCCGTCTTATAAAAATGCCTCCCACTCATCTCTGCCAGTTGTTGCTTTCTGCTTTCATCTCTAACCTCACCCACCAAACAGTCACCATCTAGAATTTTCTTCCAAACCCATGTTAGACCTCTATAATTGCTCTCTATTAAAACTCCTTTCCTCATGGCCTACCTTTCCTCCTAGCCAAAGTTCAGACTCAGCCTTTCTTTACCCCTCAATCTTCTTCTTCCTGAGGTCATATCTTCCCTTGATCACCAAGATGCTTTCTTCTTCCAGTCCTCATTCTTCTCTAGTAGTCTCTGCAGTCTGATTTCCAGAGAGTCTTTCTCTTTAATGTTGAGAACAGAGAAGGGTTATACAGGTACTTGGCCCTTTTTACCTTAGCTTTAGATAATCCCATCCACAAACACAAATTCCATGATGAGGTATACGCAGTTAATTTACAGATCTACATCTTGCCAGCAAAACTGTCTCTGTCTTTTCAATACCAATTCCTAAGTGTTTTGCTGYCAGCTCAGTTCAGCAGGGCTAAAACAGAGTTTTAATCTTTCTCCACTACTCCTTTTTCAACCTCTCCGGACAGAACTTCAGTCTATACTCCAAGTCTCATATTTATCACTCAGGTGAAAGTTGCACTTAAATTTAGTAGATTTCTATGCATATCTTCTCTAAGACACAGCCTTTCTTATCTATTCACACAGCTGTCAATTTTTGCTGGGAGTCCCCTCCTGACAAGCTTTGATTATTGCAGCAGCCCTTTTTCTTGACAAATGCTAGCCTGCTCAGKCTATATACAAAGATCAATACAAAGATCACAATACAAAGATCCCTTTTCTAGCCTGTTGTTTTTACCGTATGGCCTCTTCTTCAAAATCCCTCCCTGAATTCCATCTTCTCAGCTGCATCAAACCCACGCTATGATTTTGCTAGCCAGGCCCTTCATGGTCTGTCCCCCAYGCTGTTATTTCCCACTCAGTTGCAGAACATCAGCTCCCAGCTCCAGCCAGCAAACGATGCCCATGCCCATCACTCATTTGTTGCATCCTCAAATGCTTTCTTTTGTGCTACCCTTCATGGTTGAGAGCTCTCTGTAAACATCCACCTTCAAATCCATTTGCTCCAAGGCCTATGAGAGACCTGACAGCAGTTATGTTGGTAGTGCTGGCAACACTTCTCATCATACTGACTTAGTTTCCTTCTACTCCCTCATCTGTCTATATCAATCTGTTGTTTTCTCCCTTTGATTCAAAACTTGTACCAGTGACCAACTTTTTGTTCTGMTTTTGTACAGCACCTAGCACAACTGGAACGTGGTTCACAGCAAGGGTTTCAATGCACTACAGTAATTCAAATAATGCTTTTTCATACCTATGGGAATGAGTTTCAGTTTTAATTCATACATTGTCTGTGAGATTATAAGCATCCTATTTTCAGATTACAAAAGACATGCTACCATCTCCAGGGCTGGAAAACAGATTAAAACATCTGTCTCTCAGTATAACTTTGTATCTTGGTGAGCCATCCTACTTGTTAAATTTGTAGGACTGTCAATGAAAGTTGTAACATACCAAATGGTGCTGATTTAGATGAACAAGTATATCCGTCACTAAGGAATGGGCTCACAGATCTCTATCTCAGCAGAATTATTAAGTCGCATTATGTTATATAACATACACTGTTAAACAGTTTCCATTGAACTTGGTGGCAAAACAGATTCTGCAGAAACATTTCTCTGAAACAAGTTGTATGCAAGAGCACCAYCTAAAGTGGAGTTATCAGATTTATTTCACAGTTGATTAGATCACACTCTCTCAATGGAAATGAGCATCAGCAGGTCATAATGAAAGTGTAAGTTTTTAAATCTCAAAGATGATAATAGGAGCATCCCTTTTCAATCAGAATGTGTAACATGACAATACACATGCTGGAAACATGAACCCAGGTATCAGATTAAATACTGACTCAGCTCAGGGGAGAGCAATATGTTTGGGTTCAGAAATTTGCTGAAGGTCTCATAGGAAAAAAACAGAGTACAACTTTTCCCAGTGTAGGCAGGGCCAGAAGAAAAAAACAAAGGAGACTTACTTGACTCACCCTCATCAGACGTAATGTTTATTTTAACCTAGATTAACTTGTTGTCTTTTCACTAGTTCAAAACAAGAAACCCCATGGAGAGATGGTCAGCCCCAGGAACAGGGATCACTTATTTGCACAGGATGAAGAGAAGAGAAGGCAGCATGCAGTCTACAACATTTATTTATAGCAAGTGTATTAGGATACTTCCTTGTTATGAAAGGAAACCTAACAATATTAAAGTTAACTGTAGTTTCCCAAAGACTTTGATCAAAACTACAGCATTAATATTTTCTCATTTTTGCCTAAAAATAATAGTGAATTGCTATTAGAGGATGTACATAAGCAAAACTAATTATATTCCTAATTCTTATGAACACACATTTACTCTAAAATTTGAGGATGTGAAGTCTTAGTTTTACTTCTTCAAAGTGTGATGTATATGAAAATTAAAACAAATAAAATAAACTGAGGAAAGGCACTTCCCACTTGAACTTTCTATATAAAAAATTACTGAAAGGTAAGCATGTCCAAGGAAATGGTTAATAAAAGTACTGTTACCACAGTGTTTTCATTCAGGAGTTTATACCCCTCAGAAAGGTAGACCTAAATAGCTGTAAATCTGATGAAGAAGTTAGTTATGAGGGAAAAGGGCCAAAAAGTGAGGAGGAGAAGAAGAAATATCATTGGTTTGACAAYGATGGCTGCCAGAAACAGCTTGCAAATCATGGAACTATGTAGGGACGAAAAGTTGACTCTAAATTATGGTGAGACTAGGTCTCTAAATCACTGGGGAGTGAAATGATTTCAGCAGACCTTTAATTTTCAGTTATTGAAAGTCAACATCATGGCAAGTAGCTGCAATGTTTTACAGCAGACCATGATGAAAGTATTTTATTTTTTCATTTCCCAAAAATGTATAAAATTTTCAAACCCAATGAAAATCAATCATCTCACCAATCATACCAAAAGCAGCTCCTTTCCCAAGTGAGATGTGGATTAGCAGGATAATGAAGGAGATGCACAAAGCTATCAACACCAAGTATCTTGCACTTCTATTGTACCTTCTTCTTCTTCTAGGCACTCCCAAGTGCTGGGCTGGTCATTAACCCTGGATGCTTTAGCAAAGCCAGGAGTAGAATGATAAGAAGGGAAGATTCATTAAAATAAGSAAACAAACAAAGTCCCTTTCTTTCTAAACACAGGATCTCCTTCGTGGTCAGGTAATTGCCAACTTTTGCACTAGAACAAGCAATAGCCACCTGGTAAAGTCTTTGGATGAGTTCCAGTTTTTGCAGTATCACATAAGATGAAATTCCTTATTTTTTTCACMTTCTCTCTGGATCTATAGAATTCTACCTAGAATTAGGTTTCTAGACCCCTACAGTGAATGAACACCATTAAATTTCTGAAAAGGGCAAGCAAAGAAACTACCTTCCACTAAGCAGCAGCAAACAGTAAGCACAAGGGTATATCTAAAGTCCTGCTTATTTCTAAAGCTTAGGCAAATATCTCAGGACTGTGAGCATCTGGAATCCAGAGCCCAAATCCTTCCATGACAATAGGCCCCCACCTATGTTCTTGCAAGATTTCCCTGTCATAGTTAACAGTAAAAGAGCTGAAGACAGCAGTGCTGCCCATCTTCAAGATTCAGCTTTGTCCCCCAAATTGTGGCTGTRTCAGTAAATAAAGCACAGCCAACTCAAAGGCTCAAATTTTTTCCCATGATTTTCCATTCTGTCTGTTACCATACTCCCTGGCACACTTCTAGCCTGTGCCAGCTATCTGTCTCCCAGAAAACATGTACAAATAGCATTTACTAAGAAGCGTTTCCAACAGTATTTTGGATGTGTTCACCCTTTTTTTTTGAGGCAGAGGAGAAAGGAGAGAAGATGCCAAATGGCTTTAACCTTTCGTGATGTTGTAAATGCCACCAAAACTTAAAAGTTGGATTTAGGCACTAAATCTTGCATGTCTTGTTTATGTCAACCTGCCAAAATACTCTGCTGGTTTGCTCTAGAAGCACCTCTCAAGCCAAGCTGACAGATAAGCCTTTATATTGATGTAGTCTTTGACCAGACTGGTTGACCAGATTGGTATGAGAGAGCCAACAGAGAATTTTGGAGTCATATATGCTGTCCAGATTGGAAAAAAGAGTGACCTTCAGATGCCTTTATTCATGCCTTTTCTTCATGTAAAAACAATTTCTATTTACTACCATATTGGACTGGATTTTGACTTGTGACTAGAGCTGTGCAAGTGATATTTTGGCTCTATGGGTTCAGGCCCTAATTTTTTATTCTCTAAGTTTTCTTTCTTTTAACTTTTTTTTGAGGTATTTTGAAAGCTAGAAGCAAGTTTTTATTCTAAAAATCTGAAATGTAAAAATGAGATATAATAAAAATAGYAAAACATTTTTACATTTTCTCTTTTTTTTTWAAATTTTATTCACCAAATTCAGAAAAAGTTTTTGGTTCCTCACAAAGAATTTATTATTGCCAAAATAATTTTGGTTGACTTTTGCACATCCAAAGATATACAAGTCCTCTTCTGTCTTTGTATCCCCAATTATATTCTGATAAGGGCATTAGTTGTCCTACTGACAATGACACACTGAACATAAAAGGTCTGCTAATAATTCTCAGTTACCTTCAATGCCATGAGCTTGATTTCTTTACATTACAACTTTCAGTTACACTGAGGGAGAAAATAAATATCTGGTTTTCAGAAGAGTAAGCCTGCATGCAAATACTCAGAAAGGCTGGCAGAAATTTGCCTCAAACCTTAGCATCTGAACACAGAAATAACAATYCTTCTTCTAAATGAGTATTGGAACCTACAGTCAGGAAAACTCATTTTCACAGTCTGTAGTATGTGTTTTTCCTACCAACCAAATCAGACTTGTAGAGTACATTAAAGAGCACAGGCTAGTCTTTTGCCCTGTTTTAACTTAAACTACAGAGATCTAAACATTTTTTAGGAATCCTAAGAAAATGCGCAAAAGGAATTCAGTAAACATAAAGAAGATGAAAAATGACTAAATAAGATATCCAACATAAAAGCAATATGGCATTACTGGCAAAACTTTTTGTGATCTACCAATTCCCCTCTGTGAAGTGAAACTACAGCAGTCTAATTTACTCCCTAATTTATGTATAAATATGAAGAGGGATGGCCTTAACAAAATCACATTCTTTCAGACTCTATATCCCTCCACCGGATGCAAGGACTCTTCAAAGAGGATAACCCTAATGCAAAATGAGGTAGTTCTGGATCCAGTTCAAGGGAACGAGCCAAGCACGATTAGCACCAAAGGCTGCACCTACAGAACATCTTGTTCAAACAATATTAGAAATATTAAGTCAAGAAGACACAGTATGTACAAGAAAATACAAGCACGGTGATTTTAGGGAGGCTGACACTGATGGGAATGAAGTATAACAGAATCTATTGATTCAAATTCCATAACTGGGTTATGGATAYGCATAATAAAATTCCATAAGTTAAATCCACTTCCCCAGATTTGGAAATCTCTATGAAAGCAACCATAAGGGGAAAAAAATCCAGGTAATATTGAAGTTTCCCATAATATGCTACCAGATCTTAATTTATTCTTTTTTAAATTAATTAATTAACCAATTAAAAATGGTAATTGATTAAGGTCAGCTTTTTTTTTTTTTTTGCAATAAATGAGATTTTTATTAGGTTGTATAACTTTGGATAGGCTCTTGATAGGATTTAGCATAAATATTGTCATTTGCAAGAAGCTACAGTTGAAAAGCTTACCATTTGTACTAGTTCACTGTGATGTTCAGTGTCAAAAATCAGAGAACATATTTTTAAGTAGGCTCCAAATTTACCTAGTAGGAGAGCGATCTAGTAATTGAAATTATTTATAATACTTGAGAATTTCCAAAAAATGAATTCTTATTTAAAGCTAAATGATTGGCAATTACAACAACAACACRGAGATACTGACAAAGAGCAAGAGCTAAAAGGGAAGCTAAAGTAAAAGTGCCTCATGTCAGTTATGAAAAAAGATGGGTGTAACAGATATAAAAGGACATCTAGGAGTGGCAGGTTGATACAGCTGACCTCCCAGGAATGGGTGGCAGAGCGTTCTCCTTGAAGGCAACTGAGAAGGACTGGGCTCAGCGCACAAGGAACAGTTCTGCATCAGCCAGACCCATAAATTAGTCTAACATATCTTTGGGTAGGGTACTTCTCACCTAACTTTGTCCATTTAAACATGTAGGCTTGATCTGTAATAGGTGTACAGAGAGAAACAGCTCAAGAGAACAATTCCTCCTATGCTCAGATGGCTACAACACGCAGATGGACTCTTCCCTGGGAAGTGCCCCATTTTCTCCACAGACCCTGAAGGGAGTCAAAATGACTAACTTAGGCTGGGCAAGTTAGCTGAGACAGTCTCACACTCTGCCATCCGCAACTTATGATATATATGCCCTTTCTTCTATGCTTTTTTCCCATTAGAAATTTTACTCATACATCTTAGCACCTACCATTTCTGGCCTTTACCAGTAACTGCTGTAATATAATATATATATTATATATATGTAATATATACAAACAACAATCCTTATATGGAAGCTGCCAGAACCTGCACTTTTATGTATCGTCCTTCACTTTTTTACAAATGATGCTGTGTCAACATATATATTTTCATGAAGTAAACCTATTAAAAATTAACAGTTTTACCTATTGAATGAAAATATTTCTTACATTAAATGTTTAAATAGCCAGTGAAATGAAGTTCAACATTTATGCTAAGTTGTTTTAAAAGCTTCAAAGACAAACAATCATAATAAAAAATGTTCTTGTTTAATCTACAAAATAAGTACATTTGATTTTAATTATCTGGATAATGACCAAGCAAGTGCATCAGGCACATCCCTTCCAAGAGATAATGAATGCCACAGAGGAGCAAACAATATCCCTGAGAATAGACCAACACATTCTGACTCTAAAGATGACTCCAGTAATGAAAATCTGTCTTTTGCAAATGACTCATCTTCTGAGGACTGCACTGAAGATGTTGAAAATCAGGATGATGCATGTGAAAATAAAATTATCAATATGAAGATGAGGAACAGCAGTCTATCACTGAAGAGCTGTTTGATAATAATGAAATTGAGGAAACAGCTAGCGGTACAGAAACAAATGAAAGCAGAGGAAATGTCAATGAATCAGTAACTATTTCTTTAAATGCAAGAGGAAGAGATAGTAGACAGTAAGGAAATACACCAGACAGTGATGTTCCTGACTCAGTCATGAACTGAAAGGAATAAAAACTAAAAAGGTTAAATTAGAAAGAACAAAAAAACAGAAATAATTTTGGCTTATGAACAACTGTTAACACACTATGTTCAGATCTAAGTAACAATTTAGTGGCATTATTACTATACCCAGATCCTGAGAGAGGCTGAAAAGGGTGAGTCGACGGGAGGTGTAGGTGCTTAGAGTCTCCTGGGATTTGGCTCTTCATCTTTCCTGAAATTAAGACTCATGCTGACTATTCAAGGAAATAATCTTCTGTTTATCTTAATCTTCACATTAGCTGATGATGCTAGCAGCAGTACTGATGAAAATGTGCCTGATGTAACACACCACAGGAAACTAATGATCATAATGAATCCACTTGCTGCTGAAGTGCAAAGATGCAAGCACATAAATCTGTTTAAAAAACAAAAACAAACAAAGAAAAACTAAAGGCAGATGAGTTATCAGCCCAAACAAATGTTTGTGTTATCCTTGTCTTCATGCCTCATACACTTACTTGCGGCCTTTTTTCCCTTCTCTAAATAAATCAGAATTTTCATAAATTAACTTTAAAAAAATTTTCAGCTGTTTTTACCCCTCACTGTCATGCCTCCACGGAGATTTCCAGAGATGAACAGTTTCTGCTAGCTCTGTGTAATTGTAATTGTGTGATTGCAGATTAATCTCTTCCTTTCCATTCTGTCTAAAGATAATCAGTGGTTAACTGGTATATAATATCAGTTCCTGCAGCAGTTAATGCTCTGTCAGGCCTATTTTTAGAAGTTTATAAAATGACCATAAATTATCATCTTTAATTGAGTTTTTAACTGAAATTGTTATTTATAATATTCAATTCAAGAATTTTARAACAAAAATCACCCCAAAATGTCACCGAACTTTTTGACAAAATGTGCCCCTTTTATAMTTTCAAAGCAAGTTGTGCATTTTCCAGCTTGTCTGACAAGGTTTGATCACAGTGTTGAAGTGTTGGGGCATTTTTAAATTTTCAAATATAAGTTTAGTTTGTTTGCAAATATAGTTTGTTTTCATCAAATAAGATGAAAAACAAACTAAAAAGGAGGTGTTCCTTCACACAACACAGCTAAATTGTGCAACTCACTGACCTCCTTGGATGTTGCAGAAGCCACAAATAAAAGGGATTTAAAAGCAGTTACATAAAATCATTGAAAAAAAGTGTTTCAGAATTGTTAAACATTAATGTTGCAGATGCAACCACCAACTCAAGCCCTAAAGCTACCAATTAACAGAAGCCAGGAGGGCTTCTGCTATCCTGTATACTTTATTCTCACACTTTTTTCCCCTAAGGATCTGCAGTGGGTCACTGTCGGGGCAGGACAGTGATCTAGATGGACTTTCACTCGGACCCAGGCAGCAATTCTTATGTTCATTTTCCTTTTTTTGTTTGAGAGGTATCCGTACTGCTGTACTAGGATTGCATTTAAAATGAAACCTTATTTGGTTGATATTTCTACTAGTATTCAGTACTGGTTACCATACAAAAGACACATCTCTTACGCAAACTAGAAGACAGAGTCCAAGTGTGAGAAGAAACTGCAGACTGTGGAATTAAAGTTGCTAGATAATAACTGCTGACAACTTTTACTGACATTGCAATTTCTTCTGTTGGAAGTATGGTTTGGTTGTGTTTGATTAATATATTTACATTCCATCTCACAGAGCCATTGTTTTACCAAAAATTAATTGGCTACTTGTTTATTAGCTACTCAAGAGAAGCTATCTTCTAGCAGCAGACCTCAAAAAATATATTAGGTTTGCCTATGCCCTGGAAGAAAGCACAGAAGTACTTAGAAAGGAAAAAAACAAGGCATCGGGCAATATTAGCTTGATACAAGGCAAAACGAAAGGAAGAGAATGATAGGCAAGTGAGGAGGCAAATAATCTAATCTCTAACTTCATATGAATAGGACACTGAGCCAACGGTATCTAATAACACGTACTGAAACTGAATAGGTACCAAAGAGAATTGCAAAGGCAAATTAAAACAGTTAAAGATTATTGCTAGAGCAAGAATTTTATCTGCAGGTCAAAAGAGGTTGATCAGGTTGATTATTTTGTGAGAGGAAAGAGGAGAGTTATGGACTTGAATATTTTAATATGTTTTGGATACAGAAGTCAAGGACAGGTCTCAGGTTATGCATGTAATGAACTAGCAATTTAGAAAGTCAAGAAAGGCCAAGAGTTCTGAAATTACAGTTGATGTGACCAACAACGGTTGAAGCAACAAAGACATCCAAGGGTATGAGAACATCACAGAAGTTAAAACTGTGGAGACGATCACAAAAGCAGGTGCGAAGGGTTATAATTGTAGGCATAAACAACGTCACTGGGAGAATCCCATGATGCAAGTGGAGGATAGAAGAGTCATGTAGCAGCTGCAAATGTGGCATTCAACAGGCATAGATGTGGAGAAGGGAGATAGTATGCTAGCTGAGAGGTGTGCAGGCWGTTGATTTCAGAAACTTACTTTTCTCCAGTAAGATGAGAACAACAGAAAATAATAGAAATGTCTAGTAAACATCATATGGAAATTGCTACAGATGCTGAGAAGCTCAGGAAGACAAAAAGACAGCGAGGTCAAAAACAAAGATTGTAAAAACTGGTAATGTGAATCGTAAGAGATGATAGAGAAAAGGTAAGAAACATTGCAAAAAGGAAAAGAGAAAAAAACTAAAAAGGAGGGAGATCCTGACAGATACCACTGACTTATTTTTGTAGGCTACTGTAGAAACAGAGAGGTGTGGTACCAAAAGTCCAGGGAGGAAGCATTAGGCCTATGGTGAAAGAAAGTGACTGCCTTTGTTCCTCTTCCCTCCTCTCTACATAATAAAAACACTTATAAGGTAACTGTCAGTTTCTTTACTCTGTTGTTTGAAGTTCCAAGGGAGGAAAAAAAATCATATGAAGAAGAACTTTTTTCCATTGCCTTAAAAATATCTAGGGGCACAAAGAGTCAGGAAAAAATTCTCAGTTAAGCTTTACAAAATCTATATGCATTGCATGAGAATGCCAAAATAAGAGATTCACTATTTCCAGAAAAGCAAAGAAATAGAGGCATGTGGCCCTTTAAAAAAAAAAAGATAGAAGCTTGTACAATCATATATAACAAAAACAGTGATGAAAACTGATGCTACCTGGTTGCCACATTGTGAAGTATACTGTACTTCCAAGTATTATCTGTATTGCAGTTCAGGTCAAAAACATTTTTAAGGTATCTTCTGTAATTCCTGGACAAACTTAGATGAATAAAGAATGAACTGAGTAGTTTTTGATACTACAGATGTGTAAAAAAATCAAAGGAAAAGAGCTTCCATTCACTCCTTTGAGCTGATAAAATGCCTCTAGGACTTTCCATTAGAAGACAGATGTCCCTTAGAAGGATCAGAAAACAGTATTCCTTTGGGAGCAATTTGATATCTGTAATACAGTTGCCCTTTTTAAAAAAAAAAAGGCTGAGGAACAAGTTTAATATAAAAACACATAAGATAAAAAGACCATTTTAGATCTAYCAGCTTTGCAAGTCAAGCACACAGGAATTATGTTTTATTTGAAATGTTGCAAATTATCTTACATTATCTAACCATCTTGGCTATGTAATCAGGCACTTCCAGGGTTTGTTTGGCTATTCCAGGTGGTAAAAAAAGAACACGGGAATGGCCACAGCCACTCTACAGTTTTACAAAAGTACAAACAAGCAAAAATTATTCAGGACACTGATGAACACTGCTATTCAAAGTAAGTCCTCTTTAATGTACAGAAGACTCAAGAAACAACTGCAAAGTGATCCACCCTTAGCATGTGTTTAAAAAAAAATATATATATATATATATTTATATATATATCTCAGGAAAGACACATCAATTCAGTATTCTCAATGCAACTATATATATTTAGGAGCAAAGGACAAGAAGGGACCAGGTGGGTCATCAAGGCCAGACACCTAAAGCTGTGGGCAGCAGATGTTGGGTTCAAAGAGGTCTGCTGAGCATCTGCTCCAGAAACCACCACACCCAATGAGCCATAAAACAGCTCCCTACCTCATGACATAAATTACAAACCTAAAGTGAAATCACAGCTATAACACGTCACAGAAAGAGGATGAGATCCATCAGTGTTTTAGGTCTCTCCAAATAGCAAGGACATAGCTTATTTAAAATTCTACATGTTCCTAGAAAGTTTGCCATGATACTCGTTAGACAAAGAGACATGAAATACTGCATTTCTCCTTGAAAAACTGGTCCTGAGAGAAAAATTAGCTATTGTTCTGAAATCTAGCGGTTGGTTTAGTCCTGAATATTTAAACAATGCACACAGTCCAGATATGGAAGATATTTTAAAGACATGAGAACAAGTGTACCCTGCCTTATAGCTGTGGTAAAATTTTAAAAAGTACTAACATTTTAAATTCAAAGTTTAAAATTTTAAAAAGTGTCCCTGCATTAAGACCCTGTTATTGCTTAACATTAAGACCCTGTTATTGCTTAACACCTGCTTCACAGGTACCTGAGAAGAGAACTGTCTTCAGGAAAAAGAAGGAAGACCTCACTATGGTTCCTCAGCGGACACGTAACATTGTTATTGCTATCTCACTGTCTTCCTTTGTTTCCTTCCTTCATTTCCTGCACAGCAGTGGGACAAATTTCTGTGCTGAGCAGTGAAAAGCAACCTTTTGATGGTACTTTGCTGATCTGCCTAAGAACAGCTGACTCAGCATTACAGCTTTGCCTCTGCAGGCTTCTTACTGTTAGTTAGAGAGATTTATCCCAGCTAACTTCAGCAATCTAAAAATTAAATATTTAGCCTGAGGTAACTAGCCAGGGTCTCCTCATTAGCTGTAAAGAGGAAAAGCACCTTCAGAGGGCAAGTCATCCTAAAATGAATGCATAGGACAGGTTGGGCAGGGGACCTTCTGGCAGCGCCTAATTCTTGCCACTGACTGTAGACAGAGTTCAAATTGTTTTCTTAACTGATCTTGTTCTAAGTGTTGTTAGATAAAGCCCTAGTTCAAAATATTTCAATACCTGATAAGTAGAATAAAAGCTCATTACCAAAAAATGGAAACCAAAGCAGGTTTCCTAAGTAAAAAATATTTTATCTAGTAAACATTTTAAGGAAATCCTTTTGAGGAACAAATTATTGGCCATCTACTGGATCTTGCAGGTCACTTCCAAATTTGGGGGGGTTTGGGGGGGGGGGAGTGATCCAGAATCCTCCTCTGTCATACATGTGATTTGTTTTATTCACACACATACACATGCACACACACACACACACAYATCGATACAGTATTCCTGAATACAGAGGGTAGCTAATTGCACTCAGCAAGTACGAGACTGCAGACAGTTTGGGCCATGATTTTTCAGCAACTACATTACTAGGGGAGGGGGGGCAAGAAGAAGAAATGCTCTAACTGAATTTTATTGGAATTAACAGCTGGGTCCAGAACACCTATGAAAAACTGTGCAGTCCTCTGAATTTCAGCAAGACAGTATTTACTATGAGGAGTCCCCTTCCTCTTCCCTCACCTAAGAAAACCATGCTSCCTTTCCACCCATGGCCTAAGACCAATGGCTATTTTCACTTTTGTTAGAAAACAAATCTTAAATCTGGGAATATTAAATATAGGCAACACTAGCATTCCCAGCTCAAGCAGTGAATTCCGAATCAGCATAAAGAGAGAGTGTGGGTGCTGCTCTGGGATGGGTGTAGATGAAGCACAGCTTTAAACTTCATGCTCTTCCCTCCAGGTTTGGGGTTTTTTTTCTCCTTTTCCCACAGTTCCTATTTGAAATTTAGCATCACATGGCCAAGAAGCTGAATCTGAAAGCCTCAGTGGAGCTCCCTAATTCAGCTTCTGCAGCCAGAGCCACTGAAGTAGGATACGAAGGGAAACAATAATTTCCCTCTGAAGCCTTGCTTTAGTGATCTTGCCACGACAGCACTCCAAAGGGAAGCTGTTCCTTCCCCTTCCAGGCCAGAGTCCACCTCCAGCCACGCTACAGAGCCAGCTGGGCTGATTAAAGGTTTCCCTGAAAGTACAGGAAACTGCACAAAGAACTAAATTAAGCACTTTATTTATTTATTTTGATGTATGAATTAAAGAATTATTTAGTAATAAATCTGGTAGCTAATCCTGGCCCTATGAGGAAAAAGAAGCCAGCAAACGTTTCCCAAGGAAAGCTGAATGTCCCTTTGGTTCTCCAGATAACAGTTCTTATATATCACATCTCATCTTAAAACCTGCTTCACAACAGATTCAAGCTAATTTAGATCAAAGCAAAGCTACAAAGAGGAAGGTCCTTATGGAGAAGAGCCCAGACCCTTTTTAAAACAGTATGGTTCCACAACTGGACAATAGGCTAACAAAAGGATGCTGCCTCTTTAGATGGGAATTTTAACACATCCTTCTCTAATTATTCATGTAAATTAAATTCTACAAGTGAAAAAAAATTCATAAAAGTCATACTTACTCATCTTGGAGGGAGATCTGGCATATGAATAGTGCCCATAACCTCGGAAGGTGAAATGTAGAAAATATCATGAGCAACTCCCACCTCAGGTTAACTGAACCAAAAAAGGGAGAATCCTGATGTGAAGGAGATTTGAAGGAGATCATCCCTAATCGCCTCTTAATAGACTCACAGTTCTGTCACAGGAAACAAATCAGAAATGCTGAGGACATGCAATTGTTAATCACTTACATTCGCTATCAAATTCAGTAAGAACGTAGAAGCACAGGCAATGAGCTTGATCACAGTAAAAAATAAGGCTCATTGCTAAGAAGATTCACAGAATTCTATAATATTCTGAAGCACAAGCTCCAGCCATGGCAATTCCATAGCTATTTATTTGTCTCCAATGAAGAGAGGGGAAAAAATCATTATCAGCCGTAATCAATATATTTCATAAGCAATTTTTTTCTGTAGGATTTAGCAATACTAGATTTATAGTTCAAAATACTTATTAGACTTTCAAAAGATACAATGGACTGAGCTTTGCTGGGAAAAGAAAAAAAGACCATGAGAGACAAAATGAACTAATAGCCCTTACCACACCACCACACTGTGTATTAACAAACATTGTGSCAGAATGACATTGCAACTTGGAAAATTGAAGTTTAAAATTTCTTCATATTTTCTCTCCTAGGAAGGAACAACGGAGTTTGCAAACAGGGTAATAGAAGGCAGCAGGCAGGTCTGTGGAATAAGCCACATAATTTGATGCAAAAATGGCTAAGAGAATGAGGAAAACTCTGTTAAGGCTAATTAGGTAGGTGTTTATCCAATGCCAAACCAATAGACCCATGCATACCTCTTTTTTATTAAATCTTTCTGTCTGGAGCCATGAAAGAATACCACACTCAGATTTTCTCTGCCCAGAAAATTTACACTAATAGAAGTGTTACAACCCCTCATGAGGTTTCCAGAACATATATGGTTTACTCTTTTATTCCACTAAGCTTTCCAGTATAAAGCAATGCTGACAAAAAGAGTACTTTACCCAGCAGAACTTCTTAAATCAACTCTTCAAACAGAAGCTCTACTGGTGTGATCGGTTTTTTTCCTCGCTGGCATCACTGCCTCTACACTTCACCTTCTGTTAAAATAGAAATGTCGTGAAAAGTAAAATCACATTCTGACCAGTGTAAAATACATTCTAGTATAGTTCCCACCCTAGTTTGAATACACACTAGTAATATGTACTAGTGTGAATACACACTGGTAATGTGTAATTCACTAGTGTGAGTTATAATCAGAATATATCCCTATATGCATGTGTACACCAGCACATTTTAATTCTTGACAGAATGAAAAGAGGCTACCATGATAAAGAACCTTATATATACACACATATATATCTGTTACATTATATATTTATATATATATAATTTATACATATACATGTACATTATTTATACATATACATGTACATGTATACACACACACCATAAGTTTAACTGCATCCATAGTTAGACTGCGTTGATATAATTGTGTTAGCACAAAGTAAAAATGATCCCTCCACCAATAACAGAGCTACACAGATTTTGAGTGAATGCGGAGCCTAATACAATACCAGAATTGCAATGTTAGGCTGAGATGAAAGTTCCCAGAAAGAGCTTTACCCTATAATTGAGCCAGTTACTGGTTCCTCTTCAGTGAGTTTACTGACAGGAGCCCCTATCCTCAAAAGGTTTGCTTACAATTGCCTGCTTCAGCCTCTCCCTTCATCTAATTGCCAGCTTTCTTGTGTTGCAGTTGGAAAGGCTGATTGCCAGGTGTGAGGGATGGGAAGGATTTTTCCCATACCATTGAACTGCCATGTGTATTTTTTTCTACCTTCTACTCAGTGCCCAGCAGGTCTGGTTTTGTTGCTCTTTCAATGAACACTCCTGCAACTTTCGCCAATTCTACTGTGTTAGGAGATGAGAAGGGCCCTGAGCACACCGTAACCCAGTAGGAGACTTGCAGGTGAATCCTGAATGTATTTATTACAAGGTGGGGAAAATGTCTCTGTCCCTTAAACTCTTTACATCTCATTTTGTCTCCTGTCTCAGCAGACTCTCTTGGGATGGATCAGCAAAAGTATGGCTGTCATTGTATACCACATTAGAGTTATTATTGCCAGGTGACATCCAGCTTTGCCAGCAACATTAGATGGTTTTACACCAGGGAGATTAACAGCCGTAAAATAAAGTTACAGCATCCTCTTTTAACCAAGTGGCACATCTCTTGCCGTGTACACATTCAGGGCTGATTCTACTTACTTAATTGCATTTCTATTTTGAAACTTCAAAGGATATTGAAGATTTTTGTGTGACATTGTTATTCTTAACTCTTTTCTAGAAGTTCTTCTGTTTTGAGAAGCAATGAGATATTTCTTCTCCATATGAAGACATGGAGTTCATACAGTAGTACAACCCCCCTGTGGAGTTCATGTGCTTGTTAGTCTGTGGAATCTAGCAGAAACTTGTAAAAAAACTCAGAAGTTTATTAGTGAAATGCCTAAATTCCCCTCCCTGTGATTGATACATTTAACAGACTATTCCAAATTCTTTCAAAATCAGGTTAAATATATCAAACAGTACCAAAATTAACATAACATACTTTCCCAGCACAGAGCTAAGCAATATGTCTGAAAGGTCAACAAAGTAGAAAAGAATTTTCTAACAGTAAAATAATAAAGTATGCCTAATGTGACATRCAGTTAACCACAAAACTTCACAAAATTTTCTCCAAATATGCTACACATGATAAGTTTCTATTGCATGGATTTATTCTGGTATGGTTAGAAGAAAGATCAAAACTGGCCTTGCAGCTCAAAGCTAGATGCAAACTTAACTACGAGGAGACTAGCGTCTCTCCATAATTAGCCCATCAAACAGGGAACGCACTTGTCAGCCGCAGAATGCATATACAATTATTCAGCAATGTTCAAAGGAGTAAAGGAATAAACATGATCAAAGAGCATCCAAGAATTAGGGATRTATCATTTTAACCTCTGAAAATTGCGCTACACATCAAATGCATGACAAATAGAATAAATAACAGACAAATCTGATTTATAAAGTTTGAATACCACCCAGGGGTTATGGTGACACCATGCAGCAAAAAGAAACCAGAATTTAAGATTAAATTTCACAATTCACCAATTTTATTTTCTATACTGCTGAAAAGTAAATTGAAACAGATCTCAAAAACRTCTCTTTCACAGACCTATATTTCATGTCTGTGTTTTCCAGTAACAGTTCAAATCCCACAGAAYGGGTTTTTAAAGTCTTACAGGAAGCTGCAGTCTATCCTCGTAATTACAATGATTTGGGTATCTTCGCACTTCTTCATGCATATTTTTGGTTAATATTAAAACTACAGATATTCTTCCTTACTGCTGAAACTTAGCAACAGTTAACAAAGCTTTTTCTGGAAAATTTAAATGCGTGTCAAACATGGTAAGAGTGTGAATGATTCTGTTATGCRCTTCATCATCTATGGTAAGCAGTTCTTAAATGTCCCACTCATCATCTGCTCCAAGTGGCCATACCTCTCCGCAGACAAGATAAGCCAGGGTAGTCTCTGTGGGCTTCAGCATCAGCTCAGAAGTATCAGTTTCTAACTCCTGTGTGGGTATGAAAGACCCTCAGGACAAATCTCCTTGCTCTCAGGGGTTTGCACCTCGAGCTGTTCTGTTGCCTTAGATAGACTGCCGTGTGTTCACACCGGCCAGGCACGGTGGTATTTGGTTATTTTTTTGAGTCACAGAAATCTAGAAAGAACAAAGGGAGACATCCTAGACACAACCCAGTACAGAAGCAAAAACCTGGCACACTCTTTCTGTTTGTTGTTTTCTAAGTTAAAATAAAACAACCAGCAGGCAGAGAGCAAGTCTGAGCACTGYCTAGTTTTTCTATCTCAAGCTAAGATTAAGATGAGAATGTCACCTCTCCCCAGTCACACTAGATACAGGATGAACTGCTTAAAAACARTATAGTACTGCACTGCTCCAAATGACAGTATGAATACACTTCTGTCTTCAGGAAAAGAAGCCCAGGCAGCAAGAAAGAACAATGTAGATGAGACAATAGGATGGGACAATAGACCTTCTGTGCAGTACCATTAACACAGTTTTACAGGTAACATTATGGACTTGCATATCCTGTGTGAAGCTATTGTAAACTGTGCAGAAAGACTGCGCATCAACATTTATAAGGATAAAGGTCTGTCATCAAAAAAATAAAAAAAAAGTAAGGTGACAAATTGTTGTGTAAAGGATGACTGGCCCTCCTAACTAAGGCAGCCATGTAGCAAGACCCCATATCAGTCAGTGCCAGAATCTTCCTAAGCCCTTTTCTTCCACTTACACCCCCCAAAAAATAAAAAGGCTTTTATAGTCCAAAGCCAGGTTTTGAAATAAAAATGGCAAAAATGACACAGAGTAAAAATAAAACGGTTGGTAAACTACCAWCCCTCATGTCCACTGGCAGGATAGGTGATTTTCTTCAGGCTTGTTCTTGGTCTAACATCAGCAAATTCGGTATGTCTTTCTAGGTGCTTCAGTGATGTTGGGGGCTTCCCACCCCTTCTGGCAGTGCCTGCCAGCCCCCCTGCCCAGCGCCCGCTGCCGGCAGCACCGGTGGGCTCCCTCCCAGAGGTGCCCCTGGCTCCCTGAGCACCCAGGGCTGCACCCGGGCAAGTGTTCCCAAGTTTCGCCCCCCTCTTCACGCCGTCTCCCACAACTCCTGCGCTGCCGCGAAAATCAAGGAAAGAAAAGCTTTCTTTTTGGCCAGTTATAAAAGGAAGATGGCACACGCTGATGAAAAAACAGCAAGTAAACACATACACCAGATGCCATCTATCACAGGTCTCCCCGTCCACAAGTAAATGACAATTCAGCTTTATTCCCACTCCTGCTCTGTAGCTCATGGTGTGCCTCAGAGCTCACTGAAAACAGCTATTGATCCAAGGCGCTACTTGGATAGAGTCTTTTGAGCAGCTCTGTGCCATCATTTTTCCTGAAGATCAGAAAATACACAAAGCCAGGTGAGCTCAGGGGGACTCTGGACTTAACCCCGGCCAGGTGCAGGAGTGGCAATGCCTGCTTGAACTGAATAAACTCAGCACCTTGTGCAGACTCACTGGCATAAAACGATTGCTCTGTTAAAAGGTATATTTTTTATTGCTCAGCTACTCTCAACTAGATTAAAGTTTTTTATTACCTTCATCAGCTTAGTATCTGTCACTTTCAATTATACTGACTCATGTTTAAGAATAATGCTAATTATTTTAATGTGTTTGCTGTAAATCTAGCCTATGCTAACAGCTATAATGCAAATCATTTGCGACCTGAATTCTGAATTATAATAAAAAAATGTTTTGTGTACTTGTATTGCCATAGTGTTCAAAAACCTATGAGGATCAGAATGTCACTGTAGGAGAATYGCATCAAGCACATAAGAAGACTGGTTTTCCTGTCTCAAATATCTTCCAAATAAGAAAAGAGATTAAAAATGGATTGAAATGATGATAGGTCTGTATTATTGTTTCAGACTTCTCTTCTTAAGCCATGCAACATTAAAGGGCAAGAAATAGGGAAAAATATCAACAACAAACAGTTAGTATAAATAATTTTCATAGAGGCTTGTTTTGTTCTAAATAAATATATGTAATGTAGAACTAACAATTCTTAGTATTGACTCAGCTTTAGTGTGCAGGGGCACAGGCAGCAAACATTTCACAAACATTTCAGAAAATTCAAAGCTCTTGAATTTAGAAAATAATTTATTCAATTCTCTTCAGATTTTCAAAAAATCTGTTAATTTAGGCTTAGCTTTCAAGTTTTAAATATAAAATATTACTCCCTGGGYTAAAAGGGGATAACAGGACTAAAATCAGGCTTCTAAAGGAAAAGATGTTGCAGCTAACTTGTAGGGAGATTAAAAGTCTGCGCAGTTGGACCATTTTCTCAGAATGAGGCACATTGAGAACTGAACATATATCAGTTACTTAAAAGCTAGAAGATACTACATGTAAGAATGAGATACAAGCGGCACCAAGTCACAAAATGGCTATAATAAGACTACTTACTTTCTGTGAATTTTTAATAGCTAGGCTACAGAAAAGAACAATTAGAAAAAGTTCCTTTAAAGTGTTAAACCTGCAAGAAAGTATAGTAAACAAGAAATAGGTGATTATCAATAGTATTCTGCTATCTCCTGCAAAATTAAAACCAAGAAACAGGTAGCACCAGAATAATACTTTGTTTGTGCATCCAGTTAAGGACCTCACACCTATGGCTTACTACAGAGCCTGGATTCGGGTTCTTGCTGTCTTCACTTTGTTATTCATTTTGATTTAAATAATCATTAGAAAAAGCTGACAATCAGCAACAGGCAGGGAATCAGAACCAGGCTTCAGCCTTCCAAGGCTATTATATAGTCGAATAACTATTAGACTACAGAAATGTGTTGTCTCGCTATAGCCCTTATGAATATAACATTATTTGTTGCAAATTTCAACTGGAAGGCAGTACACAATCCCTGCCCTGCCTCACCTAGAGCATGAATGTTGAGGGTGAGTGGCTACCTGGCTACTATACCTGCCCAAAAGTTAATATAAGGTATTTACTTCATCATCTCAGGCTTAAAAAGGCACTGGACCCGAAATTACCATTTCCTGGGCAAGTCTTGTGTCAGTGAGTAGCTAGCCTTAACTAACAGAGAAGCAACTTGACTTACGTTCTTGCAATAAGCTTAAATGATAAATAAAACTGAAACCAAGACCCTGATCCTCGATCTTTGTGTCAGGAAAATAGAAAATAAGTAACCCTTTATATGTAAAGCAATAACACAGTGTTTCTCTATTTGTCATAATTACCGAGGGACATACATTTGGACAGGGCATGCTTCTGTATGGCTGTGTTATCATTCCCAAGCATGCATGATCTATTGTGATGGAATCAATATTACAGGGAATTCTTTTTTGCTGTTCTTAGAAAAGCCTAAGAAATATTTTTTACTAACAGTCTTCTAAGTGGAAGAAGTGGTACATCACATWCAGACCTGCATCTCTGAGAAGCTCACATCCCTAGGCTTTCATTGTGTGTAAGGGATCTCATCCACTGTCACCAAGTATTCAAAAATCATTTTACYTTTGGTAAAATGCCTATTAAAACCATTTAAAACTTCTTTCAAAAATATATATTATGACTTAACTTTCCATCTTGCACTTACGGCCCTGAATCTGGAAGACAAACCCTATCTTGCTTATAAGTATCTTTGATAAAGAAATATCAAATAAAAGCCTATGATGGAGTCCTTAAATGGAGCAGTTCCAGGAGGTATTTGGTTGGCCCAGCACACTGCAGATGCAAAGACCTCAAAAGCAAGGTCACTGCCTGCACAGTGAAGCCAAGGGGTCATTGGTAGACAGACTCATCCTTCAGGACTAGCATGGAAACCTTCTGGGTGTTTGGTGGCAGTTTTATTACCTTGGTTCTGGTCAAGGTGTCTTTTCATGCCAGACTTGCAGAAGTTCCAGTAGTTTGCTCTTACTGATATAGGAGAAGGGGAAAGTTAGTACGTGTCACTGCTGGTAACTCCATTTGGAACAAAGCGTTGACTCCAAATATTTTCTTGCCATCCTGATCAAGATGGGAGACACCTGAGATGTGGAACCTGATTCTCCCTAAACACCGATTATCTTGAATATTAGCTTCCCCTATCTAGACCTACCTCATGGAACAAGTCTTTTCACAAGGTTTTCCTAGCAAGTTTCCTATTCCTTGTGGCGAGAAACTATAAATACTATAGCGACCTCAGAAAAGTTGCTGTCTGGTCTTCGAAAGGTTCTAGCTGATCTTGCCACTATATAATTGTTGAGGTCAGTCACTGAGTCCTCAGTGAAGCCTTAGGAGAGATGAAGAGACAACTTTTATCAGCCTCCTGAGAATACTTRCCCATAGACTTGCACGGTAGTGTGTTCATCTAGGTATCTCCCAGACACACCTCGTCCAGCAGGAAAAAACTAGGGAAGGTGCTGATATGTGTTCTAGGTAGCACACTTTGTACCCTGCTGTGATCATAGCTCATTTTCAATTGTCATATGAATTTTAAAATGAAAATTTGGGTTATAGTAGCATAAAGTTATAGTAGCATTCTGGTTATTTCTTCATTTGCAATTCACTTCAAAGCTGTTATCATGAATTTAAAGAAAAGCAAAAACTTCCCTGAGCCTGAGCTCTGAGTCTTCACAGAACTTATTTCTGTCCTCCTTCTTCTTCCTCTACTGTCTTTTCTGCCCRTTTCCACTAACTTATCACTTCTAGGGTGTATATGGTTTGCTACTTCCACTGTACCTTTTTCTCCTCCTTTTCTTTCTTTGTCTCACAGTCAATCAGCCTGTGAAACTAATTCTGACCCTAGACCTACACAAAATTGCCAGAGTAATTAATCTGGTTTCAAATCTTGGCCATCTGTGCAGAATCTCAAAAGACAGGTGCTTAAAATTATCTTTGAGAATACCTGGGGAAAAATACTGACCATACAGCTATTTGCATACCTTCTACATTAAACACAGAGAGGGGAACTTTGAAAATTCTGGCATAGATTTCAATGCTTTCTGAAATAATCTTAAATAAAATGCATTGTGCATGTGTTTCAAAACCCCACTGCAAACACTTGTGCCCRTGAAATGCTACCATTTTAATTCTGAGCAAACAGTTGATCACCTGCTGAGTCCAATGTTAGGTCTAAAGTTTTCTGTCWTTTAAAAGCAGTCTTATGACTTAAATATAAAATCAGTGGCTTACACAGTGAATCATTATAAATCTCTCGCAAGCTTTTAAATCAATCAGTCAAGCTTAGAAAGCAGTGATTTGGAGAATCATAGCTCTGAGGCTTTGGGGCCTTTCTGTGCAAGGGTAATAAATGTAAATGATTCTGTAGCTTGTAGAAACAGTGGTTAGTTTGCTTTACACCTCCCAAGGAGCACACAGGTTTGGCTAAGGAAGTTTACCACAATATTTGACAAAAAATCCATAATGCTATATTATTTTCAAACCTTAAAACAGACGATGACACAAGAGAGCACATTTAACCATAAACTATAACTTAATCATAAACCACAACTTAACCATAAACCATAACTTAATCATAAAACTTGATTTAAAACAATTCTTTACTCAGCAGCTAAATTATTTTCTGGCTAATAATGAAGACTGGAAATTAAAAATGCTTTTCAGTGCAAAGATTGCTAGAGAATTGCTGTACCGGTGGCAAAAGTGAAGTCACCCAGAATTAAAGTTGCTTAGCATTTTCCATAAATAAAATACTGTTTTCAGCTTCTCATAAGTTTGCCAAAGCTAAATCATCAAGACTGTAATCTTCTATGCCTGTTACTTGCCTCTGTGTGGTTATAGCTTGTTTGTTAGAGAAGGGGAAGCATTTCAGCAAAGGACTTTGGAAGTTTGTCAGAATAAAAGTAGAGACCTTTTTTTTGTTGTTCATGAAAACTATACTTGACTCCACACATCTTCCACAGATTTTCCCACTCAGGCTGGGGTTGTTTGCCATCAGTTGTTCTCTGTAGCTACCTTCATAGCTTCCAGTTTTGGATAGAAAACTGCATCCTTCTGAGAATCGGTATAATGTTTTATTTGCTCTGCCCCTTCTTACTTTCGTGTGTGTATATATGTGTGTGTATGTATGTCTAAATGTATGTGTATACATATACAGACAATATATGTGGGTGGGTGAGTGGGTGGGTATGTTTTTGTTTTTGTTGTTTTTTTTTTTTGCTGTCCAGGCAGCAGAAAGTAAGGGACTGCCTGTTCATTTTGTCCTGGCTTCTCCACTCTGGGTGAGTTGAAACCTCCAGAAAAAGAGGCATCTGCACCTTTTCTGAGAATTACTGAGATTTCTCTCTTGGGGAAGTTTCCGAAGTGCAGGGAAAGGAGAGGGAAACAGGAAGCAGTGGATACATGCAATAGGAGGGCAGGCTCCTGAAAGCTTGCTTGCAGCAGGAGGGCCAGGGAAGGGAATCCACAGCCAAGCCTTAGAGGTGATAGAAAGCAGGAAATTTTAATTGTGACCACAGGGATTGCATGGAGTTTGTGCAGCTTTGTAAGGAAATTGAAGTTGGCACTCTGGAAAGCAAGAATGGGGCAGGGAAGTGAGGTGGGAGAGAAGGTGCCAACCTGGAAAGAGGCACTGTGGAGAAAGAAATTTACTTTTAGATCTTTTATTTTGAGTGGTTTCACTCAAAATATATCAAAATTCTTTGTGAGAAAATGACTTTGGTCCAGATTACTATTACATATTCTAGCACCATCTATCTTTACAGGCTGGAAGCCCTGGGGTGCATTTTGGGATGCTCACTGCTGTCCCACYGCAAAGATCTGACCGAATCAAGGTCCTGATACACTTCACATCCACCAGTTTGAGTCCTTGCTTTGATCTGGGATCTTCATCTGTGCTTTCAGCTATTGGCAGAGATCTCTGCTGCAGCCACCTCAAGTTAGGTAAGAACTGTCCAGCTCCCTTTCTGTAACACAAAAGAAGGAAGATAAAGATTTTAAGGGATCCATGAGTCATTTTCCTCCTCTGAGCAACACMAAGCCCCTTTGGCTATAGACCTTGAGGACTATATACTGTGCTGCATTCCTAACYAAATACTATGTTTCAAAAGGGAAAGAAGCATCAAGAATAAGAAATGTCAGATAATCGTTTGGCAGTCGCTGTTATTTTTTCTGATGTGGTGTTTGCAATTGTGTGAGGAAACCTGGGACCAGCCCATCATTACAACATAGGAAAAGCCACGCTGACTCAGAGCAAYATTCCATCTGTTTTAGTGATCTGTCTTTGATAGCATCTACTGCCAGTTAAATCAAGACATAAGAAACTCAATAGTGCATAGTTATGACATTTCCTATGGAAAGCAAGTTTTTCTGACATCTCAGGCAACTTAAGCTTTAAACTACAAAATGGATACATACAGACACTCTAAAACAAATATGTTATTCTATCAAACACAACACTATGCACATTCACTTCATGCAAATGTGCTTTTAAGCTATTTTCTTACAACTGATACCAAGCTCTTGGCCCCAGTCATCTCTTATGATAATGAGTTTCACATATTAATTATGCATTGTGTAAAAGAATATTTCCTTTGATCCATTTTAAATGTTGCTCTTTGACTGGGTTGAAAGCTCCTTTGTTCTTGCACAGTGAGAGGGTTAATAGCAGGCGGCTACTCACCTGCGGTTCTGTGGGCTTCAGTGGGATTAGGAGGTACTCAGCCCTCCTGAAAAACAGGCTAATGCTTATGACTTGTTGTCGATTTAGGAGTCCAAACTTTAATATCCTGGGTGAAAACAATTATGCAGTTAGGTATAATCAGTCATTTTCTTTTGTGACGACTGGGTCCTGCCTGCTTGCGCACGGAAGAGTCAGAGGCTATTCCTGCCCTTATTACTATTAGTGCTTAACTTATGCATAAAACTTATCATGTAAAGTTATATAAAACCTAGTTTTTGCACAATGGGCCTAAGACAAACCCTATGTAGTCAATGCAAAGAATATTTCTGGTATTGATATTGGAAGCTTGGTCATCTTCAGATGACCAAAGGTTCTTTTGTTCCTTACATACATTCTGCTCCAGCAAATTTTACTTGCAATTCCCTGAGCTTTATGCCTTTCTGCCAATGGTACTGCATTAACATTTTTTTATTGAATTATATTTCTCATTCATGTTAAACTGAAAAAATTAAGAGCTTGCAGCAAACTAAATTCAGGTAGATATAACATCATAGGAGCAGTGTTTGAATAGAAACATGAATCAGGTAATAAATAGCTCTCTTTGATCATTGTTTTTAAAATCTCTTGAACCATACTTTGATTAGTTCTATTTAATATTTAACATCTGGTTAGTCAATTTCAATCTGCAAGGCGTGCTGCTGGAAAAATTCTATGCTGACTAAATACATTTATAATACTACAAAGCTGACATGTAATTGATTTTAGTTCCCATAAAAGGATTACGGTAACTTTTCTTAATCCATATATCAGGGTTTCGCGAAGTTCAGTGAATTCACAGCAGGGATACTGTGTTTATTCCTTATCAATATTTTATGTAAAAATGATAGGATTATATTTTAGCTCAAGTACTGAACTAGCATTAGTTTTTCCACTGGAAAATAGCTAAAATTAAGAAAATATTACAGTGCCACCATAGTACTGATCCAGTGAAGGACTACTTGGTGTTTTCAATTTTAATATTAGCCATACAAAACCATACTGGACTGAAATTTGGTATGGCTGTAAAYTACCAAGAAATCATTTTCCTTCTGCTAAAAGGGTATGAGATATACTTTTTTAAAATTTTATTTTCATAATTTAAAGTCAACATAAGGTATCAGATTATAACCTAGTTAAAAGCTTAATTTAAGGAACACAGCTTTGCAGACCAACATAGGTTTAGGAAGTCCTGAAAATTTCCAGTAGCTGTCGATGCTGGCAATACCCAATTGCTCAAGGTTAACTCAGCTAATTTGGTAATCCTGTGTAACAAAATAATTACCACATTAATAGTAAGTGTAATGCCCTTATGTGCCTAAAACAAATGCAAAACTAATAAAAGACAAAATTGAAGATCTTTGCCTATCTGGGGAGAGTTTATTTTATGAGAATTGCCCTACTTAAATGATCAAGACCACGTGCAGTGCTAAATGTAACTAAGAAGAAGGGGATTATGAAGTCAGACAGCGCTAAGTGCCAGGGACTATGTCTCCCCTTAGCCTTTTGCCATGGTAAACCCTCCTCTAATCTAGAGCAGTAGGTCAAAAAGACTTTGATCCAACCACCAGTCCAAAAATGAGCAATATCCATACTGCTAAATAATATAGGGCCAGGGACCAATTCTTTGCTCCAAGACCAAGTGCCACAGACCACTTAGACTGTGCCCCTGCATAACAGATAATCTTAGAGAGAGCTGATGATGTGACGAGAGGCAAACTAGCAATGAAGCGGTGTAAACCATCAAGGGTCCTGTGCTCAGAGCCATTCCCTGGCCATCTTTATTCTAGCWGTATCTGAACTCTGAGAGAACAGGCCAGGCATGAAGAGAGTACTCATTTGAGAAGCTAAACATAAAAAGCTGAGTGATAGGAACAAATTCTAACAAGAAATTCAGAAGAGAAAAGGAAAATCATCTGATGCAGGAAGCTCTGTAGAAGGTAATAATGAAAAGAGATATCAGCATGGGATGAAATCTTGGTCATATTCAAATGAAGAGCAAAATTCCCACAAACCTTCAACAGAAAGGGATGAGATCAAAAAGAGTGTGTATAAAGTGTGGTGCCGTTTCTCATAGGAGCTCTGTCTGACAGAAGCATTGCAAAGCAGAATATTTCTAAAAAGCATCATGGTGCTAAAATGGAATAAAATAATCCTGAGATACAAAATAGATCTATGGACATATTCTTTTGATTTTATGTCATCTCACTGATTACAAGGCAGGTCGACAAAGATCTTCTGAAACTACTTTGTATTGTCTGTATACATGTATTGCTTTATTATTTCTCCGTAGCAGTGGTTTCTGTAGACTATAAAGCCTTCTTTGGCCATACTTGTATAAAATCAAGATACATATAAAATAGTAGTATTCATTTCATTTTGAGGACTGATGGTAACTCTTCATTATGCTAAGTGATTTTTGCATTATTCTTACTGCCATCATAATACTGAATGCCTCACAGCAGAGAAAAAAACTATTTGTTCAAAATTATAACACTCCTGCCAGTTCCAGGAATAAATGGAACTACAGCCTTTTTTACTCTGAACCCTTTAATTATGAACCAACCACGCACTCAGTTCAGGCAAGGTGGTAGTATACTTGGCCCTTAGGAAGTAAGGGTGCTAGATGACTTTATTGGTAAGAAATTAGGTACATATGGACTTTCAAGCAATAGATAGTGGTCTGGTGCCACATTTTCTTGGATTTAGATGCCTATATTCCACCAGAGTCCTTCAAAGGGACTTTGAGTTTTTTCTGCATCTTTCTCTATAAGTTCCTTACATGGAAGAACCAGGCCTCAGCTATCAATCAAGAAATGAATTTCTGAGTAAGAAAATGATTAAGTAATAAGGACAATCCAAAAATTAGTGTCCCCAAACTTTTGTATACCCTATTTTATGTTTCCATAAATTGCTCTTTTCTCTGTTCTTTTATCTTCACTAGAGCACATATTTAGAGCACAATAATGATATTTACAGCAACTAGTAGACTGCACTTTAAATCCACTTGTTGATGTAAGCCCTCCCTTCCCCTGAAATTACTCTCACTGACAAAACAGAAAGGACTTTTCACTTTGATTGGGCCAAAGCATCCAGAAGATCCCTGTGCTTTATACCTAAGCAACAATTTACTCATTTGAGCCATGAGTGTTTTACAAGGAAAAGACCCAAATGCCAATTCTGTGATGCCAACTCTGATACACAAAATTTACATTATTCACAGTMCTAAAAACACTTGAGAAACAGCAAGACATGCATTTTGGAACCAAGACCCTGCAGCCATTATAATAGTGGATAATAGTGGAAAGAGTTTTATTACATAGCAGCTATGCTATGTTGTTAACACTGAACAGTTCTTTTTGAAAGTTAACATGTGGCATATAAATAATATATGACTTCAGGGTGTATTTCCATAAAAAATCTATTCCAGCCTCTGTTCTGCCTATGAAAGATACTGAACCATCATCCCATTATATGCTTAGATAATTGAAATATAAATATATGATTACATGCCTCCGAACATTGTCCATCTACTAATATCACCCACCTAACAAGTCTGTGCTATACTGCCTGGACAAATTTCTTTGTTCTGTGGGTTTTACAGAATTCCTCCAAACAACCACTCTAAACAGTCCTGATATTGTTACTGTATAAGGTCAGATACAGTAGCCAACCTAACTGTTAAAAGTCTTTCACCAGCTAGTGTGGAAAAACTGACCCTAAAATGACAGTAAAACCCTAGGTCAGATATTTAAGTCTTAAGTAATTGGTCAGTTAAGCGCCTGCAGAAGTAAAAGGACAGATAGYGCATTTGGTATGCTAATAGAAACCTATTTACTGGAGGAAGTGACAAAAACATCAATCAAATCAGAAAGGGCTATTAAGAACTGTTAACTCCCTTTCAGATGAGCAATGATTTCCATTGGGAAGTAAATAAATATTCATGACAAGGACCAGTGACAGAAATTTCACCAAAATTACACTCTGGTAAAGTTTCCACACCAGACAAATCCTTAGAAGAGGCAGCTGGCCTGAGATTTGGAAGGGGACTGAATATTTACAGAACTCTACACAAGTCCCAGAAAAATCTATTTCTGTGTTCTTTCCCCCAGCTCCCGAAATCTGCTGCAGATGGTGTATTTCAATATTGTCTGGTAAGTCATTCAAAAGTGAGATTTTAAGGATTTAAAGATCATTTCAATATCTTTAGCTGCCCCTGTCCACTCATATTTGTTTTGGTATTTTTTCAAAAACACCGTTTTTTCTTTTTCTGAAGTCCCACTATAACAAATCTTGGAAAAAATAATAGTGGATTCTGATATCATATGGATGTTATTATATCACTTGAAAACAAAGTTTGGGCTTTTGTATGTGAACTGGAAAGTCTGTCTACAGGGTTCTAAATGTATCAAGAATACAGAGTAAAAAGGGGCATTGTGCATTTACAGTGTCCCAGAACTAGACTGGAAAATGAATCCTTGCTGGCTCTTCTTTTATTTCTGTATGAAAAAAAAAAACAAACTCTTTACCTCTTTGAGGTTATTTCCTCCTTTAGGCTGACGCCCTGGAGAGCAAAATCTAACTTCATCCCCTTCCCACCTGTTCAGGAAAAGAATATTTTTGTCCTTTTTTAAGAAGAAAAAATCAATGCAGGTTAATAAATATAACAGCTCACAATGCATTAGTGTATTAGTAATGTAACCTAAAATTAAATAACCTACTTACAAATACAGCAGCCTTCCATGCCAAGTTTCAGCCTGGAGCCAATTTTTATGGCTCAGTTATGAACCTCTAAAATACTGACATGTCTTTAATACACTATCTTAAATGCCTCCATCTTTATCATTTGCTTCTTTTTGATACAAATTAAGGGATAGTTTTCAGACAGCTTTGTAGRTTGGTTACTTGCATGGAGTCGGTTAGTGAAAATAAATTCTTATGCCTATCTCAGCGTATGAAGAGGAGATTTTTGCACAGAGAGGCAGAAGATTTTGCCTGAGATCTTCAGTGAAACGAGAAAATGCATGCCCTGGTTCATTTACATAAAAGCCTTCTCCTTTATCCAGATTGCATGCAAAAATCATGGGAGAAAAAGATTTCTTCACTTCTCTCTTCAGAGCAGGTGAGTAATTTGGGGAATAAGGAAGTTTTTCTTTGAAGATTAATTGATCCTGTAAAGGGTTTGGGGGATTTTTTTCTTTTGKTTTTTTTTTTCCCCTTCCTAGAAGCATCATAGTGATCCAGACRTAGAACACTAAGATTAGGACCTAAAAGGTGAAAATATCCAATGAAATCTCATTTCARCTTGTCACTGGTGTACAGCCTGGGTCAGAAACTCCAAGAGGGCAAATATAAGATTTAGGAGATAACTGGTGATCTTCATAGACTGAAGGAAAAACCTTCTAAAACCAAAGCCAGGATTAAGTCACTCAAGCAGAGGAACCAAGAGTCACCAGAGATGCCCTGAGCTGACATCTTTACAGAGCTGCCAGATATGACACACAACTTATGGGAAACCCAGGCTGAATTGGCAGCTGGAGGCTAAGCAGGAAACCCAGGTTATCAGAGTCTCACGTTCAGGCAGTCAAATTCTGCTTGCAGGGTGGGATTCAGTTTGAGATTAGATCTTCTATACGTAAGTGTCTATGTGTAGGTATCTCCATCTAATCTAGGAGCTTGGTTCAGCTCAGTCTAAGCGTCGATGCCCAGTGCCATTTGAAATGTATCAGGGCTGGAACAAGCAGCTGCTGCTCCAGTGGTGCTCAGGTCTCCCTTAGGTCCTGTGCTATTTCCCCCAGCCCTGTGTGCATGCCCAGGGTGCCTCAAATTGCATGAGGCACCTATTTTTAGACGACTGAATCCTGTCCTATACAGCTCTATATGTTTAGGCATCTGAACCACACCTTAAACCTTCTTTGATTACAGTGGCAGCCTAGATGCCATACCATATGGACATGACTCAGTTGTCCATTCATAGGCATCCACTCCCACCTGAGGTGCCCTAGGTATCTAGAACATCAACACAGGGCTGGCAAAACGGGCACAGGAGCTATRGTTAGCAGCAGCTAGAGCCTGGATTCTCAGTCAAATGCTAGGATATCTCAAATGCCACTACTCACCTGTGCACAGGCAGCTGAGCCAGGCCATAAATTTCTGCAGATTGTCAAACACTTGTCTCYCTCTCACTTTTTTTTTTTTTCATAGGTTCTCATTTATAAGAATAAGGGCAAGGTATGAGCAGGAGGACCAAATCTTAAGAGATAAGGAGAATCACCTTGAATACTGGTTGTATGGTAGGAAGGCTATGTAATGTGACAACAGGGGTTCAAGAAAATTCCTGCTTCTCAGGTGTGGAAGTAAAGATGTATTTATCACAGTGCTTACAGTGAAGTTGAAAATTATTTTAATCCACCCACTTTAAAACTTAAACCTCAAGTTTGTGCTTTAYTTTTTGTCTGTCTTAAGACAACAACTTGTATGTGCATGGGGATATGTATTCAAGTTCAGCTGTAGCAAATTTAATTTGGATAACAATCTAACCCAAAGTGTGCTGCAATTTCAAACAAAACATCATCACACATCAGCAAAAAAACGCACCATGCATGCAGTCCTTAAAGGTATGAACAAAAGCACATGCATTTGCATACAGTGGTACAATCAACTCTGCTCCTAAAACTAGCATTTTTTCCAAACTGACCCTCAATTTGCTATTCATTAGCAACATTATAGTCTCAGCATAGTTACCACATATATCATGTGTCTGTATGTAATTACATTATGGTAGTTCATCTTATCATAATGGACAGACAGGCAACTACATGATTCAAGCACCACCACATTATCTCTTTTGTTTCCATTTCTATTTTGTACAAGTATGTTGTATAAGACATTGTGTAACTGATAAATCCTTACTTGGAGGAAGGCACCTAGTCTCATGTCTGTTTATTGTCCTTATCGATGTTCACTTTCAGGCAAGGGATAGGGTTACTTGATGTCARCCAAACATCAATACCATGTCACAAAACAGAGTTTCTAATTATGGTGCTGCATTAGACTAGCACAAGAAGTTTCACACATTTCTTTAAACTATATTATGAAAGCTCTCAAAAATAAAATGGCATTTTATGACATCACCAGTCATCTACAATTTCTTCATTCTAAACTGGTAATATGTGGGCTTCAAGGAATGAGAACCGGTGTCATTGCATGACTCTGAGGGTTGTGTATAACGATTGTGGTTGCTAAGTATCTCTGTTCTTTCCACACTGACAGCCTACATCAAGACAAGAACTGACTCGCTGGTCAAACTCAGTCACATTYGCCCTCTGACCACTGAGGGTTCATCAGCCCTTTTTATTATGGAAGCTGTGAGATGTGATTAGAGTGGTTGTTTCTCGTGATATAAATAAAAATGTACAGCTATCAAAACCCTTCATCTTTATTCAAAGGTCTGAAAAATATGGTTAGTGTCAGTTTTTAATAACATAGATTTCTAGACCTTTTCTTTGCAAATATCTACCTTTGAAAATATAAAGAAATGTAGACCAATATATCAGGGTTGAAGTTTATCCCAGTTTTTACAGTTATGACAGTAGACTTACAAACCGTACATGTTTTTAAAGATCAGTATTTTCAGAACCTTTGGAAATTAAAAAAAAAAAGTGTTTGGTGTAAAACTGTAACAAGCTGTTGTCAGAGATATAAAAATTAAATACGTGATCTTGTGACAAAATCAACAGGCACCAACCTGMTCAGCAAATCTAACAACAAAAATTTAGTAATTCTTATCTATTTGATCATGTTCAAATGTAGTTAAAATAACTGGTGTGAACAGATTCACTTGCATAGGTAAATCAGTAAATTAGTACTTCTTGCATCACTGTGACAGTGCTGCCTGAAAGTACCATCAAGCACCCACCAAATGTGAACCTGCAACCAGTTTCCATAGCTAGAATCTATTTCATCTTGTAAATAAAAGGATTGCTCCCTACCTGGAGTTAGCACAACCCAGGACAAATCTAATCTTTCCTATGGATTGATTACCAGGGATTATATTTCCAATATAACTTCAAATGCCACTTCAAAATCTTTCTGTTTTGGCTTAGGAGAACATTTTTCTCTGTGAGTTGGAAGTGTCCATCTACCAATATTAACAATAACAAAATATTCGTGTATTTGCCAAATTATAAGGTGAGGATAATTTTTGTAATTTCAGTAAACCTTGCTTTCCAAACTGTAGTGAATATAGCACCTTTATGACCTTCTTTAGGAACCTCATAGTGTGTTCTGGTGCTCAGATCGTCCAGTACTGTTGTGATCACTCATGTCCCCTCTGAGCTGCTGAGGCGAGCTTCAGCTGCGGGTTTCTGAGCAGGAATGTATGGGCACCATCAGAGCTCAGCTTGATCAGCCCACCTGATTCAACATCTCTGCACTTGCCACAAGGTAAATCTTGTGGTTTACACTGAGAGGGTGGAGAAGAACTGAAATATCCTATAGGAAGGACTGGGTGACCTTGAGTACTGGAATGCAAGAAATGGGGTGAAATGGATTACTTCTRAAAAAAGGAAGGTCACACAACCGGGGACTAGTAACAAGAATTTGGGTTATGAGTTGGGAGCTAATAAATTGGAAATGACAAAGGAGGTGAAAGAACTGGCTGTGTCAGTCAATCATAGAAYACTTATGAGTGCCAGTGTGTTTCAGCCACAAAAAGAATGTATCAGGTAAGATATATCCAGTAGAGACAGGAAAAAATGTCATCACACAAGGCACAATTCACAAGTCATCTGAAATACCATGTGAAGTTCTGTTTATTCAGGAAAGATGAATTCACACTGAAAAAAAGTCTAGAGAAAGTCTAGTAAAAAATCAGGGGAATGAAAAGCAGACAGCATAAAGGAGGAGACTRCAGCTGTGGTTACGCGTCCTCTTCTGGAGGCAGCCAAACCACATGCTATTCCCAACCACATATCACTGTCCTCCCCTGTCAGAGGACGTGGCACCCCTGGACCTGCCAGCTTCACTGCTTGGGAATTCACCCAGGGAAAGGGGGGTGTGGAAGAATAGGGCTAGAAAGAATAAAATGGATGAAAATTGTCCATGATTTAATTTAGGGTGTAAATTTAAAGATCTTTTCTACCCTTCTGAAGAGTGAGCTTTTGGAGCTGCCTTCTTATAGGCAGAGTGGGGCAAAATCTTTGCTGGTGTCCTTAGGGAGCATGATAGGTTAACAGCTAATATTATATGGCACAGCTCCCTTAAAATCAGGGGGATGGACAGAGGACTGCCAATATGCCTTCCAGTCCCATGTTCTGGTGTACTTGTTTCAATGTATATGAGTGACTTTAGAGATTTATGTCATTTTTTTATCTTCACTACATAAAAAGAAATATAATAGCAGAGAACTGGAAGAGAAATATTCCTCCAAAGGAAGAAGAATGGATTCATAAAGCTTGGCAAATTACAGTCATTGACAAATTAACTCTCTCTCTGAGAGATCAATATCAAGATTGTGCTGCAACTTGGGCTCCATTCCATGTGTCCCACAAAAGGGTAAAACCCCTGCTAAACCAGCCCTTTTTATTGTCATTTTAAATAAATGAATGACAATTTTATCTTTCAAAGAACCTTGGAATGGCTAACTGATGTTTAGATCTCTCCTTTTGTACCTTACTTTGAACACATAAAYGTGCATGCACGTGTGTGCTTGTGTGTGTGAATAAACATGTATAAAGTTGAATTAATATTTATTATTTTAATGAGAATAATCACCTCAGTGCACAATTGCTATGCTACTGAAAGGGCAAGTGCTGTGTATTAGCTTATTTAAGAAAYTTCCGTGACCACATTTATGAAGGCAATATAGAAAAAAAATACTACATTTCTAGGAATATGTAGAAAAAGATTCAAGAATGGTACTACAAATTTACCAGTGTTTGCACCAGTGTGCCTTCAAAGGCTTTGAATTAATTTTGTTAGACTAATCCCCAAATGCCAGAAAATACTATTCTTGTCCATATCAGAGTTCCAGGCTAGCTACCCTGTAGCATATACATTCCCTAGCATACACAGGGGACAAAGATTTTTTACATCAATATTCTTCCAGAGTTTCACTTTACCAAAAAATATTTTACCACCATTGGAACAATTTCCATCATTAAACATGCAAAATTCCCCACAGATCTCCCCCCCAAAAAAMCCCACAAAATCTACACTCATCAGTTTAGCAAAACACTTAGCAAAGAAGAGCCATATTAGATAGTAGGCTTCAGGTGCTTTGGACAGCTAGTAATTTAAGCCRGTCATAAACTCAGCCTCACTGGTCTGTTAAAGAGGGATATGGCTGCTTTGCAACACCAAAGCAGTGCAAAATGGATAGAGAGCATCAGTGAAAATGGTCCCAGATGTCTTAAATAATAAAATAATATACTAAATGCTTTGCAGTGCTAATGCGCCTTGTGCACACAGATCTCAAGGCACCTTACAGACATTAATGAATTAAGCCCTGTAAAGTGGGTAAGTATTATTCGTATTATGCCCAAGGGGAAAGTGAGAAACAAAGATGTAAGATGATGGTCCAGGAAGCCTGTGACAGACGTGGGAATAGAACCCAGATCTCCTGGTCCCCACTCCTGTGCTGGAGCAACAAAACGCTCTGTAAATTCATCTGTCAGTTATTTTTTTAAGTAAATTTAGTGCTTATGAAATTGACAGCCCCAAAGACTGAAGTGCTCTATTAAACCACAGAACAGGTACATCACAAACAGTGGCTTGTGCAGATTTTTCCCACGCTGTCTCAATAATATGCTTCGAATGCATTCGTTTGGAGACCGAGAGGGTTGTTTTTTCTCCTTCCTGCCCATTCAACCTTTAGATTTCTCAGTAGAGATGATCAAGATACATACCAGCTGGAGCCTGTTCTAATGTGAGCAGGTAATAATAACTGGTAACAAATGATTTGTGTTATTCAACCTGCAGACCAGGAGTAATTCAAGACCTATTGCCACTTTGGTCCACTGTTCAGTCCACATTCACAAGAGGAGATCATTGCTCTCGAAACAAAACAGCTTTTCCTTGTTTGTAACAGATCCAGGAGGCATCACCTTATCCAGCATCTGTGTTAAGTTGTCTCCAACACTCTCCAGAAACCTCCTGGACTGCAGTGCCCTACTTGTAACTTGTTAAACGTAAAGTGATTGGGGTTCCTGATACAGGACTTTGGCATTTTACAGACACATGGCAACTACTGTTCCAACCTAACAGCATAGACCAAAGCCAGGTGGTGAGTTTGCGTATGGGAGTTGAACTTACAACCCTCCATCTCATGACAAATTCCAATTAGAAGTAAGGTGATTTTTTAAAATGAAAGTAATTAACTAATGGCATCGTTTCTTTAGAGAAGTTGCTGACACACTATCACTTGAAAGCTTTACATTTAAATTATATATCTTCTAAAAAATCACTAGCTTATCCAAAAGTTATAGTTTTGACATAGAAACCACTTGGAAAATTCTTAAGGCATCCACTGGGCAAGACGGACATGCTTCCGACTAGCAGATTTTTTTGTGATATGTTCCAGTTTCAATATCTGTGAACCAAACTCAACTTATACATAAGCCACAAAACATTCATCAGAAAAATTGCTCTTTGCTGAGCTGGACTGGATTAAAATCAGTGACCTATAGGTAGAAAGCCTTGTACATCATTAGTGATTCCCTAAGGCAGCCCAGTAAGTGCTAATGTTACGACTTCTAGAATGAACCTTGTTTTCTGGAAACATAAGCTTATTAATTCAAGTTTTGACCTTTATTGAGCACTCAGGCAAAGTTGTCCACCCTCTGGACACAAAGGCAATATCTCCTACGGTCTCAGACACATTCTACAATAAAGCATTCCAACCTCTTCCTAAAGGATCAGCATTAACTAGTAAACAAGCACTGAAAAAGTATCAGCTTGCTTGATATTTTGCAAGTGAAAAATTACAGCTAGTTTTGCAAGGTCTTTGTATTAACTACTGTGTTTGTGTACATAGGCACACAAAAATATTTTTGTAGTCACAGAAGACTAAATTTTCAGTCTTCATAGACCTTTTACACCCTAGCTGTATGAATAACTAAGGACAACAGCATTCTGCTGTGCTCTCAGGAATAGTCACTACCTAGAAATATTCCCAGACTCTGGAACTTGGTTCATTACATTGTTGAGTCATCCAGACTGACTTTACTGTGGTTTTGGCCTAGGCTAAATAACTTTCTCCCAGACGTTCCTAGGTGTGATTTAGGAGTTAACAAGAGCCAAGGACTATGACSAAGTGGCAGCAATTTCCATGTGACTACCCTGTTCTGGAGGATAAGGAGTTTAATGGCATAGATGCCAGCCATTCTATGTCAGTTAGCCTTAGTGCCAGAGAACAGTCCTAAAAATATTTAAAATTTACCATTTTAGATATGGCCTTAGAAAGACACAACATACACTCWGTTTTAAGATTGCAAGAGTATTTGAAAGGGAGCAGAATGAATACTGGATTTTTATTTTCATTTTGGGAACACATTAAGAACCAAGAATCACAAACAGCATAAGCAAGTTTGACTTTCTGTTAGGATATGACCCGGACTTTTGGATTTAAAAACATAAGGTGTCCTATAATTTCTCTAGGCACCATTTGAATTAAGTATTCACTTTGTTAACAAAACCTACACAGACAGTGTGCTACATAAGGGCATCATTTGGTTTACACCTTCTGAAATGAAGTGCTGCACAGCAAATGACATTTGGGTCTGCTACACTACAAGATACCTTCTGTTTCTAGTTTTAATTCAGTGATATCATCAAGCTCTTGTTTTTCTTATTTGGCAAATGGGTGAGCAATGGTTACCTAGAGAGTTATTTAATAATAGAGATTATGGAATAGATAGAAACGAGTGAAAAAGCTCTTGGCTTGGAGCTCACAGCAAGTCCTAACCTTGGGTACAAGTTAAGGGATAAGAAGGAGGCATTTCCCTCCAGAATCAATTATCACAAATGCTCCCACAGCCATGGCCAAAATCACATTACTTGCAATAAATTCACAGTACCTGGCAATTCTTTTTAAGTGCTTATAGTTTTAGATTTAGGGGAAAAAAAGAAGATTTAAAGTTTAATACAGGGAAGGAAGATTCCATCTTACAACATCCTCTACCACGCCATGCTCCGTTCTGGTTACAGCCTCAGGCTCCTGTTTCCTATAGCACCTTCTATGCCCATTTTGGTGCCTCTGAGCCTTACATGTTTCCTGTCTTCTCCCTTCTGTGCCCTTGTATTCCCTCACCATTTCTCTGCATGCTATCTTTTTTTTTGATTAACTCCTAGTTCTTTAGACCAAGATAGCTGGATAGCTGATCATCATCCTCTTTGTTCTTTTACCTTGAAACAATGTATATTTATTTACACAAGCTACAAAACTAGTCTCATAACTTTACATTTGTTCCTGTTTGTTTTTCCTTTGAGATTACCTACGACATACGGCATGTGAAATTTGAGGGAAACTGGCTTGCACTAGTAAAGCTGAGGTGTAGGCAATGAAACTGCTCTGAGACAGGGAGATAACTTCTAACATAGTTACAGCATGCTGTCTGCAGTTTCCTAATATATAGCTGGCTGTAGAAGCCAACACCACAAAAATAATTCTGTGAGTGTTTGCAAAATTATATATAGCATGAATTTGTTTTATATAGAAACATATTTATTATATGTTCATGGAAAGTAAATATGAGTCAACAAGACAAATGCAGGTTTGCTTGTGTTAATGCTTGAGGAAAGATAAGTTTAAAATACTGTTAAGGATCCAAATATCTAAAGCACAGAGATTATTCTCTGTGGTTATTATGTGTCAGGAACAAAAGACTGGTAAATGCAGAATTAGTAAACTGGTAAATGTAACACACTGATTGCTTTTACATAATATGATACAACTTAAAACAAATGATCAGTGTCTCCACAAATCTCTACCAGTGCTTTTCCCCAGCGACAATTAAATAGTATAACAGTATCCTTCACAGCTAGGAGCATGCATTCACAAGCAATGGCTTTGTGATAAAAGTACATCACATTTTAATTCTGCACCCAGATACTAATTTTTAGTGGTCTACTTTTTTGTAAGAATGGCAGCTTGAGCAAGATTATAGCAAGACAAAAACAGGAAAGTTTTCTGAAGTTTCTAATCTTGCATGCTTGATGACAGATTCAAAATCCTAGTGGCTTCCTCAAGCTAATCTTTTGTTCTAGGACACACCAGTCAAAAAAAGAAAATAATGCCATATGAATTACTTGGTCAATTTGTGCCATCCAACCCAATTTGGTTTTGAGGTGYAATCTCACCAAAAACATTTTCTAGTTGATCCACTAAGACTTTTTAAATCCCTAGGAATATTAAGCAAACTGAAAAAAAAGCACCTTCGAAGAAACTGCAATCTAAATATTCCATGAGAAGAAAATGAAGCAATGTCCATAAAGAAAACGAGCTGTTGAAAATAATTTGCTTAATTCTAGTTAAGATTTTCTCTATTAGTTCATATATAAGTGGGTAGGTAAGCAACAATACTGATGCAGACAGGATTTCTGCTTTCAGTAAGAAAATATCCCTGTATCATCTTGTTTAGCTGAGAAATAAAAGAGACCTTCTTTTATTCAGATCTTGTTATTTCTTTATCACAAGTACACTGGAATAAGGAAAGTTGCTTTTCCCATAGCTCTGAGGCAGAAAGAATGGGAAAATGTAAGGCAACTGTTCTCTGATCTTCATGTACATCAATTACATGCAATAAATTCCCTGCTGTTTGAGCACAGACAGAATCTCAAATGCACATATACTTTGGCTATTAGAAAGTATAAACCAAATAGTGATAAACAGTGACTATTTGTTGTTTAGATTTATTTTCTGAGTAATATAACTGGGTGAAAAAAACAGCCTAGTATTGAAGGATGTATCATTTTTAATCTCACTGCTTTGGCTACTTCCAACATCAGATAGAGTGTCATATTGCAATAATTCAAAGATCTCTCTATTAGTTTCTCTAAGCCTTTAAAGTAAATGAAGCTGTTACAACAGGAAATGTTAGACATGTTCTCTAATTCTCCTTAGGTCTCAGACCTAAATTTATTTTAAGGAGGAATTCAAGATAAAGTGCATTTTACTTAAATGCATTAGTCTTTTTAACCATTATTGTTTGATACACTATCTGAGTATTTTTTTCTTTCCAATGCTTGTAATAAAATTGCTGTTGCTCTCTTTCACAGTTCAGAAGTACTAGCAGCAGCATACRAATACTGTGAACTGCTACTTAATATTACCAACTTTGAGAAGTAATATTCGGTAATTACTTACATCCAGCACTTAAATATATCCTACACTTAGAAAGGGTTAAGCAGCTGAATCAGCTGTAACAGTGTTTCCTAAAGAACAATAGAAAAATCATTAGTGTGTTAACTGAAACAATACCATACTTTTCTCTCTATTGTTTAACCTTTTGTCCACATTACAAATATCTCAATGTAGTTCTTATCTGTGACCTTGAGGGACTGTAGCTTTATCAGTGCTTCCTTTTAGATCACAGATGACCTTCAGCTGATATCATTGAGCCCTGACCTGCCTCAGTGATCTGCTCACACTGAATACATATGCTGAACAGTGCTGGTGTGTGCAGTAGGGGTAAGTGAATTATTTACAAAAATTTGAGTTGACACCTTTTATCAAATGTGGAAAGATGAAGACAAAACAGCTGCTATTGCTGTCGTAAGCAATCTGCTGGTGATTGAATAAAAGTGTCAAGAAAATGGCTGCTTGATGGCCTTTTGTTCTCTCTCATCCAGCTTGATGTTAGTTTGAGCTGTCAGTTAGGAATCACGGCACAGTGATTTATCAATAGGCTGAGTGACCTTCTATTTTAGCTAGTGCTAGAGTGAGAAGACAGCACCCTCTACTGAGGGCAGGCTGCCTTTCCACAGGCAGAGCTATTATTCCTAGCAGCCAGTTATCACTTTCCAGCAGCAACATGAATCTAAAATAACATTCGCCTTTTTTGCCTTTGTTATATTTTTATCGACTCTGAAATGCTTAGCTGGGAAAGCTCAAAAAAGCTACAAACTGCAGGACAGATTCACAAGCTTTCTAACAAAAGGGGAAATAATAAGTAAATCAATCACTGGTGCTCAGTCAAAACAAACTTGCTGTAATTAGACAATGGAACGTGGAAATACAGCGGCTGCAAGACAAGGCCAATTTGTGGCTTGGGTTTGAAACGCTATGGTTATCTCAAACCAGATAATTCATGCATTACTTTCATTTATTCTATAGCTCCCGTTTTTACAGCTGTGTTCTCTCGCAAATATTCTCGCATAATAAACTGCTGTCTCCCATGAAGTTTTGTTGAACTTCGGGGACCGAATAAGCCCTTGGAGTGTTTGGCACGCAGCACATGTTTTTTCTAAGGAGCTGCTCCTCTTCCTCCCAGCACACGAGCTAGAAGCAAAATTTCTGCTCTCACTGGCTTTACAGTGACAATTGATCCCAGCAGAGGTTTTGAACTTTTGTCACTTCAGCCTATGCTTTTTGCTTCCCCACACGTGATCTTTCTGCCCCCCTCCATYCCAGACCCAGTAAGGGCCGACGGCAGTCTCCGAGGGGGTGCAGTTTCGGGCAAGGGTAGCCTGCAAGGAGCCAGATCAAACTCTTTCTTCCCTTCCACTTTTGCCATGTGCTCGGTTTCTACTGCCCCAAGAAGGGAAAGACCCAAGGTTACCTACCACCATAGTATGCCTCAGTATTAGCAGCTAGCAAAGACATTTCTGTCAAAAATTGCTTTCTCGATCAATTCACACTTCTTCAGCTTCTCTTTATAGGTTTCAGTTAAATTTCAATTTTACTCAGTTTTTCTTTTCCTTTTTAATAGACTTCTTTTCTCATGGTTTGTGGGACCAACATTCCTGCACTAGAGTGAGACAGTGCAAGGCCCCTCCTTCAAGTCTGGAGTAGAAGAGATCTTTATGGCTGTTATCAGCTGAAAATGGTAATTGTTGATACTATTAAACTTTTGTTTTTGCTAAGGCTAAAGTAATAAGTGATTTTTCTCTTGCCTTTTTTCCTTCTCTCTCTTTCTTTGTTTTTTTAGGACTCAGTTACCAGCTTTACACACACACACACACACACACACACACAGCCTTTTTTTTCTTAGTAGTGGAGAAAAAAGTGAGCCAGTGACTCAGAAGGGCTAGTATTATTTCCTCTGTGCAAGTACAGCTTAAAAGTAATTCAGTGAAAACAGCTTTTCTTGCAAACTGCTGTGATAAGTAACATTTAAAATCCCAGCAGCTGCCACTGCAGTGAAACAAGTTTTTCATTTTTCTCCTTTTTGTTAATTTTGCACAGCAGGACAGTTTTTGTGTATTTGTTTCATTTTTTCCTTTTAGGGCCCACAAGTTAAACATGTTCATAGCTATGGAGTCCGGCTCAACACTCACCTATGCTGCTTCTAACCAGAGAGGATGATCCACATGAGAGCAAGTGCACCCCGGGTGACACAACAGAAGCACAAGTAGAGAGGACATCAGAAAAAAGTCAGGAGTAACTGAAGCCTGGGAATTACCTGACACTGCCATGGCCTGGGTGACTCTGTGAAGGAATTACAATGAAGCAAAGAAGTTTTGTGCATATTCTTCCAGGGCAGATCCCATAGTTAGACTTACACAGCAAGAGATTTTCACTGACCTATAGACCCAGATTCCAGGGCCAGCTCAGTCCTTGCCATTCAGTCCTAGGAAAGAGGACCCTTGGTGGCACTCAGTTCTTCAACTGTGTGAGTTTGGGCCTGATTAGGGAAACTCAGACTGAAGGATACCCTTGGAAATGCACAGAATATCCCAAGCTGACCGGGTACTAGAATCACAAGAAATATTTTCCTTACAAAGGGACATGAATTTCGAGGACTCTGTCCTAGTCAGACTGCTAAGGGCAGGTGTAGCCCGCAGTTGAATAAGGGGTTCATGTTCATGTTATTTCATTAATATGTTTTTCAAAAATTTTTTTTTCCATTTTTCCTTCATAGCAATTTCCTTCTCTTTCCTGGTCTCAGTTTCACGGGCCTGATTTTCCCTTTTCATTTCTATCAAGTCAGAGCCAATGATCTGAATGCTCTGAAATCATACAGTTATGCTGGTGCCAGCCTGACAGAAATGAAATCAAACAAYGGCCAACATTTTCTAGGGAGACAAGTGTCCTAGCTGAAGCAATCCTTTTGCTCACAAGATGGCTTACCAGCTCYGTACCCAGAAACACCTTGCTGGCTCGTTTGAAGGTTATTGAATTGCAAGCTGTGCATAGGTCTTAAAAGCAAACTTCTTTAGATCATGAGAGTCTGTAATAGGACATAAATGGACATTTCATCTATGAAATGTCTGCTTATACACTGTCCTCACACCACAGCTAATGCATCAAAACCTGAAATGGATTCTATGTGACAATTTATTCCCCTGGTTACAGAAAATGATGTCTTGTATTRTCAATAGATTTTCTATAGTACTTACATGTTCTACTAAGATGTCTTGCAGACTTGTACTGTGAGCTTTATTACCCATTTATATTATTTCAATAAAAAGTGTTATAATATTATATATTTTCTTGTGTTTAAATAGTCCTTCATTTAATTTCCTTGTTGTTTAAGCACTCACATTATTTCTCTCATGCTTATAAAACTATAATAGCTGAAAAAAAATGAGTGTTGAATGTTCTAGCTGCAAAGGTCAGCAAAAGTATAAAGGGCGCATATCTCTCTATGTTGTTTGGGGTCATTTTGATGGGGGTAGTGTTCATATGTTTAAACAGTGATATTGATTATTTTCATAAAACATACTTAGTATCTTTCATTGAAGGATCTGAAGTCATTATAAAAGTATTGATGACAAGCACAACTCCCTAAGGAGATGAAGACTTCTAGGGTGTCTCGCGTGAGGCTCCGAGAGCACCAGGGCTCTTCTCACAGTGGGTCCCAGACTTGGGATGTTGTTTGTGACTGCAAGATGAAGCCTGCAAGGACATAGCAAGACAGTTTTGCAATGGAAGTGGAGGGAGGACTGTTTAAAGCACAGGTCCAAACAGACATTTCTGGGGACATTTACATTTAGAAAGCAATTAAACTCCATTTTAACTTTGGAGACTTTCACCCCCAAAACATCTACCTCAAATGTGCGTGAATTATATGCCTCTGAAAAAATGCCAAAAGTGCTTTAAAGAGAGTAAGATTTGACAGATTAATTCCTGAGAGATTCTATCCATACGAGACATGCTCCATCACCATCAAAAAGAACCTCCCTTGCAATTAAAATTGGGGCTTAGACTGTCTAAATGTAGGTGTCTATACTGCAGCTGTCCCCTGTGTAAGGTAGGGTTTTAAGCTCTCATTACCGTCAGTGGAAATCTAGGACCCCATTCAGTTACCAAATATATGTGTCTAGCTCCTTTTCAGCTGCCCTAAGGTGTCCAAGACCTCAGCATCTGGTGGGAAGACAAAACACAGGACCTATGGGAGACCTGCAAACTGCTGCAGCAGCAACTGGAGGCTGGGCAGGCAACTGAAATCTGTGCAAACATGACTGAACTGAGCATCATGGACTGTTATAATTAGATGCTCTCAACTATAAATATAATGCGAGCTTAGAAACCTACCTCAAATGCAAACCTACCTCTTTGCAAAACTTTCCTAAATATTTCCTAAATAGTAGTGAGTTCCCTTTCACAGCACCTCTGGGAGATGAGTGTCATTATTCCCATTTTACAGTAGGGAATAATCACACAAAGAATGTGGAGCCCAAAGTATTCACTAGTTTGGGATGTTCAGTTTAAGAACAACAGGATCAAGTATTTACGAGCATGTAGCATTCTACAATAAAATTACAATTTATTTCAATTTCAGTTGTGAGCACTTATCACTCTTTAAATCAGACTYCAGACACCCGTAACACAAGAAACACACAATTATTGACCACCTGTTCAGTGACTTTCCAAGCATCCCACAGGAATTTCCTGACAGATGCACAGATAGAGTAAAATTCCCTATGGTTGCATTCAGCTCCCTTAACCATGACACCTTCTTTTCTTTTTTTGCAGTCTCTTATCTTGGCCACTATGCATGGGATTATTTCATCAAACTTGAACCATCTAGAAGTTAGCCCAAAGCTGGTTGTCATGTCTCTCTGTTGACAATAGAGAGATTGGCTGGATCACTAAACCTCTTCTGTAAAAGATAAAGGAGATGGGAGAGTAGGTGCCCATCTTTTCTTACTGACTATAGAGAGATCCCAGACTAGCTTAGAATAGGCACCTAGCATTCAGAAGACTAACTTCTGGTAAAATAAATCCTTTCTAGTATAACTTTTATTTTCTTTAAGAAAATAAATAGACAACAGCATCCTTCAGAACAAAAACCTGATGAATCCCAAGTGCAGGTTCACACTCTTAACTAAATACAGTAAGAGTTATGTATGTGGATCATATAAATAAAAAATGGTTTCATAATGCATATGTCCAGTGGAGGCAAACTAAACGATAATCGCAGCTTTATATCAGTCTATGTAGCTTCTGAAAGTAGTTTAGTCACATTCTTTCAGCAGAGGTTTTGCAAGTAAAACCCTGTTTAACTCAGAGAGGGCATGTCCTTGTCTCAGTATTTTCTGTCATCTGTTATGTGTATTACTGCCTGTATTGTCACATTTTGTGATAACAATAAAGGCATCCACATTCAGTATCATTATAGAGGGTGTAATTTTCAATCCACAGACAATTAGTGCAAATTCAAAGCCCAGGTCCAACTCTTTGCATGATCAATAACCCATACATTTGACAATCCACAGCATGGCTAGATCACCCAGCTTGAATCCAAATTTTAGGGGTCCAGTAAACCAGTCCTACCATAAGTGCCTACGTTCTCTCTCTAGCTAGCAGAGAGAAATAGATGGTTTAGAGGATTGCTYCAGAGGGCAGTTCTGCCCACATAAATCTAGGCATCTGGATCTTACTCCACACCTGGAGGCCTGAGTCTGACCATTAGAATAACAAAAAAAGAAGTGCTTGACCCAGCCTTCTCAAGGAGAAAATCATGTTGAGCATATGTTATTGACACAACACTGAAATCTGTTGATAAATTCTGGTGCYTTGGAAAAGGCTGTCTCAAGATGCCATAACTGCTGACAAAGTCACAAAACGGATAGAGAAGCCAGCACAACCTTCAGAAGAGATGACAACTGAATGTCTGGAATGAAGGAGATATCCAACTTCAAACAAAAGTAAATGTGTGCTGTTCATTTGTCATTACATCTCCTATGTGGCTTTTGCAGCTTGGACAATTTACAGTTGCTGTATCAAGTGTCTTATCCAATGCCATATGTTGCCTTTGTACTTTTACTGGTATAAAATGATATGGTGTGCTCTCCAACAGAAAGATTTTAGAACATTGGCACAGATGTAGCATAAAAGTAAACTAAGGTATGCTGGTCTGAACATCTGCTGCCCCTCAAGATATCCACAACTGACTGCACAACAACCAGGTGTGCAATATCAGCTGTGAAGCTGAGGCATATCATCTGCATAAAGTGATAGGCCACAGCTGCAGGCTATCTCCTGTGGCAAAGAATATGTGCTCATGCCACCAAAATCAGAATAATGCAGCACAGCACAAAAGGTAGGAAAGCTGGTAAAGTGTTCATAGTGGGTTCCAGCTGAATATCTGCAAACACAATGCACCACAAAACCCATCAGTTTCTCACCAGTGAAATCCCCCAAGCTGACTCTTCATATATCAGAACAGTGGAAAACTTCATCAAACGCAGAAGCAGAGACAGGTAGGCCTTGTCAGGATTTACAAAAGACTCAARAATGTAGCCCATATCCAATACAACGTTGTCTCTGTGCGTTCCATTTATTTTCTCTAAGACTGTACAAAAAAGTTGCAGCCAGAGTAATTCATTTCATGGGTTAAAAAAGTGAATCTTTCCCAACCTACAATATTTTTTATTTCACATTGTCTTCAATCTCTTCATGTGCAGGGATACTTTTCTGTCTTAAATCTCATGTACGTATGCATCATGACTTCTTCATAAAAGGACTGTTGAATAATATGTAAATTTTATGTTGTAATGAATTGGGTCCTAAGATCTTTAAAGGTCAGACACCTGATATAATACATCATGTTCTTTAATATCAACTACAAAATAACCGTAATAAATTTTGCCTCTACCATATCCTCACACACTGTTACCCACAAAGAAGCACCAATGGAAATGTGTCATTTGTCAAAACATGTAGGGAAACTGACATGTGTACAAGTAATTTTTAAAGTATTGCTAAGGTTAGGTGTAGTTATGCAAGTTACAAGGTTAACTTTAGAGGGAAGTAACACATTGCCAAGCCTGTTGCTCAATTCCCTAGCAAAGTCATAAAGTCACAAGGCTTTTAAAGACAAGATTCACATCTAATGAAATGGCTGTGAATTAAGACTAACTAACACAAGCTAGACACATGGCAAATTGAGATTACTGCTATTGATGGGGAGTAAACAAAACAAGAAGCTGTAACCAGAAAAACAGCTCATATAGGCACAAATTCAGTAAAGCCTTTAAGGACACACTTTAGGCCTAGAAGTTTAAACATGTGTTTAAATACCTCACTGAACAGGAAAGGCATAGGCATATGTTTCAATTTAAGCACATGTTTAAATATTTAATATAAGAGGTATCAAGCAGTTTAGGTTCAACACTTATTTCCTTAGTGGAAATAACACCTATCTACCTTAATGTACATGGGAGGAGAGGTGGAAAAAATGTGAAATATACACCAGAATTCGCATGCTGTTATGACTGGACCTGACTCCTTGGGCACACTGCAGCACCACCTGGTTTTTGTACTCTGCAATCACACAAAACTCCCAAAAGGGATAGAACAATCATAAAAAAGCTTGTGGCTCACTGGCAAAGTTTGACAAAGATAATGTGTGAGATAATTTACTGCCTTTTCACAGACTGCACAGGTACACAGCAAAGCCAAGAGCAAGCAGTACGGATACTTGTGGCTTTCTTCTGCAGACCAATTTGCATCTTCCATTCCTGTCTTCGAAATATGAAGGTAGTGGACCTGTTACAAGGTATGTGAGTGGCAAAACCACTGAACTATACTTTATAGAAATAATAAAAAATAGGAAGATCCCCTGACCCTCTTGAAGACGGAAGAAGGGAACTCAGGAAAGGATTGGATCGTTTCAGCACAAGAAAATATGTGTCCAGCCATGGGTAGCACTATCAATAAGGTTTTGACACTTAAGAGAACTTCTTAAGACAATAAACAGTTTGTTTTTGTACAATGACCAGCATAGTAAAATGCTAAGAATCTAGCTTATCTTCCTTGTCATCTAGCATGCTGCTCTTTGTATGGCCGGTCTTCCTTCCACTGATAATTTGAGAAGGCTTTTGCTTCAGACTCACTCATTTAAATTGAGATGCAGCTGATGCAGGTATCTACGCGAGAGCTGGGTGTCCAAGTTACAATCATAGTCAGTGGAAAGATCAGGGGCTCAATTCAGTTGCATACACAGCAGTTTCTAGTGCCACCGGAGCTGCTCCAGAGCATCCCAGCGAACCTCCTGCTCCTCTCCAGGAGGTCTCACCTGAAACAGAGCTAGGCAAGCACATGTGGGCAACTGAACAGGGCAAGTGACAACAATGGGAGCTTAAACACCAATCTCACATATGGATGTAGCCGTGTACATTTAGATAACGCTCTGAAGGTGAATCGCACACTTTCTCTTCAGTAAGACCTAGTTATCCAAGACCAAACTGTAAATAATAGCCTCCAACTAGACTGTCCTCCCGCTGAGAATATCCAGAACTCCACACCTCAGGGATGGTGAATGAACAGGCTCTACTTAAGTCAGAATGAATCAATGCTTCCTCATTAGCCATAGAAGAAGCCCTGATGACCAGCTCTTGGACAGCTGAAGCTAGGAGGAATGAAATGGATGCTTAATTTCATGCACTTCTTTGTTGCCACTCCTAATATATTAATATAATTTTATATTACTGATCTGATTCTATGGAGTTACAATTACGGTCAATGGCAGACAAACAGCCCTCGAACAGAACGCCCCTTTGAACGGAAAAAGTAGAAGTCCCCTTCGACCTTCTAGCAGTGAGACCAGAAATGCCTCAATAGAATCAGCATGAGAAATAGGGAAAATCAATGAGATTTCTCAGTCTGTATATTAGAGCGATTATACTTACTTACCGTGGAAGTCTTGCGAATATTAATCTGTTCAAGTTTGTGCAGCACTTTACAGAAAATGAAATGTGCAAAGTGTTACTTTTATACATCTTTCCTACGGCACTGCTTCTTCCTTTGATACAGGCATATAGCTAGCATGTATTAAAGAAAGAAGAGTTTCCCCATTACTGTAAAACAGATGTATAATACAGGGTTAGCACCTGAAGAATATAATTCTAATTTTGCCATTTCATAAAGAAGCCCTAATTCATAAATGTTAATAACACTGGGGAGTAACAGTCTTTCCCCTGGAGAGAGATTAGACCTTATATCATATTGTATATTCTTGGACACAGTTAAATCTGTCTTTTATTATTATGTATGTTTGATGAATTTTTAAGTAGATTCCGTTCCCCTTATGGAAAATATTTTCACTTACATGGAAAATTGGGATTTTAATATACATGGTACAAGGATAGTTTTTTAACCATTAACATTCTTGTTATTTTCTTTAAGGCACTGCAGTTCACTGTCAAAGTGTGTATATTTATGGCAAGTATTTTCACTCACACCATAGTGATGTTTACCACAATGTGTGGTGCACAATTTTCTAAAACATTTTTCAACATTTTAAATTAATTCTAATATAGGTTTATCAGTTCCTTGTTATGGTGCAGAACTTATATTAAATTCTGTGATCCATAAAACCTTTTTTTGAATGACACATAGTTTAGTTTTTCATTTAGAGGCTATAAAAGTGTTCACAAAAGTTATGTTGGAAAAAAAATGATTGAAAGTGCTAAAACACTGTACAGAATATAAAATCCTTTCATAGACTTTTTATGACACATGAAACATGAGTCTTAAAGGTTTAATGTTTCTGACTTTTATACAAGGCTTTTTAATTCTTGATTCCAGTTATGGTTCTGCAAATGAACTGTGACATTAAAAAGAATCAGGCTGGAACTGCCTCAGCTCTCTCTCTAGATGAGTTTCTCCTGGCCATGAAGGGTTCACATAATCTGCCCCACCCTGCCCACGTCTGGTTAGCACTAACTTGCTTTAGCAGCAGCGAAGTGTAAATCTTGCACTGCATTAAATCTGCTTAGCACATCGCATCCTACTCAAATTCATCATTAAGGTTAGGTGGGCTTATAAATTATTAAGAAGGGTGAAGTGTTACTTAATTTCCCTTTCTCTTAATATTTAATAGTGTGCTACAACAATTGGGCACGTGATTTAATTGACTGAATACAGAACTAACACTGATACATGCTCCAAATAAAGGGAGACAAAAACAGTTATTCTATTATGTTCATAGGAGCAAAGAAACTTGCACTATTGGGACCAGCGGAGGAACAGATTCTCACACCTTGCAGCAGCTAAGAGAAGCTGAGTGTTCACACGTGTCTATATAAAACCACTCTCCCAGCTCAGCGGATTTTCTGGACTGTCCACAGGAGTCGTTTCACACAATTTCTGGGCCCTTGTGTGGGTAGAAGTGTCACTAGATGGTAATTGTATGTGACATGCTCATGGCGAAATGCCGCAAATGACCAGGTTGGCGCAGGCGGCACAGCACACCAAGCACCTGAGGAATATATGCTGCCTTAGGGGCTGCTATCCAGAGGAAGGGCTGCAACCTTAGCCTCCTTGAAGCCATGTCTGCATAGGTACTTTGGATAAACTTTTTTTTTTCCTGAAAAGCAGGCCATTTCCATTGTCCCAAGGGTCAGTAAGGCATGAGAGTAGGTTTCATCTGACCTGGACATTTGCAGCTGCCTTTTTCAACATCTGTATCTCAGCAAGTTGTCTATACAATCAACATGGGAAAATAGGGTGTGCTTCATCCCGTCCTAAAACAAGCATGTTAGGTCATTAGCAGTGCCTATTTCTCTCCAGTGAGTACACAAGGAGCTAGGATGATGAGGTCAAATGTAAAGATAGATAAGGGTGTATAAGAGAGCTCCTGCCCTTCGCGTCACCACAACCCGATGGCACCCAGTTGAGAGATCAGTGCCTGCATCCAGTATCGCCATCCCTTGTCTCCATGTCCTACTGAGAACAGCCCTGGGCTCATGCGGAAATGTGCTGGGGCATATCCATGAGAGCTAACTGGTATGGTACCTTGGTCACACAAGTGGGCAACAGGGACGATTCTGGACTATGCTTGAGACCAAGCCCCAAACCCGTTTAGTTTACTTATATAGCCACAGTCAGAGGTTCCAGGTGAACAGAGTTAGATAAGAATATTCCAAGTTCTAACCTCAAAAATGCATACAAAATTGTCACTACAATTCCACACAAAACAGAGCATTGATTGAGACTGAATATTTGAGAACAGGGACACTTTTTCACTGGTACACTTTATTAAATAATGTTGCATTACTGGAAAACAGGCCACCCCTAAATTGTTAGAATTTCTATTATCACAGTACATAGGACCCCATTCATAGTTCAGATTCACATTGTACTAGGCAATGTGCAAAAAAGAATAAAAAAGGCTTTTCAAAAGGTCTTTGCATCAGATAAGGCACTGTTACACAATATCTTTTATAAGATTACATTCAAAATACTGTTGTTTGATTTTTTAGCCTTAGAAAACACAAAAGCAACAACAAAAAACAGGTTTCATTTTTTCCTATGCTTGTCAGAGAAGTAAATCTAGACTGCTGTTACTCAATAGGATACCTGGATTAGAATACAGGTACTTCTGGCATTGTAGCCTAATACTGCAACCACTGCTCTGTGTTACCTTTCTCATATTTCACAAACCTAGTCAGAAAGCACAAACAGAAAAAACTCACAAATATTTCACTGAAATATTTCCACTTCTTTTGCCTAAGATGCTTTTTTGTGTGCACGCCTATTTCTGCTATTCAAGATTGTACCGTAAAATCTATTTCAATTTCTTTTACAAAAAACAATTGGCAAACAGATTTTCACAATATCACTRTTGGGTTCTATTAAAGCTCTATATATGCTGCTACCTACATCACAACAGAACAGAATGCCTATGTATCCAAGTGCACAAATTACCAGCATTCTGCTGGTCCTTTGCCATGTTGGATGCCTTTAGCTTGTCAGTTGATGCAATTGCAATATTATCAGTAGATGGCATGACTGTCTGGAATTCAGTACCAATTTATTTTTGGGCATGATGGAATCAAAATATCCATTGTAGATTCTCATGCCTGCTTTGTACCTCATTACAAAATTATTATAGCTATAGCTATGCACGCTTAACCAATGTCACTGCGTGCTGTACACGCTGACATACACTAGTGGAAGGGAATCTCACTATCCTCTACAAGGCTCAAAAACCTCAGTAAGGGTTTGCTGGCTTTTTTTTTTTTAATTCAATTACCAAGTGGTAAAAACACATTTACAGCAAAAGTTAATAGTGCATGATTGTGAAACAGCAATCTAGTTCATGAGCACTGTGTCCAGCAAATGCTATGAGCAATGTGATTCAGCTGATGATGAAGAAAAATCCACTGCTCTTACCACAGTACATTGATCTATTCCAAACCAATTTTGTAATTCAAAAATTTGCATCATTCTCTCTGAAGATTTGGCAAGCCCATTAAGGGCACAGGGGACAGAGACAATTTATATCAATATTGGAAACTATTCCTTATTTTCATTTTGCTTTTTAAAGTTTTTAATTTAGCCTTTGTCTAGAGAATGTGCTAGAGCTGTGTTTGTAGGCAGAAATATTATTTTTACAGTGTGAATGAGAAGAAAAAAAAAAAAAAGCTGTAAAGTGTCATGAAAAGCTGTCTGCAACAAGGGTAATATTTCTCTCCTGACAGAAAAGCTCCGTGTTCTTTTTCCAAAAACCCTCACTAAACTGAGAAGCATTGATCCAGACATTTCTGTTGCTTCCTTGCTCCACAGGTTGATTACAAACTTCCTGAAAACTCAGARAAGTTATAAATTTTCAAACAAGAGAAAAGCATATCGTTTATCCATGCCTAATGTGCAGCAGAACAGCATTTTAACTTACCTCATACCTCTCCCACCCACCATTCCCTGGTGGAAATCAGGACAGATTACAATGAAAAGACACAGAACTATAAGATAGCAAAGAGACTATTTTGCATTGAAAGAAGAAAGTTAATTCCTTGCCAAAATTCAGTAAAGGTGCCTTACCTGCCTGAGTGTTTAAAATAAACTATTTAGAAAGAGTGCCACAGATATGTAACGAATTACAGGTGAGAGGAAGTATGAGAGAAAAGTAAGAATAACAGCATTAGTTAGGAACACAGAACTAGAAGGAATCACCTGGGTTAAGTCCGCTCTTCTTCTATCCCAGAGGATAAATACTTGCTGCATAACCCCTTTCATAAATGCTCACTTGGCTCAATCTTTTTTGCATCTCCCTAATATATTATCTCTTTTACCATTTGTTTTCATGTCTTTAATTATACTTCCCTCCACATATTCTTTAAATTCATGTTATTCTAAAATTCTTTCAAACTTAAGTTTATATACAATATTGGAAGGCTAAACCAATAGGTCTGTGGCTGCTTGAATCTTTCTTTCCCACACATATTTCCCAAATTTAGGCATTACATTCGCTGTTGTCCTGTTACATGGTACCATTCCTAATTCGATAGATTGATTGAAAGCTATTGCTACTGGGAATATGTTGCCTATGCTTTCAGAATTCAATTTAGTTCTGTGTTTCCTTCTTTGAATGTTCTTTTTATCTATCATTCACAGTTTCTGCTTGTTTCTAAAATTCTTTTCAAGACATCTAATCTTTCCTGTCAGATTGGGATATTTTCCTACACGTCTTCCTGTGTTCTTTGCATACAAACTCCAGATAATTTTTGTATTTTTAACTAAAGGAAATTCCAAGTCTCCTGTAGATTTGAGTGCCTGAGTCCACATGTAGTTGACTTCATTAACTAGTCACTTGAGTTTATTCAAGTTTGTCTTTTTTAAATTAAGATACTCAGCTACAGATATACTTTAGCTTATTCTTCCATGGAATTTAATTTGAATCAAATTGTGATTGCTTGATCCAAGACCAGCTCTTCTATGATGTTTTAATTTCTTATTGAAAGGAAGTCTAAACTAGCACCATCTTTTGTCAGTTCAGGAACAGCTGGTTGGTACAAAAATTGTTAGTACAGCAATAGATATCTAAATCAAATATTACAGCAATGAAAGCACCATTTCATGCTCAGAGAAATATAATGTTAGAAATTATTAATGCCACTGCTGTGGTCATGATCTGGTTTTGTATGCAGAGGTAATAACTTAGCCTAACTAGTGTGGCTGGAAAAAGTGAGCTTTTGGACACATAAGTTGTAGAATGAAAAGAACAAAACAGAAGCATTGCGAGGATACTGATGTATGCATAACCTGAATAGCGCATGTAGTTCTGGACCCCCAGTCTCAAAAGGAGTATAGCAGAACTAAAAAAGAAATTGAGAAGAGTTGAATTGACCAGAATAATAACATATAGAACAGTTTCCATGAGAAGAACTAGCTAAACTAGGATCCTTCAGCATTGAAAAGATATATGAGAGGGATGTAACAAAGATCTATAAATCCTGAGTGGTGTGGAGCAAGTAAGCTGTTGCATGTTGTTCCTCCTAGTAAGAGGCTCAGAGGGTCTTACATGAAACTAACAGATCATGCTGTCAAACAGAGGATGTTTTTTCTTATAGTACATGGCTAAACTGTAGCACACCTAGCCACCAGAATTTTCTGGATGCTTAAAGGTTCCTTGGGTTCAAAAAGCAAATGGACAAATTAAAAAAAAAAAATCAGTCAAAGTCTAGCAAGCACAAAAACATGACCTTGGTCTCCGGAAGTCCCTGAGCTGCAAAGCGCTGGAAGGTGTACTGGGCAAGTGTCACCGTGTGTGCTTCTCTAGGCACTGACTGATGGCTATGTTCAAACATGGGGCTAACTGGGTTTCTGCTTCAACTCAATACAGCCATTCTTATATTACTATTACTACCACTCAATTTTATTACAATTTGGCTTCAAATGTATTTTGGGAAAAGTAACTCATAACTTTTGTTAACTGCAATTGAGGACTTYACACATTTCCAAACCTGATGAAATGTGTTTATATCAGACTCCTAGTTCTGCACCAGAACTTCCCTTATCATCTTTCTTTTGTATCATTTTGGGTCAGATTCCATATTTCCCTCTCTCCAGGAATCAGAGAAGATCAGATGTACGCTTCATGTGGGAAGCTGAACCTATAGGGTCACGGCTATAGGAGCCAACTAACAGAAGCCCAGAATTTCCTTCCCCTGACTCTGCACAGCTTACCACCCCCTTCAATATTAATCTTTTCCTGAATGATATTGTAACCTGTATATATCATTTTAAATACTGAAGAAACACACAAATTCTCATAAATATGGTGCCTGATGAAAGGCTGCTATTGCCTAGTAGGATCTGAGTCTTTCCCATGGTGCTGATCTATTTTGCTTGCAAAAGGAACTGAATTGATGTCAAAATCTCCAGGCCTATTCCAATGCATATCTACATCCACAAAGTGGAAAGCATGTTGGTTCTTGTGATAGTGGCACCGAGCTGACTAAAATAATATCCTTTTCACTGCCATTATACTAACACAATACAATTGGGAAATCGCTAGAGTCCCTATATTTAATTTTAGTGCCTCGGCAAATGATCCTAATAGCCTAATGGCTAGATGCTGCTGGTGCTAATGCTGTTCAATTGACTAGGTTTCAAAGTGTATCAATGAGTCTTTTAAGTATCCACCAGAGCTGTAAGGTTTCAGATTACAGCTCTTAAACTATATGGGATCTCTAATGAAAGAAGGAGAAAAAAAAAAAGGAATTGATAAAGTAGGCTAAGGCAGCAAAGTCAGCAAAAATTGTGCAGGCGATCTAGCTTCGCTCCATAACAGGGTGAGAACATAAATTACATTTGGTCAGTAAATAATACACCTGGGAAAGTAAGCAACAATGCAAATAATAATCCATTYTTTTAATAATTAAATCTTAGCTAGGCTCTCATTCAGTCACAATGCTGATTTTTTTATAGAACCATAAATATGATCATGGGATTTGTAAAAAAAAAATTGCCTTGTAGCATTTTATGAAAATTAACGCATATCCAGTATTGATCCTGATTTGTGCATGTTAAAACAAGCTTCCTTGGGTAAAATTTTCTTAAAGTCAATAATATGCTGTAATCTCATATGACACTAATAAAATAACACAAATGACAATTCATTTTTGTTTACTTGTCTCCTCTTTAATGGATTGATAAATTTTGTTAAAAGAAAAGAAAACTAGATCTTGCTGCACAGTAGGCATATTTATAAAACAGTTCTGATTGATTTTGGGGGTCATTTTTGAAGAAACAATCAATCTCCAGAATTCTTACTTGAACATATTTTAATGGCTTTTGATGTATGTTGTGCATATCACAGCCACCCAAAATGCAGCACTGAGGGTCCTAATCCAGCAAACACTTTACACTTGCTTCCTCCAAGCATGCAAGCAGTTCCACTGAATTCAGCGAGACACAACTGATTTCACACACTTCAAGCTGAGCGTGTGTTTATAGAGTCTAACCTAGAAGGAGCTAAGACATTACAGAAAACAATTCTGTCATAATCAGAGTTTATCTGTGTGTAATGCTAGCTCTATCTACTTTAAATTGCCCCAAATTAAGGCTATGGCTATTACCACTCCTCAGGTAGCAATATTTTGTAGCATCTTGGAAGCAGAAAAGGAAACGGTGCAAGTGCTGTCACAGAAGTGCTTAAAACTACGTGAGACCAACAGAACAACCTTGAGCCCACTCTTCTGCCAAAGACAATATTGCATCTCCTCAGTTATGGGTGAGAGAGAGAAAAAATAATTTAATTTACTCAACCTGTACAAACTGCTAAGGGGGAGTAGTGTTCAAGATGTTGAAATGCTTTTGAATTTTGTTAGTTAGGTCAARTATTTTCACAAGAATAATTACTGGTGTCGGTGTATATTTTGGTGTTCACATGACAGAGCTAAGAGCTCAGCAAATAGTAAACAAATTAAAGTCTGAATAGGGTAACGGTACCAACCTGTCTTTTCAGAGCGGAGGTGGGTTTGGAACAGCATGCACTGAGTACTCATAAAAGAGTAGTTCTGCAAGCAGCAGAACCCAAATTCTTTATTTGCGTTACAAGGAAGAGTTCCCATGCCAATCTTCTGATTTCTAACAGCAAAAGGTTCACTGCAGCTAAAAAGTTCACCTTGCCGCAGCAGGCACATTAACACACACTTCTTTGTCTGGATTCAAATACTTCTTGGGCAGGCGACAGTCCTCACACACACCCATGATGACATAATTCTCATTTCTTTAGGAAAAAAAGGCTAAAAAAGCATTTTCTGGACCAGACTGTAAAGCGCCATTGAGTTCAATAGAAATGTCCACAGACCCAGTCTGTGGATAAGTTGGCTACCCCTTTGCATTGACTAATGTCCAGACACCCAGGTTCCTATGACATTGTGTTCAGGTATCCCTTATCCCACAGTTCCTGAGATTCAGAAGTGACTGAATAATACTAAACAGAAAACAAAACAAGGCAAAGTTATTTCATTTTCTAAACACAGCCTCCTCATTTTTCTTTCTTTAAGCTTTTAATTTTCTAAGGACTGCCTTCATAGGTTTTGTACAGCAGGCGGGATATTGTCAATGCCTGGCAATTTATTAATAAAGAAATAGTAGTTGTTACAAATGAACAAACTCATAACAAATTCATAGTGCCACTACTTCTGAAACAATCTAGGAATGTTTTTTTAATTGACAAAAATGATTGAAAACGTTTTATGTGTAAACCATATTGATATAGCAAATCCCACACCATCTAAATTCCAATTTAAACTGGTAAAGTTCTTTAGCCAACCACATTTTTGGCATTGCTCCTCCATAGCAAAAAGAGTTCACTCCAGAGACGGATTAACCTATACGCGTTCTGATACCTGTGGGTATGCATTCACTGAAATAACCTTCTGCCTCTTCCTGATCCAGTTTAATAACACAGATTATTTGAATTAACATTACCTAAGGACTGCTGTGCTTTGTTTTTGCCCTAAACAGCCCTGCTTCTCTGCTTAAGCTCCTAAAAATTCCAGCCGGATCTCCAATGTTCATTAAAACAAACACTGCCAATTTTATTATTTGCAGTTCTGACATCTCTGCCCTGAAACAAAAGGGGAGATTGTCTGCTACAGGAGACACCTGGAAGGTGCACAAAGTACAAAGGCCAGAATTCACAAGAGTTCTCGGTGTATGCAACAAGCAATTACTTCTGCTTTTGATTGGAGACTGTCAGCTTCAAACACGAGGCATTCTTTGGGAAGATTAGTCCAAATTACATTTTATTACRTTGGCCCGCTTGGATGGCCTAAACTTCATCTCGTTCTGATTCTAATGGAATTCAACCAAGGGCATTAATATATTGTTTATGACATGTTTGGAGCTCTTGTGTTATCAGCCTACATTCACGAGAGGAGCTTCAAACAGTATCAGATAACAGTGAGCTGGATGTTGGATGTTGTACAGCACAGGGGATTTTATCATCTTGTTGAACCAGTGGCAATGATTAAATTAAACTGTCTGAACAAAGCTTTTGCATGTCAGACTGTTGAATGGCGAAATGAAAGAGTGACACACTTCAAAGATCAAGGAGAGAGCGAGCTGGAAAACCATAGTTATGTAACTTCTTATTTGCTATATTGAATACCTGAACCATTGGCTGCCTGGGCTTTTACTAGCAAATAATCCGAACAAAACATTTTGTGCATTCTAGCATGAATTTACTACATCTGAAAGCCAAAATGCATACCAAGGTCTCAAGCTGTTGTTACTTCTCTCATCTCAGGGGGCAWCACGCTGAATCTTATTAGTGTTTTCCTGCCGTATTTTGGTATGTTTCCTACCATATTTTGGTAAAATTTCCAGAAAGCCTGATTTATACCAATTTCCCTTATACCTTCTTTTCCATATTTGTAAAATCTAAAGGCATGATTTTTACATCTGTACTAAAATGAGCAATACGAACATCCATAATTTCATAGACACCAGCACGACTGTTTGTGAAAATAAAAATCATTCATGCAAGTAAGGGCCAAAATATCATGAAATGCAAAATGATTAATAACTTACATTACTTTTTAATGAAAAATAAAAAAGGGCTAATATAGAAAGATTGATTGAAAGAAAAGAAGGAAAATGACCTATGTGCCTCTCTTCCAAAGTGTGTGATTTCTGAAAATAATTACTTTTCGCAAATTTCATTTGGATATGTAAGTGTTTTTGAAGTGTACAACATGATTTACAGTACAGTATACCACTTGCTAATATTTTTGGTAGGAACCCAGATATCTTCTTTCTATCAAATCTCACATAAACAAATACTACTACCATTTCATCTATTACACTGCAATCTCCATAAAAAATGGCTTTATTCTAAAATCCCAAATAACAGAGCCCTAGATTTAAAATAAATAGGCTGAACCAGAATGCAATTTCTATCACAAGGCTTAGCTGAATCTTCATTGAGGATGGATTATTGGCTAGGTATTCAATTTTTTCTGTATTCATTACTAGCATATGTCAAACTTTAAGAAACAGCAGGACTGTTTCCTTTCATTTTATGCAGAACCCAGAACAGGTCTTGACCTTGTTCAGGATGTTAGCATAATATAAATTATCATTTTTTATCAATAATAATTTCATTCCATTACTTTACTTTGCACACTTAACCATGCTTTAGTATGCTTTCTGCATAAATAAAAAAATTTCCTTTATTTATACAGCAAGATTAATTTGTTTTCATGCGCAAAAATGAAAGCATCCTCATTTTTATCAGTGCTGTGACTTAGAAAGCATCTTCTTCAAAACTTGTAGTGTTTTTATTTGATAGTAATATTCTTCCTTCTTGTAGAGCCATAGTGCAATGACATCCATTAACATTCAGAACTAGAGAATGCTTTCAAATTCAAATCCACTTGAGATGGTACAGTAGCAGAAATGGAGCCTGAGGGAAAGAATTYTGAGAATAAACAGAGGACCAACCCATTAGAATATTCCACTGTGTATATCAGTTTTTATAATTGGGGATATGTATGTGTGCTTACATATTTGTATTTCTTTGCAGTTCTATGAATAAATCAAGATTTAATATTCAGGGCAAAGAGTGCAAATCGTAGATGTTTTAGTGCAATACAGTCTTTATACAATAGTAGATAGCTGTCTAATCATTGATTTATGTTTGAGCATATATATATGTGTGTGCTTATGTAAGAAAAAATATATAACTTTCCAGAGATACCCGTTTATGCTAGACATTCCAGGAATTTCAAGCTGTGATTCATTATATGTATACACCCTACTTTTTCAGTCTTTCTCTGTTTTCATCATTAAATGGCACTACATATGAGACAACTTAAGAGCCATGCAGCATAAAATGTTGTGCTTTTTTAGAAAAAGTAATTGTTAAATTTTCTTTGCAAAAAAGAAATATTGTTCATTCCCTGAATGGAAGAAGTGCAGGCAATCTAATCAAATAATGTAACTGCTTTACTAAATAACAAGTCTATTTTTCTATTTTTCCAAACTATATTTCATGTTAATTTTTCAAATAATTATACCTAAAATAACTATTAAAATGCTGCTTTTAGTATTACACAAGTTTCTAGAGTGTGCTGAGATGAACAGCATTTTAGCAGAAGGAATGCAAGACGCTTTTCACTTTAATTTTAGTTCTGCTACTAGAGAAGGCCAAAAAACAGGTCTCATTATTCATGCACATATTCATGTAAGACAAGGAGAATGTGACCCATGTTGTATATCAAGTTACTAAATCACTCTGTGTTGTAGGGTTTTTTTATCTAGAGTATAGAATAAAAAGGCATAGTACTATGTTCATATGTATTTTTATTGTGTATATGCATATGTACATATGCACTATGCTTTGGAGTTTTATTCTTTTGCTTGCCTAATATAGGTGTTAGCAAGCAGGGTAAAGCATTGAATAGCCATCAGATGATAATAGTAGTTCAGTATTTCCTTTGGTGTCTTTTGATTATAATGTGACTTACTGACACTTTCTAAATTAGATAAACTTTCAGAAGTTTGTAGTGTAAGGTCCTCAGCCTCCAAGTATATACATATAACCAATCCCTCTGCACTCAGCAAAAATACTACATGAATACTGGTAGTTGAGTCTGTGAGGATGAAATTAATCTGATCAATAGTACAAGCCTGTGTCTAATTTAATATAAATAATTAGTAGATTAATATGATTTGATTTATCCATAACAGTAGTCTAGAACAGGTCAGACTGTGCCCGAAAAATGCATCTCTCCACCAACAATCAAGTGTGTCTATGGCAACTAGCTCTGTAGTAGACCTCAGTATGGTAAATGTGAAGTCAGTTAAGGTGAATTGTCAAGCTAAATATCTACAAAGACAGGTTCTAGCAAGAGGAAAATGGCTCTCCATCCTGTACAATTCAAATGTATGAGAATTTTTCTGTAGTTCACAAGGGAAAAATAAATATATTCAAGAGAAGACTGTAATCCAAAGGGAGAAGATGAATGCTTTCATGGGCTATATATGTATAAAATAATCCATTAATGTTCTTTGAGCCATTCAGTCCTTTTATAAATAGGTTTGCTTCAAATAGTAATAGTTTACTAATGATTTTCTAAACAGTGGAACCCAATATATGTGTTCTCCTGCAGATATAAAATAGAAACAGTGTTGTACTTCAGTGGTACAACATACCATGGAAATATTTCAGTTTCAGGGAAAATGATATTTGGGCTTCTTTCCCTATATTACTATGGACTTCCAAATGCTGCATAATTGTCTGGGGAAAGCCGCTTGTGAACTTCCTTTCTCCATCATGTTATTCCATACAAAGTCATGCAGACACAGGCTTAAAAAGTCTCGTATTTGCTACCTGGTAATTCATTTATTTAAGCCAGAGTCTTCATGCTTCAAACTAGTATCAAAACGGTGGAGTCTCGTTTATTGAGTACAAGCCTCATTTAAGAGAGCGCTATAAAACATGACTTCTTGCAGCAAAAGGATGCATTCCTTCAGCTAGAATGTCTGAGGAGTCCATTCCCCTTCCTAACACCTAGGAACGTATTAATTACTCTTAAACACAGCTGTTAAAAGCGGTAACGCACCAATATAAAGCAAAGATGAAGGCAGTTAAGAGTGTGCAGAAGGAGCAAGGCAATATTTTACGGTCTAAACCCTGTGCTTGTGTTAATAGTTGTGGTCGGAATCCATCATCATGCATCAGCGCACGCCAGGTCGTATAGGAAGAAGGCACTGCTCTAACTGGCAGCCATAGCACGGATCAAAAGACCAGAGTGATATGCTAATTTGGCTTAAGATGAATAAGCATGTCAGCTGCAGCRTTTTATGTAAAACAGAGCTTGTGAAGCTTTACAATCAGGTAGACACCAGAAAGGAATTACAATAATCCACCTTGGAGGTGACAGAAGTACTATATGGATTAGCATTTCAGCTGCAGCCTGAGAAAGTATTATCCTCCACCCAGCACCAGCAAACACATACATGACTAAAAAACACATTGAGGATGGCATGTAAATGACTACTAAAGAGCACAAAGAGTGAGATGACTACGATTATCTCTGGCAAAGGGTATGGAAAAAAATGTGGCTGCAGGCAACACTGGGAATCCACTGAAATACTTATACGTGGCTTTTATCTCCGTAGTATCTGAAACACCTTTATTTGAACGCCCTTATTCATCAGTGCGTTTAAACTGGCAACTTGAGATATATCCAGGAGAGCTAGTGGTACAACTCATAGCACAGGGGTGCGAGAGATACTAGTTCCTAAATTGCTCCAGAACGCATAGGTGGTTGCTGTGGTCCCAAAAGGGGTAAAAGGGTTATTCCCCCTATATTTGTTCCTGACATGAACGATACATTTTTTTTTCTCTTTCATATATATTTTGAGAATACTGTGTAACAACATTTCTTACCTCTTTACATAAAGATTACCATTTACATAAGAAGATGTAGTGAGACCACAAGTATTGTAGTCTCACTGCATGGCTACCCACTTAAAAAATGGCAAGTCACACGGAGAGCAGAGCAAGCCAGTGAACCTGGATTTGAAGTGGCTACGAATAAGCTTGTTTCACTTTCCATTTTAAACATTTGCACTCTAGGAAATACTTCTACAAATCTGGCTGTATGGTTAGGCCTCTATCTTCAGGTGAGATAAATTGTATTCTGTGCTGCTTACAGGGCAATTATTCTGGGCTTGGCTATAAAACCTGAAGCTTATGTTAAATGTGTATATTAATATTCTTGTGCTTCATTTTGTATTAACAAGGATTTGTCCTAGTGTCAGCGTACCAAATAATATTTCCTCAGGGAATTAGGTTGGACATGGTGCGATTCTAACTTACATCGTTAAAGGACTGCAACAGATAAAATATGAAGATTATGCATTTTGATAAAAGAATATATTTTTGCTTTGCTGGGATAGGTTATACCCAGACAGGTGTTTTACAGGACATTCCCCAAGAAACCGATTATCCTAATGCTAGTGAATGCCAACAGGCATTTTAATTGAGGAAATATTATCGCACATTCAGTGTCAAGTAGTTTAATGGTGTTTAACCAGGTGCTAAATAAGTGTCAAATACTAAGCTCCACACTTATAATACACAGGTTGGAAAATAAAGATTAAGCAGGTATATTTCACATGGTACATAGCCAGGCATATTCCCTGTACTGACTAGCAAATAAATAAATAAATAAATAAATAAGGCTTAAATGTACCGAATCTAAACCTGTGGAGCTAGATTCACAGCTTTGCTAACACAAGAAAATCATTTTACAGGAAATATGCAATGCAAACCCCACCAAAGCAGAAGGTATAGTTGCAGTGGCATTCAATATATTCCTGCAAAGTTTAGGCTTTATATTAATTTACAAAGAGCAGTTCAGTAACTATGTCAGTGTGCAAGCTGCACCAGCTTCATTACCCAGCCATGTCATTTTACTGCCGTTGTCTTTGCCAGTCCTCTGCCTTGCTACTCCCCTCCATGTGTCACATTTGAAACTGGCTTGCAAACTTTTTCCGACCTGAATCAGAAGCTGCACTGCATTAAAATAACTTTATCGCTCCTTTTCTTTCTTCTTGATTAAGATAAGGAAGTATTATAAATCTCTCCCTTTCTGTCTGACTCGGATCAGCAAATAACAACAGCATTTTTTCCCTCATATTTGGGGATTTCAGAACTCTTTAAATATTGGTAGGCTGTATAAGAGTTGGTTAAACTTCTTACCCTCCAGAGAATGACTCTTACTTTCCAAATGCATTTTGGGCAATCGAAATGCAGAACGTCATAATCCTAATCACCATTTAGGCTGCTTGGTATTTGTAACGTTTGTAACCCGAGCGTAATGTTTAGCTGGTTAATAGGCAAAAGCTTTGCATTGCTATGATGCCTGTGAAAAAAATACTCGGTTTGTGACAGATTTGGGCATGGGACAGGCTATACTACTGGCAGGGAAAATATTAAACAAATAACAAGTATCTCTTTCAAGGCCTATTTTTACATAGTTTACTCTAGACAAAAGAAATAAGTTTTTTGCAATAGTGCCATCTGGTGACTTTCAATAATGTGACACTCCAGTCCCATACAGTAAAATAGGATTCATTTTCAATGGTTATAAATGAAAAGTTTGTAGCACAAAAGATGCCAGAAATATTTAGAAATGTCTTCATTCTCTTTTTGACTGGTAAAACATGAATTAGTGTAATGGATATTGATTGTTGGTTTGGGGTCAGGGAAATGCTCTGATTACATTCTGTATTTACAAACAGCAGTCAAAAGAGTAAGGCATACAAAATTATAGAAAATAAAAATACAAAAAATACATCATGTATTATATACATACACACATATACTTGGAACTTCAAAACAGCTATTTTGGTAAAGTTAAGGAAAATAGTGGTGTTGGAAGCAAAACTTAGGCATGAGACAACTAGTCCAGTGATATATATTTTAAAATATTCTTGAGAAATAAGAGAAATTTTGAAAGAGCACTAATTCATTCTTTTGAAAGGGGAATTGTGATGACCCAAGTAACTTAAGGCCAGTATGCATCACATAAACCCAGGGAAAATTAATGGAAAAGCTAATAAGCTGATATGGGATTCAATTAATACAAAATTAAAGGAATGAATGTAATTAATGATGGTCAACATGGTTTTGTAGAAAATAGGTCTTGTTAAACAAAACTTACTTTATTCTTTGATGGGATTATGAATTTGGTTTGTAAAGGGAACTGCATACATTTGGACTTTCATAGGGAGTTTTGACTTCAGGCTGCCTGACACCCTGTTTTTTAAAAAACGGCCTATGCAGTTTCAGTAAAAACTCCTTTCACAGGATTAGGAAATGGCTACATCTTCCAAAGTCCTGTTTCCAAAAGGAAGAAATTGTTGAGGCTTGATCTAAATAAAGACAGGCCATGTGCATAAGCACACAGCTATGGCCATATCACATCATGCAAGAGCACACGCATGCAAGAGCACTTGCTCTGATTTTAGCAGGGTGCTGCAAGGTTCAGTAGTTGACCTGATACTGCTTCACCTCTTCATTGATGATTTGTAACTAAATTTAAAAGTTATTGCTGATATAGTTTGTAGATTACAAAAAGGCAGCACAAAGGCTGGCAGAGTGGTGAATGTAAAGACAAGACAGAAAGAAGGATTTTGAACCAGTCACTAAGGTGGGCCAGTTCAAATAAAATCCATTTTAATGTAGCCACATGAAAAGTTAAACAACTAGGAACAAGCTGGGCCATACTTAAAACGTGGAGGACCATGTTCTGCAAAACAGTAACTCCAGAAGGGACTTAAGGGATCACTGAGAACACGTCATTCAGTGGGAGCATGTGATTCTGGAGTAAAATAGTGAATACAACAGAGAGATCTCATCTCTGCATACAGCGTTAGTGAAACTGCTGTGAGATAAAAGGGAAGTCAAAAATAAGACAGGCTACAAAGAAGACAAGAATGAGGGTGGAGAGCAGAAAAACATGTTACAGAAAGGAAAATCCCTTCAGGTTATCAAAAAGAAGATGGAACGATGACTTGATTATGATAGCTCCCTCAGGAGAAAATCCCACATACTAAAGGGTTCTTTAGTTAAGAAGGGAAAAGCATAACAAGCAGCTGTGTACTGAGCTCAACGCAGATAAATTAAAACAAGAAATAAGGCACACAAAGTTTAATAGTGGAGATGATTAACTATGGAACAAACCAACAAAGGAAGCGGTGGATACATTATCTCTATTAATGTCTTCAACTCAAGAATAAATGTCTTTTTGGATATGCTTTATCTAAACATAAGTTATTGAACTCAATAGAAAGGCTGTTGGGTGAAATTCAAAGGCTTGTGAAATACAGGAAGTCAGAGTAGATGATCTAATGGGAATATTTGCAAAAACTAATCTTAGCCTCAGGATACTAGTCTCCTTGGGTTACCTCTTCAGTCAATAGAGAGTTTCCTTTAGAGAGCAATTCAGAGACGGAGAATAACTTTAGTGCTATGATTTGTCCCTCTCCCCTGAAAGCTTGCCTCTTTCCACTGACTAGAGCGAAAAGCAGAGGTGTAAGGGTGGCTATCATCTGTGTTTTTCACTAAAAGGCCACCCCTCCAAAATCATAATAATTATAGCATTACAATATTACTAAATATTGAGGGAAAGGCTTAGTGGGTGACATGGGGGGGGAGGGCCTCTCTTTTCTCTAATTAACCCTTCATTAACCTAATCTGATTACGCTGGGAGCTACAACTTGCCCCAGAGAGAATACTGCCTATGGTGTAGCAGCTGAAGATGATCACGGTACTTCTTTCCCACTCCCTTAAACATTGTCATTTCAGAGAACTGCATCCTTCCTCCAACCCTGTCTTGTTCTGGAGACCATGGGCAAGCAACTGCTCTGGGACCACATTTGGTGGAGAGAGGAACGAGCTCCTGGCCAGAGGGCAGGTGGGATGATTCAGTCTGCCTCTCCTTCCTTTCCCTTGCTACTACTGGTAGTGGTAGGAATTCCCTTAATTCTAGAGGCTGCAGTAGGTATTTTTAAATTATAATGCTAAAATGGTATCAGCACATAAACATATCCTTACCAGGGAGGCATATCTTCCTAGGCTAGAGTGAGCCAGTTATTCACCTTCTATTCCCTTCGTTGTTCCTTCTTGTCTTAAATGCTGTGAAACGCTGAATAACTGCCAAGAAAACCCCCATAAATACAGAAGGGGAAAAGCTAAAGTGGTTATGAACCACAGAGGGATGCAGAACTTCCTTTGGTGCAGTTTGTAAGACACCTTATGCAGCATTTATTATTCTGAATAAAGGAAAAAAGATGTCACTACAGATTTGCTTTCCATGCTGAAAACTCTCCCTGCTGTGGCTATTTTAGTACTATCATATCCCATTCTAGTAAGTTAGATGTATAAAAGACAAAATTTTAAGTGTCTAAACTTCAGTTTTCTCTTTTGTGAGCCAAAGTCATGCAACCAGTGGCATGCTTTTTTCATTCTTCCTTCTAGTTTTAAAATGTCTTAAAAAATAAATCAAATTGCACCAATCCTTCATTAAACTGAAATTGGATCCTAAAATACTGTTTATCAAAATCCAACCAAAACTAATAGAGGGATATTGTCCAAAGCCCTAGCAGTGGTTGTAAATGTTTGTCTGCCATCTAGTGGAATATGTAACAGGTTTCAATAACATTTATATTTATTCTCCTGCTTTGTGTTTTACAAATATTGAATTAAAACAAGTAGAGAAATAAGCATAAAAATCATAAACAGTAACAGTTCCCTCCTTATAAAATTCTTAGGCAACTAACTTGAATTGCTTCAAAGACAAAATAGTCTTTTTTAGTGGATGCAAATTTTTGTGATATAAATTAGGTTGTCAATTTGTTATTGGGGAAGCTGGATAGAAAAAAATGAATATGTTGAAAAGCAGGACAAAGCTCTGTTTTTTTTGGTTTTTGTTTTTTTCCCCTGAGATATCCAGTAAGTTTTTTGGGTTTTTTTTGGGCCAAACCTATAAATAGAGGCCAAATATGATTCAGATACCTAGTATTTGACACACCACAGCACAGTAATAATAAAAGGCAACTAAAATTTGAATTTTTGAAAGAATGAAAGATATCGCTGGTATTTTCTGACAGCGTTACACACAAGATTAGCACACATATGCCAGTCCGTTGGCTACCTAGACTGCACATTGTAATGCTCCAGAGGTACCTGAGAGGTACATAAACACAGAAGTTTGTGCAGCAGGACACAGAACAGATTTGGTCATGCAGAGTACTGTGCAACCCCAGTCTTTCTGGTAGTTGTGCACGTATTAAGACCAATCAAAATAATTCAGTCAATCAAAACTATTTTCTGGAGAAAAATGAGCTTTCAAGAAAACTATTTACTGAAAAATGCCTGATTATCTTGGGATAATACTGTAGAAACTACTGCTTAAAAACTGGAAAACACTGAACTGCAGAACATGGAACCCCTCTAATGAGAGATTTAAAACTGGGGGGAGAGGAGAGAGGAAAACGGCAAATTGTGGCAGGCGTAGCTGGCAGAAAACCCAGTTCACAGAAGAGGAATGGGAGCACAGCACACAAAATGACCAAATATAACAGCATTTTGAATGAATACCTTTGGAGCTTTGGTAAAAAAAAATTTCATATGCTATTATTATTCCTTAATATTTTGATGAAGGAAAACAACCTACTTTTAACTCCAGTGCACACCCACAGGAAGGCTAAAGGATCTGCCCAGACAAAATTGTTTATGATGTCCTCCATTCAGTCACAGTCAAGATGAACAACGTACATATCCATTGCTGGATGTGTGCAATACTGGCTTATGGCCTGTATTCTGCTGTATTACGCTATTCCACTAACTTCAGTAAAATATCACATGGGCGAAGTCAATGGTGAATGTGACTCAACAGGTCCAAAAGCAGAATGGTAACTGAAATGCCATCTAACCAGAGCAGGTTTGGGGATTTATTACTAATGCTGTTCTCAGAGTGAAAGGCATAGTCCTTGATATCACCTTGCAAATATAGGCCAGATTATCAGGCTGCGTACGCGCCATAGACATTTTTCTGCCTTCTGTGTGAACCCAGTTGTCCTCAGCCTGCGGGAATAAATAGCCACGCACAAAACTACGCCTGAGATGGGTTTCACACAAACGCTGAAGCTAAACAAAATACTCATCTTTGAACCGGGAAAGTACTTGATTTGAAAAGATCCTGTGTTGTTGTTGTTTTTTTTTTTTTTTTTTTTTTTTCTGTTTGTATCCCTGAACTAGTAGAGAATAGCTAGATATCTTCTACGGCCTAGTGAAGATATGTCCAGAAATTTTTGCTCGTAGCTTTACTTTAAAATGTGTAAGGTCAGTCGGTGCATGATTCCCCTTTAAATTCTTCCTTAAAACTTATATACACCACAGTATATAAGGGATATATAAGCTTGTAAGGGATTAATATCTTTTCCTTAAGTTAACACTTTCTTTATGACGCTTGTATCTCATCTAAAGTCTTAAACTTAGTGTTTAAGGTGCAAAGCGATGTAAAACCTAACTTGTTCACAGTTCTGCATTACACATTGAAAAAAAACAGTGCCGTGCTTTGAGTGTGACACACGTCCACTGCTCAGAGGAATGAAACTGTTTCTCTGTCCCTGCTTAGCTGACCCCTCTCAAAATTATTAGTCCTGTTCACAGTCCTGGCCCACTGCCCAACGACTGGGGCACCAAGGCCAAAAATCACTGCGACAGTTGGAAAAAAAAGAAAAAAAAACTTGTACCAGTCCTGGGCTAAGGAGAGGAGAAAAGAGCAGCCAGTGCCTTGAGAGAGACGCAGCTCGTGAGGGCAGTCGCTGCACCGCCGGGCTCCCCCTCCTGCCCCGCCACACAGCCCCATCGCGGCCCAGCCTGGAAGATCACCCTCACCGGTTACCATCTTCAAACATAACTAATTTTGGATCTGTCATACAGATAATCAAATAAAATCAAACTGGGATGCTCCTYGGACTCTTCTCCCTCCCAGTGGCCTTCTGCCTCCTCCTTCTCTGATCAGGGTCCTCCCTAATTGCTTCCTTTGTAAATTGCTATACGTCCGTGTTCCTACTGCCCAGTTCCTGTATTCTCCATCTTCTTTAGTGAAAATTATGTACAAGCATTAAACTCCTATTCAACCGCATAATGATGTCATTGAGTTCTTCCAACAGCTTACAGAGATCTGTTTTTGTGAATTGTTTTTTCATTATACATAAGAATCAGAGGTAGGAAAAAATGAATATTTACGTGATGATAATAAAAGTGCTCAGACTCAATATATTTTAGGTTGCCAGTTTAGATTATTAACAGTTTTTTTATCAGGTAACATTTAAATGTCCCAGGAACTAAGCTTCCATTTATCTTTCTGACAGAAACATCACTGATATTTATCCTAAATATTCCTAATTTTCATCACATTACTTTTACTTGGAACTATTTTACACTCCCCTTCACAGACTCTAAAGTCAGAAGAAACCGCTATGATCTCCTGCACAGAGATGCTGTAGTCTTTTCTCCAGAAACGGGATTAAACCATCCATACCCTTTATAAGCATACTTAATTTCATTTTAACAACATCAAGCAGTAGTGAGTTTGCTGTTTCTCTAATAGGCTGTGTCAGTGTTTAGTTACCTTCATTCCTGGGAAGTTGTGCCTTTTTCCAGGGTATAATTTGCCTAATACCAGCTACTGACTCTGATATGTTTTGTCTGTTCGATTAAAAAATGTAGCTATCATATTTCTTTCCATGTTCAAGGACATATACATGGTGATTATGTTACTTCTCGACTTCTCTTTACGAAAATACACAGATTGAGTTCTTTAAGATTCATAAGGCCTGGTCCTCCAGTCCTGAAACAGTTTTATGGCTTTCATTTAAATTATATTTTTGTTTCCACAGTTTTCTCAAAGTATCAACACCGGGCCTGGAAGCAGTAATCAGACAGTACTATGGTTTGACTTCCTTACTTCTACTTGGTAAACCTATTTTCTGTATCAGAAAGGACCTCTTCTACAACTAAGAAATGCTTCCTGAAACCCTCACAATGGAGCAGTTATTTCTCATGGTTCCAAAAATTCTTCTTAAGGTAGTTTTTCAAGAACTGAGACTTTTTTTTTTTAACATTCTTAAAGGTTTTTTTTTTTATATTATACCCCAAAATATAAAACAAAAGAAAACAGGGAACTACACAATACGTTTGTATTTCTATTGAATGACGCCAATGGTATGTTTGAAGTGCAAAGGGATATGATACAGGGACATGTGAGGGTGCAAGGTCTGCCTGCTGGGCTAGCACTGTAGAACAGGTGTGGGTATAAAGGGAACAATACCTGGCACAGTCCTGACTCTACTACCTACAGGAGTGATCCCTGAAATGATCTGACCGTAAAATGGCTCCTGAGTTTTGTCTGAGGAGTCAAAAGATATCCTAGGAGTGATCTGTCATGCATGCAGCATGGACAGTCAGGAGACCAGCACCTGGGAATTGAATGAAAGGGAGTATGATCCAAAACAACACTGGAGATGCGCCCAGAGTCTCCCATTTTCTAAGCAGAACTTTCATTTCTGTTTCCCAGAAATACTCTCTGATTTAGTTGCATTAGAAGACATCCTACTGAACTGGGACTACTCAATCTGACCATTCACATTACTTCTCCAGAGTAATTTCTCAGTTTGCTTCCCTTTTTATCCTCCGCAAATTCAGAAAGCAATGATCTCCCTATTACCACGTAGCTTAAGAAAAATATTGAACTGTGCTGAATAAAGAATGAATCCCTCCAGTACCTTACTAGCAGTTGTCTCCCTTACCGATTTCCTTCACCATGTGTTAACTGCATATAATCCAAGTGTTTCAATCAAGAATGTCATGCAGTACTATGCCAATTGTCCTGCATGAATTCAAGTATACTACATCAGCATCATCACCTTTCACACCTAAACTTATAAATAATAATAAAAAAACCTAACCTGCCACCCTTTTCAACCAAACAATGTTCAAATGGAATTCAGTATGTTGTCTTTTATTCCTTGCTGATAAAAACCCAAGTTCACAGATTCACTATTCACTAGTGCTGATTCTAGGTCTTCAGTTCTCTGTTCACTTCTGCTCTTTTAAATGTCAAAATTACATTTTCAGGCAGGCATTTGGTTCTTCGGAATTCTCATTTTTCCAAACTTTAATTAAAAGTCATACTTTTGGTTCAAAGAACTAATCACTTAACTCCTTTGGTTACATCTGCAGTACTAAAACCATCCTTAGCCGCAGCTCAGGCCACAGGTAGTAGTGTATGTTCCCACACTTCAGCATTCTCTCTCTTTAGGGCAGGCTGGCTACAACCACACTACATAGCATTTTGTCATTTGGGTCAGTGCTGATCCTTAAAAGGTTATTTTTGTCCATTTTTGTGGTTCAAAGTATCTGAAGTAATGAGGACTGTGTGACTTTCATAGCATGAAACTGTAAGTGTGCTTTAGTCTGTGACATAAAAGTATACAGGAGTGTTTGAAAGTGAAGTGCTGGAGAAGAGTGCAAGCACCCAACCTGGTGCAGGCTGCAGGGAGCAGTCCTGGGAGCAAGCTATACCCACAACAGCACTCACACTTATTTCAGACAGAACTAGTCAGTTCACTCAAAAAGTGGGTCTAGATTAAACCAGTATTTGTACAACTGGAGACCAGAAGGTGGAAAATAGTTACCAGACAAATATGTACGCACTTTGCATGGATACAGTTCTATTAGGTCAGGTGTCTTGCCCTGATGATCATCACCCAGCTTTTTTTTTTTCCCCCCGTCCTCATTTGTTTTTTTCCCCCTTGTTTGGTTAACAGACTTTCTGGTTACCCATGTAAATGACTAAGGACCTTGAACTCCCTAATGTTGATGGAGGCTTCAGAGCATCTTGTCTTCTTGTTCCACTATTCTATAATCCCCTACAAAATTATTTTCTTACTTGTTTAAATTTCTAAAATGTAACTATATAATTAAAATGCCACATATCCTGCTCCTTACTTAAAATGGTGTGCTCTCTGTAGGACTGGATGCATAACTGTACTTAAGCTCTGACAGACTTTCTGGAAAGGCAACAGCATTTTTAAGACAATGTTAACTCTTCCAGGTTCCCAAGTTCCAGGCTGTTTTTATCGACTATCTTACAAAACATGCATTTTCTTTGAATTATTCTTTACTATAACAAAAGGAAAGCACTCTATTAATTTCAATGTTCATCAATAGTGCAAGTATTTGGACAAAACTGATATATGTGACACTAAAGATATTCAGTTTAAGAATGAGGAACTAAGTACTAGGCAAGGGTGGATTTTATTCACGGTCACCGAGAAGTAATGGGAACAAACAGTCAGTCCTTCCAACAGGTCAACAGTGGTGCTCCACAGTCTTTGCTAAGTCATGTACCGTTTAACCTATTCATAATTAATCTCAAAAAAGGGACAAATTGACAAAGTTTGCTGATGATAGTGTTACTGAGGGTAGTAAGACTACAGGCAGATTGTGAAGAACTGCAGAAAGACACATAAGACTGAGTGACTATGAAATAAAATGGCAGATGACATTCGTGGGGAGAAACAACCACAACTTCACATATTAAACAATAGCCTTTGAGCTTACCATTACCACTCAAGAGTAAGACCCTTTGGTCATGATAGGTAATTCCATGCAAACAGCTCAGTGCAGACTAAAAAAAGCAAAGTATTAGGAATTACTAGGAAGGAAATAAAGAACAAAAGACTAAACAGGCCAGTAAATAACTGTGTGGTCTGTCACACTTTGAATACTATGTGCAGTTTTGGGTCCCTTCTTTCAGAAAATAATATTTTAGACCCAGAAATGTTTCAAAGGAAAAGAAACATAAAAGCTGTGCYATGCCTTTGGGCAGCCAAGGAACATTTCAACTAACACATTTCAGTCTGGAAAAGAGGAAGTTAAAGGGGAATATGGTATATATCTACAGAATCATGACCAGCGTAAACATGACAGGTAAGGATTCATCATGTAGCAAATATTACATTAAGCTAGTGAAAGTCAGGTTCAAAATAAACAAGAAGTGTTTCTCTATGCAATGTACATAGATTGCTAAAAGCTGTTATTCAGGAAGCATTTTTGGGCCAAGGGAAACTGGACAAGTACTGCAAAAAGCAGCACTGGGGATTACTAAACAGACAAGCCTTTAGGAAGCTTAGGAAAGCCTAAAACTGAAGACATTTTTGGAAGCTGGGAAAAAAGGAAAAGTACCAGGTATGCTTGCACTGTTCTTATTCTTCCCTAAATACCTCCTTTTTGACTACAAAAGACAGGCTATTGGGCTAAAAGAACCTTTGGTCAGAACCTGTATAGCTATTCTTACATTTATCTTTTCAAGATTTCCACCTGGAGAGACACTTCTATGTTAGAAAAGGTATGTAAGTAAATAAGGAGCATAGATGAAAAGCATATGCCATTTGCTTGACTTCTTAAGAGTTAAATGTAGTAGAAGGTTGTGTGTTACAAATGCAACATAAGGCTTCTCAGCCATCAATGCTAAATTTCAGTTCATGTTTACTGAGTGGGGATGCTAATGAAACCATAGACTTTATTTTTATAGTACGGAGCCATTTTTAGTATGAAACTTCCTACCAGAGGGATTTTCCTTTTTTCTTCCCAGGAAGAAAAAGAAACTATCTTGTGTATTTTTTATTGGCTGTTACCCCAAAGCAAAAGCAAGTAGAGGTTCTGTTACACCAAGTCCCTAAAAACATTTGTTCTGCTCAGTATATTGAAAATAATTTTGCAAAGTATGCTGAGGAACTTTCTAGGCCACCACAGATCTGCCAGTTTGAAGAAACTGTCTCTCACTGCTTTCAGCCCAAATATTTGTTAAGTATCCAACCTTAAAAGCATTGCATTTGATTTTGTAAATATGAAATATTAAGTAAAAACAATGTTACCATTTAGCTCCATTTAATAGTGAAAATGATGCGTTTTTTGCTTTACATCTGTCACACTGGGTTTTTGAAACATACCCTGCTTGTATAACTCTGTACAACAACTCTACAGAGTGTATAAAACCAGTAAGTTTATACATGGAAAAAGGGCAAATGCAATTTACCCAGACAGGAACAAGAATTAAATATATTTTTTTCTAATATTGCATTTGCAAGTTGGTGTTAAGCATTTCAAGGACACAACCTGATTTCGAGCTTTTCCCTAAGTATAATGAAAGTTAAAAATACTACTGGAAATATATAAATGCAAAGTGATCAAGACTGTGATCTCAAGGGAGGTCATCAGAAGCAGTTTACCACTCAGAAACCTGGTGATGGAGGAAGAGGGAGGAAGCACTAAAAAGAACATGCCCTCTGGCAGGATTTCAGAATGATTGTTTTCAGCGTATTTGCTAGTTTACAGAAAGCTTTCAGAGTTTGTTTCATAAATGATACTACTTATGAAACCCCCAGGCTGGTTATCGAGAAGCTTTATTCTATGCTATCCTATGCTTCCAGGACCGTCTTTCTGTAATGATGCTTTTGGCCAGGGTAACTGGAAATAATGGTAAATGATGTGGTGTTATATATATATTTTTCTGTTCTCTCTGCCAGCAATATGAAGCATTTTGCCTGCTTAATCAGTTTTTGTGGAGTTGTGACTTCCCTAGAGTTCATAAAATGTAAACTCAAAGTACAAAACCCCTTTTATTCTCCTCAAATAAGAAGTTTGACTTAATATTCCAGGTTCATTTCCATATGCGCTCCACCCTATTAATCTCAGAGGTTACTTTAGGTCCCATTAACAGCACTACACTTTGTGATCAACCATGAAGCCATTAATGCCAACAAAAAATTTGAAAAACTTGAACAACAGCCGAGTGAATACAGGAAAAGGAAATAGTTCTTATTAAAAAGTATAATTCTTGGATGCAAGGATATTGCACTGGATGGTAACATGATAAACAGTTTACTGTATATACTGTAAACACTTATTTGGTATCAGTGAAGATTCTTACTGCTGAATAAGTGGACATTCCTATATCAAATGACTGTTTTAAACACTTAGCTCTCATCAACTAGATCTGACACCCCTCATATGTGCTTTGACTAGAATATAGCCTTAATATTTTAGGCTATATTTTAATATTTTTAGTATTCAGAACACAAATATAAACTGTCTAAAGTGTATAAAATACTGTGTACTCTAGAATTCAAATTTACATACATCTCAGCATGTACTGAAGCTCCTTTCTGATCCAAGTTGAAAATCCACTTTTCTCAACAGTGTGAATTAAAAGGACAATGCAATATCCTCATTATCAAAAGTGCTTTATTTCTTACTTTCAAATGGAGACTTAAGTCATTAATTTCCTATACTCTAAAAYCAAGTCAGGAAGGCCTTCATTTGTATCTTGTCCATAAAGTAAAGCTAAAACTGTACATGTAGTTTCACATCAATGCAAAGGATAAAAACAGAATAGATTAGCACTTCTAAAGGATGCACTTACAAGCTATACTCATTATAACTATGTGGCTACACACTGCTAAGTTTAGCAAGTGTGCAGTATTTTTCATGGTTTAAAAAATACTGGATGTAGAAGAAAAACAATAGCACTATGTTTACACATGGTTCACAAAAATACCATGTAATAAAGAGTAATGAGATTATTGGTGGGTTTATCTTATTAAAATGTTACAATAAAGCTATTCTGTACATCATCCTTTTCAAGAAGATTACAGAAACATTCTGAAACCTTCACACACACTAACTTCATTTTGTATTTCTGATAGCAGCCAATCTTCAAATCCTCTGTTAATTCTACAGTTTGGCATTCATCTCATGAAGAAATCTTTTCCCATGTCAGCCTGTCATGTTTTCAGCAGCCTAGAAACAGAAACACTATTTACTGCAAATAAGCCACCAAAAGTAGACACCACGTAGATAAAATCATACATAAAGTCTTTTCTTATGGCTGTTTTCATTTGGCCTAAAGTACTTAAAGTCTAAAAACAAGCTATTAATAATCTTTGTAAGATGTGCAGTGTTGTTTTCCAATGAATACTTCTGTATATTTTTAAATACTGTCAACTCCCATTAGCCTTTATTAACATAGCCATTACTTGTTTTGCCTGTGTTAAATTTTGTGCATACTGTATCTGAGCAGCCTGTATATTGGACATTTTGCTCTAATGCATTCAAAAAGTACTCAGATGCGCATAATTTTCCTTCAGTTTACTTCTTTATGCAATTTATAATAATCACTACTCCCATTCATACCAGCTAAATTTACACAAAGCTTAAAAGAACAATATTAATCAAACAGCATAACTGCCAATTATTCAAACACAGTTGGCAGTCAATATTTTTGTTACTGTGTGACTCTAAAACCCCAATCAGTTGGCTCCAACATTGGAGACAGACATACATAAATTTTAAGCCAGTTATGGGACAAACAGGCAAAGGATGGCAACGGGAATGACAAACTGGTAAAAGGGAAGAAACAAAACAGCTCCCACAAATACTTATACACACATAGTTAAACACATATATGCACATCTTTAAGCATGTACATGAATATAAAATATGTATGAATAAACAAGAGTTAGAAATAAGGGCAAAAACTGAAGAAAAAAGGTGAAAAATAGACTTGACTAGCATCCATCTAGTCAAACTCCCCCAGCTGAGTTTTGTAAGCATCAGAACATAGTCTTCCAGAAGATTTCAGAGATAGACTAGATGTAGATTTCCCCTCCACCACCACAGAAAGCAGCAAACATAAGAGACAGCAGAAAATAAACCATGATGTTTAGGTAGACAGTAAAGAACAAAAATCCTTTTGTTTTCCTGGGTGTCTTTTTTGAGAAGGAGGGGAGGGCATTACACTAATTGGCTTCTCTACAGGGAAATGCTAAGTTTTATATGTATATATATATACATATATATATATACACACACACATATATATGATATGCTCTTTGTATTTGAACAGATTCAAAGCACTGGTTAATGTGGTAAGAGCAATGGGTGAAGACTACATTAGCAACAGCAAGCTGCATGAACTTGTAGACAAGTATTGCTCCATATATTATTAGGCCATGAGGACCCCAAGGTTGCAGAAATGAGATGTAGGTTGAAGGAGAAAGTAGGGATCTAGCTATGCCATGACAATATGGATGAGACAGCAAACGGTGGCCAAAAATGCCCAGAATACAACTCTTTCTTATACTTTTTTATAAGAGTTAATCTATATATTTCTAAAAAAAGTACCATTTCTTACTTCATATTATGTTCAGTCATATTGATTGCCTTTAAGGATAACAGTTCATTTCTTTGTTTTAAAAAGGCATCTTACATCTTAAAGTAATATTTATRTGCTGAAGTAGCACATTGAACATAGGTCTGATTTTCTTTTGAAAACAAGTTATGTACTTTTTAAGCAACAGAATTACCTTTAGAGCTTCTGTAGCCTTACGCAGTTCTTTAATAACAGATGATAACGCTTCTGGATTTATCCCCTGTTCACAAAGCCGCACACAAATAGACAAGGTCTCCATATCCAAACCAGTGTTTAATAATCTTGAAATCTCAAATAGAACTGTGACACAAAAAAAATGAAAATAATTTAGTCCCTACAGACCGTGAAGTTTCAATGCTCAAAAATCTTATTCATCAACATTTAATTTCTAGAGTAGAATCTGTGAATAAGGCAATTAGTGGAAAACCCTTGCAGTTTAAACCTCAAAAAGAACATTCATATTCAGCTTTTCAGTGTAAACCAGAAGCCACAGCTTCTAACTATAACTTAAATATCATACTTTTCTGGTTCAGTGAACTTAATCCTTGATAATGTTTTTTGAGAGACTTAAAAAAAATTAAGTGAGAAATTCAATAACTAAAGTGCTTGACAGTAATTCCTTATAGTCTACCTTTTATGTAGTATGTGCTTTTGAACTCTGGATACTTACTGGAAGTCCTACTTAAACAGACTGGAAGTCCGCTCTTAAAACCTAAGAGAACATCAGGAGTTTTCTCACCCTTCTCCTTCAATATCTGCACCTGGCTTTACCTCTAGCACTAACATTGGGTTAAAGTAAGCAATATCACTTGAACTTTCCATGACATGATTAAAAAGCAGCACCAAGTGTCAGTATTATTAGACATTTTGAAGGAGTCAGTGGAGTTCCAGGTAGCTTTGTGCAGGAAAAAAAAAAAATCCTCTTCCATTACAAACTTTCCCCTAAAGACCCCATATTTTTTAATCTCGTCTACAGCTTTCATTATATGTAAAACAGTACAGTTCATTGAGATTTTGCTTCTGGAGCTACAATAGACTCCATCCTGAAGCTACATCTCCAGCAATACCGATTTACTTTGTACAAATACCACTTACACTGTTTCTATGATTGAGCAAACCTCTCCAAAATTAGAAGTAGAAAGTGAAGTAGAATGTCTTTCTTACCATATCAGCATGGCAAGTCACAACTGTTCGCTTCACAGCTATGAAAACACTCTACTTCAGTATATCAAACACTGTAGCATAGCCTCAGAGTCACACCTATTCAGGCCTTACTAAAGGACTAACACTAGGCCTGAAGTACCCAGTCAACTCCACTGAAGCCACAGGGAAATGGCAGGTGCTATGAAAAAACCTCTGACTTCCACTAAATAAGTATGACAATGCCTCCATGAGCAGTTTGGATTAAGAAAACATGCATGTTTAAGACATGAAAGCAATTAGTCAGACCAAAGCCCTAATTACAAGACACAAAGCTTCCTTCTCCCCAAGATGGTTTTTAATTCCCATGGCTTGAAACCAAACCGTTACAAATATATTACACATGCATTTCCTGCCCACATGAAAGCATCTTAAACATCCAAATAAAGCAACAATCTATTGATACATTTGTAATAAAAATAACACTGAACATTAAGTGATATAGAACTGATGAAGTTTTATTACAAAATTTACTAGGCATGTGCTATATGATCACTAGTTTCTAATAGGAAATATCTTTAGATGTTGAGGCAGCATGTTTGGCAGGGAGATGTATCAGAGTTTCTCCAAGAAAAAAATCTGAGCTCTTAACAATTCTTTTTTTTTTTTTAATGACTCTACTAATACATTTGCTTCCGCTGTATGTTCTCTTTCTTATGCAGTAAGTTAAGCAAGATCCAACATAGACTTTTGAACAGTATAAAGGTCCCCAAAATAATTTAAGAGTTGATTTTAGAATTGAGTGCAGTAGGAGTTCAAGCATGAGAATATTTTTGAAACTCCCTAAAGTATATCTTTAAATATCAAGCATATAGGGAAGCCTATTTTTAAGTCAATGGAAGTTATTTTTCTTCCAGAAATACCTGACCTCGGAAGGAGATTAAATTGTGAATGCCCATTCTAAATAAAATGTACATATTACACAAAGCCTGGGCTCCCAGATTTAAAGGCTAGTACATTTTGACAACAGTTTTCAAAAGTCTTATTTTGTCTCCAATTCTGCATGCTGTCCCTACCACCTAAAATATCCCTGCAGAAATGGGGAAAGGGCAGGTATCAAGTACAGGCAGGAAAACTTAGTATCACCGTCCTTCACAAATAAACGTCTCTTCAGCTGCACAGAATGGTCTCAGCCTCTTGAAGCATCAAGACAGCTAGTAATCCAGCTAATCCTGCCTTGCCTCCAGTAGCAGGAAGCACAAGCTGATAGCTCAGTGGCTGAGCTGTTTTTTACACTAGTGCAAAACTCACAAAAGTCTTTGCTGAGAAATCCTTATTAACAGTAGCCATAACTGGATAACAAGGGAAGAATGTAAGAAAATAACAAAGTGATACCTCCCCTGATACCTCCCCAAACCTCTAGCCCCTTATTAAAGCATTTTTAAAGGGAGTCTTTGTATTTAACAACCCTCAAAGGATTTCTTGTTTGTAAACTTTCCAGTCAACCTGAAACACATGTAAAGTTTTGGCATCTGTTCCAATGAATTCCAGTTTCACAATTCATTAAGAAACACCACCTGAACCTGCCACCACCTGGCTTTTATGCCCCATAGTTGGGCTGGAAAAGACACTAACAACCGATCCTTATTCACCCTACTGATGCTGCTCATGGCTTATAGATCTCTAAAATTCTCCACTATTCCGAGTGCCATTTCTCCCACACTGTTCAGCCATAAGAGTCAATTTTTTTGTTTCAGAAGCTATTCCACAATACTGGCTGCCCTTCTCAAAACCTCTTCCAGCACTACATAGCCTTTTTAAGAACTACATATTGAACTCACTGCTTAATACAGGGGCATAATAATGCTCTCCGTTTTGCCCTCTGTGATATTCCCCTACTAATTTAGTTTGCATTTCTGACAATAAAAGAACAGCTACCTATTACATCCCACAGAAACATGATATTGGGGTTAAGATCAGTTCAGAGGCTGCCATGCTATACACAACCCATAAGAGTTGGCTCTTTTGTTCCCTTCCATGTACTTTCCTCCCCCTAGTTCAAAAAGATGCACAGATACTGTAGCTTATATTAACCATTTCAACAGACAAGCAGAGAAACAGCAAATATATTTTCAAAAAAAATTATGCTTAATAAAATGCTTAATAGTTAAACAGATACACAAGGTCTAACAATGCTAGTACTACATGGCTGCAGTGTTTAAGACGCTATGCGTTACACGAAGTAAAAAAGAATCGGTTGTATGCACGAAACCTCTTCACAGACAAGACAGCTGTTTCAGTTAAGAGGCGGATAACGGCCCAGCAGCCTACGGAGCGAGAGGCAGACAGGCAAGGAGGCAAAGCCGATGAGTAGCGAGCTTTGCGACCCGCTCGCAGAGGCCAGGCATCGGCCGGCGGCCCAGCAGCCGCCCAGAGGAAGCCCGCCCAGGCCGGCGCGGCGGGAACACGGCGGCAGCGGGGGAACAGGGCGCCCCGGCAGCGCGCTGGTCGCCCCCCGGAGCGCGGCACGGCCGCAGCCACGCACCGTCCATCGTCTCTCGCACCGCGTTCAGGCTGGCGGCATTGCTCGCCATAGCGGCCCCGCCGCGCCTCGCACCCTACCCGGAAGCGGAAAGTGCCCCGCTCACGCTAACGGTCCCTTCCCCTCTTCCGTCACAGGCCCCACCCCCCAACGCCACGTGACGCTTTAAACCGAACTCGCTCCCTTGCTAACAGGAAAGGCGAGAGAAGGATTTCGTTCGAATTTGTGGAGCGGCTCCCTCGGTGATTGGCCCGTTCGAGAGCGGAGGAGCTCTGCCATTGGCCTGGCGGGCCAGGCCGCGCGCCGTGATTGGGCAGCGAGGTCGAGGAGGAGGGGGTAGTTAAAGAGCCGCCCGCGAGCGGCGGCCGCGGGAAGCTTCGATGTAGGGAGAGCGTGAGGGGCGGCGGCGGCGGCGGCGGCGGCGGC